>NC_057802.1:522893036-523007318 GCF_018294505.1 Triticum aestivum
TCCGTTTTGCGGTACGCCACACCCCTCCCGATCAACAGGACCCCCGTTTCGACCGTAGGAGGTCCGTTTCCTCTGTTTTGCGGTACGCCACACCCCTCCCGATCAACGGGACCCCGTTCCGAATGTAGGAGGTCCGTTTCCTCCGTTTTGCGGTACACCAGGCCTTGTTTCCATCGCCTGTTCCGTCCAAGCCCTCCCGATGAACACGACCACGCATTCCGTTCTGACCCAGCTGGTTGGCTCCCACGCGTTCCGTTGCCTCCCGATGAACACGACGTATTCCGTTGCGTCCCCATGAACATGACGCATTCCGTTGCCTCCCCATGAAGACGCATTCCGTTGCCTCCCCATGAACACGACGACTACGCTGTTTCTCCGTTCTGACCCAGCCATGTACACGAGCCCTGGCCGTACGTATGCGCGAGTAGGCGTTCGAGACCCCGCCCGTATGTACACATACGTGGCCGTATTTTCTTTCTTGCACCCTGGCCGCCGTATGTACGTGTACATGCTACGTGCGCGCCTCTACTACGACACGTGCGCGCCTCTACATCGACCAGTATGTATGTACACGTTCGCGACCAGAATGACAACGCTACGTACGCTTCGACCAGGTGGGTCCCGACTGTCAGGCACTTCCTTGCCTGTGAAGATGTAGCTGGTGGGTCCCAGCAGTCAGAGGGCGAATCATTTTTTCTGCCCGGACGCACTTCCTTGCGCGCGAAGATGTAGCCGGTGGGTCCCAGCAGTCAGGGGGGCGAATTGTTTTTTTTGCCCGGACGCACTTCCTTGCGTGCGAAGGTGTAGCTGGTGGGTCCCAGCAGTCAGGGGGCGAATCGTTTTTTTTTTGCCCGGACGCACTTCCTTGCGTGCGAAGATGAAGCTGGTGGGTCCCAGCAGTCAGGGGGAACGTTTTTTCGCGAAATACAGTGGCCCGTCCGGTGGGTCCCAGCTGTCAGGTGGGGGAATCATTATTTTCCGCGTAATAAGGAGGCACTTCCCTGCTGCGGCCGTGGACCCAGCTGTCAGCCTCTCCACTTACAGTCCACGTCCGATGGAAGTCGTTCCTTGACCACGTTGACCAGGCCGCGCCGAGAGCACCACGGCGGTGGACGGCGACAAGGCCTAGGAAGGGGACGACGCGGAGCCGGGGAAGACGCGGCAGTGGAAGCCCACGCGGAGAGGAGTACGAGGGTTCACTGGTTCGGCTGCGGTGTGAGGCTGCCGTCGCCGCAGGGCCTGGCCAGCGGTGGGAATAGTCGGGGGCGTTGAGGCCTCCGCGGCACCACAGCCGGCCACGGGAGGCAGGAGCATGCGGCACGACCGGCGCTGCTTTGGGCGGCCGGAGCAAGAAGACAGAGGTTGAAGAAGCACTACGACCGTTGGATGGACATCGTACGGTCACTGGAGCTAGAATCGTTCATATTGACTAAGTTGACAAAGCCCTCTGTCCCCGTCAACTTAGTTGGCCCACAAGTCATCCTCCCACTATGGTGGGTCCCAGCTAGCAGGGGGTATTCATTTTTTTGTGCGTAATAAGGAGGCACTTCCTTGCGTGCGAAGATATAGTTGGTGGGTCCGACATGTCAGCGGGGGGAACGTTTTTTCGCGAAATGCAGAGGCCCTTCCGGTGGGTCCGACATGTCAGCGGGGGGAACGTTTTTTTCGCGAAATACAGAGGCCCTTCCGGTGGGTCCGACATGTCAGCGGGGGGAACGTTTTTTCGCGAAATACAGAGGCCCTTCCGGTGGGTCCCAGCTGTCAGGTGGAGGAATCATTATTTTGCGCGTATAGTCCACGGCCGATGGATGTCGTTCGTTGACCACGTTGACCAGGCCGCGTCGAGAGCACCATGGCGGTGGACGACGGCGAGGCCTAGGAAGGGAATGACACGGAGCCGGGGAAGACTCGGCAATGGTTGCCCACGCGGCGGGGAGTACGAGGGTTTACTGGTCCGGCTGCCGTGGCCGGAAAATAACAGGAGGTGTGGGTGAGTAGAGGAATGGCCTGGCCAGCAATGAAGTAGGGTGGGGCGGTGCGGCCTGTGCGCCGGCCACGGGAGGCGGGAGCAGGCAGTCCCACCGGAGCTGGTTTGGGCGGCTGGAGCAAGAAGATCAGATATTGAAGAAGCAGCACGGCCGTTGGATTAACATCCAACGGTCACTGCTGCTAGAATCGTTTGTGGACTAAGTTGACAAAGCCAAAGTACACGTCAACCTAGTAGACCCACAAGTCAGCCTCCAAATCTGTCCCAAACAGCATACAACCCGAAATTTCTAGCCAGATTCAAATTAATTTTAAATCTAAATATACCTTAATTTAAATTCAATGAAATTTTACCCGCACAAAAACAATGAACTTTAAAATATCAAAATCCGAAAGAAAACAGTATTTTGGAACTAATTGCCTGTTTGCTGTATTTTTTCATTTTACAGCCCATCTATTATTACTTATAGCCCATTTCTTATTACTTATAGCCCATTTTCTGGGCAAAATGCATCCCTCCTCGTCTTAAAAGATTTCCGGCCCAGCAGGGCGTAGAAAAGCAAGTAGGCCTACGTTGGTTATTCTGCAAAAAACAAAATAGCTGGCTAACCATTTTCAGAAAGGAAAAAACAAACTGGGCCGGTCATGTGCTAAACATATGAAATAAAAGCCTGGGCTAGACGGGCCACGGGTCCCGCACAACCCAGTTGATACCCTTCTGCGTCCCGAAAAAACAAAATTACTGCGCGCGCTGCTGGGTCCCTACGATCATCCTCACCATGTACAGTCATCTCCTTATTCCTCTCAGTTGTTGACCATGTTGACAACACCGGAGGGCGGTGCCGCGATGAGCGAACCAAGGCGGAGGACGATGGTGAGGCCTCGGACGGGAACGAACAGGAGCCGGGGAAGATCACAGCCAGCCGTGGGAGGCAGAAGCAGGCGGTCCCGCCGGTGCTGGTTTGGCTTTGGCGGCTCGAGGAAGAAGAGACTGAAGAAACGCGACAAACGTTGAATGTCAATCCAACGGTCAAGGTTGGCACAATCGTTTGTTGACTAAGCGGACACCAAGTAGCATACTTTTTTATATATAGGAAGAAAACTGCGAGGAAAATGCGTTCGTCTGCCGTCCTCCTCACAAGGAACGTTCGCCACATAAGTGACTAGCACCCTTGGTTTTCAACCGAGAGGTCTTGGGTTCGAGTCCCAGGAACTCTCAATTTTGTCCTCCTTCCTTCCTCGCAAAAAAAGGGAAAGAAAATCAAAGACTTGGGAAGGCGTACAGAACAAGCTAGTGTACCAGTAAAGAGACGTTGCCGAGTTTTAGAAAAAACAAAGACGTGCTCCTGTAGCTGGTTCGAATCCAAACCTAGACTATGACTATATATGGTGCTATGCTACTCTGCAAGTAATGAAACTGACATATCCAACGCTCGCTTCTCCTCTTCTCTACTTACACTGCCTAGCATCAGAAGCTCTGGCCGCAGCAACCATGTCCGCTGGCTGCTCGTCCACCTGCTCTTCAGCAGGCAGCAACCAGATATGCGCCAAGTCGCCACCCGTACCATCGCCTGTGGGTCTCATCACACCCCCGCTGGCACGCGCACCGCAGCCGATTGCTCATCGCAACCCGCTGCCGTTGGTGTGGTGCCACTGCTCCAAATCACGCAGAGTCATCCGTCGCGTCTCAACCACAATCCGCAACCCTGGCCGAGTCTTCTACAAATGCCCGAATCATTGGGTAATAATATGTTTAAGTGTTGTTCTGCTGCTTTCAGTTGCTGATTTTTTAATAGTTTGGTTGATGATCTTCCAATTTGATTCGTGCAGAAAAGGGAAGATTCGTGTGATTTGTATTTCTGGGAAGCTGCTGATGTGGGGGAATGCAACTACGCTGATTATTTGGTTAGCCGAGGAATCCCAATACCAGCAGGTTGGGGTGTTGGACAAGTAACTGAAGGAACGACAGAAGAGGAAGATGCAGAGCAGAAGGTTAAAGATGCAGTTCCTCTGATCATGGCCAAGCAACAGCTGCTGAACGGCCTTGACAGCAATGAGGAGATGAAAGTGCTTGTGAAGATAATGGGCAAAATCGATGTGCTCTGTAGGATGATTGTCTCTTTATTTGCAGTGTATGTAGCACTTGTGATGTATTCAGTGGCTACGACATGAGCACTTTGCTGAAACTAGTAATGAATGAAACCTGTGTAGCAGGCTGGGCGTAGTGTTGTGAACATCTAATGATTTCTATTAACGGAAATCAGGGGGTATCCCCTTTTGCTCATATAAATAAATAAATAGCAGAGGCCCTATCGGGTCAGCTTTGTTCTCATTCGAAGACGTCGAGCAAATTGCAATCCAACAGCAAACTATGTCATCAAATTCAAGTTTCACAGCCAAATATGAGTACAACTAAACAACAATGTCATCATGTTTTAGTTGTCATACAATCACCAAACACAAATCAGCATACATAACAAGTGATGTTCTCACAGCAAAATACTAAACAACATGTTCATCAGGTTTCAGTTGTCATAGCAAACACAATTTCACATAGTAGATAAAAAAACGTCTTCTGACAGGCAAATACGACAAAAGCAATGTAATCATCATCCACAGCAGCAGCGTCAACATCTTCGCCATGTGTATCAGTCTGAATCGTAATTCCCCACGGTGTCATCTTCTTCTTCGTCCTCAACGTCCTCGAACGTTGGCTTCTTCTTGATCAACTCTTGTATGTCCACAGCACGACAGGCAATCTTTTCGCCGGCGTCATTGACGTGATGGTTCTCAAAGATATTAGGAACATCTGTGTTATCTTGTACATCAGGAGCAGTGTAAGCATCATCTTGTTGTGCAACTTCATTAAACGAATTCCTCTGCTCAAACCTTTGCAATACTCTCCAGTCATCGCTACGTGCAAATGTGTCTTCCAAGAAAAATATCTATGTTGCTTGATTTGCCAAAATAAAAGGCTCGTTGGTCTGGTACGCCGCCTTGACATTGATGGATTTGAAATAATTATCAGCTCTGGGTTTTGCGATCCTAGAACACAGGTTATACCAACGACAGCACAACAGAACCACACACCGATGATCCTCGAAACTGGAGATATACTGCAACTGAACAATGTCTGTTATGTTAGCATACATTTCAGTTGTCTCTTTGTCATACGTATCCGTGCTCATGATGGCACTGTTTTGTGTCTTCCTGCCTTCGTCTCGTGCAAGGGTGTTGTAGTGCACATCTCCAACAACGCAAGATTCATAATGTCTTACACGAGTATCAGGACCCATTGCTAGTGAGTAAAGGGCATCATCAACTGCCTGCCCATCCTCCCGCATCTTCTTAACCTATGGTTAGAAAATAGACAAGCTGATCATCTTATGTACTCAATATATTAAAAAAAACTGACAGTGCACTTCAAAAGCTTACATGGTTCTTGAACCATTTTGCAAATCCTGCCATAACCAGTTTGTCAATGTTTCTTGGATTTTGCGGCAGTAACTCCTCTTTGTAGATGCTGCACAACATAGTGATCACGTCAAACATCTAAATATATAAGAATGTGCTGCAAGTTTAGTAGATTACGATGTATAAGCTGCAGTACTGCACTTACTTGATATAAGATAGTATCTCAGGACAGTTATTCAACACATACCAAACCATTTTGTCCAAATCTTTAGGTTTGTCCTCTTTTCGACTCTTCCTTGTAACTCAAACAGAATAATCGAAAACATTGAGCCCGGGATTGTCTTCACCCACCTCTTTGCTAAGCTGATCAGCTGTTTCAATGTATTTTGAGCAGAATGTCAACGCTTCTGTAGCAATGTAGGCCTCTGCAATGGAACCCTCGGGTCTAGCTCTGTTCCTAACATAGCCCTTGAAAGTTCCTAGCCGCCTTTCAATAGGGTACATCCAGCCATACTGTACTGGACCTCTAAGTAGTGCCTCGTCAGGTAGATGAACAGCCAAATGCACCATCACATCAAAGAAGGCTGGAGGATATATCTTCTCAAGGTCGCATAGGATAGTTGGTATCTTGTCTCTAAGACGCTCCAAAGCATCTATCCTAATATTCCTACTGCAGAGTTCCCTGAAGAATTGTCCCAACTCTGCAACTGCTCTGTATAAGTCAGGGCGGCCCAATCCTCTAAGGACAACAGGTAAAACCCTTTGAAGTAGGACGTGGAAGTCATGAGTTTTCAACCCTTGTACCTTGTTTCCATCTGCACTGACTCTCCTTTCAGGGTTGGAAGCAAATCCATGTGGGAATCTCACACGTGACAGGACCTCGCAGAATTCTTTTCTTTTTACCTTGTCCAAGACGTACACAGCTGGTGCCATATCCCGTGGTTTACCTTCATCTTGCACCTGCAAATCCTTTCTGATACCCAGGTGTGTCAAATCAATCCTAGATTTTAAGGTATCTTTCGTCTTGCCTTCAATATTAAGAAGTGTGCCGATAATGCTGTCACATATATTTTTCTCGATGTGCATCACATCAACATTATGCCGCATATCCAAATCTTTCCAATACTCCAAGTCCCACAAAGTGGACCTGCGGGTAAACAATAATCTCTCTTCTACCCTGCCACGCTTCCTTTTCCTGCTACCATTACCAGGATGGTTTCCTGGTGTAATATGCCTGACCTTCTCTAATTCCACTTGCAACTCATCGGCGGTGAGCCTCTTTGGCGCATCACGGTTTTCATGCTTTGCATTGAACACATGTCTTCGGTATTTTCTAGGATGCGGCTTGTCCTTGGCAAGGAAACGGCGGTGTCCAATGTAACAGATCTTGCTAAGTATTGCGTATGACAGTGGATTCCTGTCACAGCGAACACATGCATTGTAACCATGTGTCGTTCGCCCTGACATAGTGCCCAAAGCCGGATAATCATGGATGCACCAAATTATAACAGCACGCAGAAAGAAATCAGCTGGTGGGCTGCTATATAGGTCTCGAGTGAGAACACCCTTCCATAGTTGCTGAAGTTCCTCCACAAGAGGCTCCATGAACAAATCAAAATCCTTTCCAGGACTTTTTGGACCTGGGATGAGCAAGGCCATCATGTAGTTTGATTCTTTGGTGCAGACATTTGGAGGCATGTTGTAAGGGATAACAAGCACTGGCCACATGCTATATGTGGCGCTCTGGTGGACAAATGGGTTAAATCCATCTAAAGCTAAGCCAAGTCTAATGTTTCTCGGGTCAGCAGCAAACTCTTTGTGTTTATCATTGAAGCTTTTCCACTCACTAACATGAGATGGATGGCTCATTACATTCTGATCTCTGTACTCCTGGTTCTTAGAATGCCACAGTACATCCTCTCTTGTTTCCGCATCATGAAACAACCTCTGCAATCTTGGTGTAATTGGAAAATGTCTCAGAACATTATGAGGAATCCTCTTCACAGCATCGCCATCTTTCCATCTTGATGATTTGCATTTCAGGCATTCACTTAAGTTGGCATAATCCTTCCGGAACAGAACACAATTATTCTTACAAACATGGATCATATCATATCCAATTCCAACTGCACGAAGGAAATTCTTCATTTTACTGTAGGTGTGTGGCAGCTCAGACGCATCTGGGAAAGATTTGCGGAAAGCAGCCAACATCACATCGAATGATTTGTTGGTCATCTGCTCAGATGTCTTCACCTGAAGAAAGGTGACCATAGCTGAGAATACTGACAGCTTATTTCCTGGGGTGACAACAACGTTGCATTGTTCCAACATGCGGGCCCACCGTTTTTCTTCTGCAGGTGAAAGTTCATGGAATGCACGAGCATTTCGTAGCATTGTTTCAATGTTGGTCAAACTCACTGGCTCCACCACCACCACCTCCTCCTCCTCTTCCACCTGAGCATCAGGCAGATCAAGATGGTGATCTGCTGCTTCCACGTAGTCAATAACATTGACGTTCACAGCTTCACCATGATGAACCCACCTAGTATATGTGACCGACGTCCCATACAAGTGTAGATGATTTGGCACAGTTGACTGGGGTCTTGTAACTGAATTCATACAACTGCTACACGGGCAGAGCACATCTGATTTCGGACCACCGTACTCAGCTCTGATAAAGTTCATGAAGTTTTCAACCCCCTCGACATATGCAGCGAAGAATCTTCGAGCAGAAGTTATCCAAGTCCTGTCCATCTATTAGACATACAAATTAGTTCTTCTACTAGATATTACAGGAAAAACATATATGCTTTTTTATGAAGTCCAGAAAAAAATACCTAGGTCGATGTCTAAAGCTATGGCAAGATATTTGGACGAGCAGATCTAAGTAACGAAATATATGTAAAGCTAATTCAGCAAACAGATTTGAGTGCCAAATTATGGCAGGCTGTTTCAGCAGTCAATGAGGCCGAGCACACAGCCATTGAACTATCGAAGGCCATCGCAGCAACAAAGATCGAGTATAAAACGGTGTAGAGCTATTTCACCTAACAGATTGGCTACTAGACCATGGCAATCTACGTCACAATAAATATATGGCAGGATATTTTAGCAACTAATCGGCCTTGGCATGCCATCTCAGCTAAGCAGATTGAGTGCAGAATAGGGCAAGGAAGCTTCTTAAGCAGAGCATATTGACAGTAAACTACTTCGGCAAACAGTGAGATTAACAGCTTCTATCAGCTAACATTCAGCGCTACACCGACATGAACGGGGCCTCAGTCTAGAATGCGTGTACCGTGGGAGACGCCGACCGCTGTGCGTCTCCACACGAACGTCGCCAGCGGTGGCGGCGCTGACCGCCGTGCGCCTCCACAATAACATAGCCAGAGGTGGCGGCGCGGCTAGAGGACGGCAGTCTACGAGAGCGTACTGTGGGAGTGAGAGGATCGCCGAACCGCGGCACCGACGTATCGGCGTGGCGAGGAGGGCAGCTTTGGCGGAGCAAATTGAGTGGAGGGGGACAGGGGGGAGGGGGTTTGGGGAATTTATTGGCTAGTTGGCCGAAGGGCGGTTGAATCGGATTTGGGGGGAATTTTTGGGTGTGGGGGGGGGAGGATTTTCGCGCGGTGGGCAGGGGGAGTTTGGCGCATGGTCAGTTTCTCCAAGTGCAGTCCCACGTGTCAGTGAAGAGGCAAGCCAAAGCGCGTTCTGTTTGCATGAGCCATGTGCAGGACCGAACGTGTGTGGGGTGCAATGCGACCGCGACAGGAGTGTTGTGAGTGTACCGCCTTTTTTCCTTTTAAACTAGGTGCTTCGCCCCCTAAAAAAATTGTTGCTTCGCGCGATCCATCGGTACTACTACTAGTAATCTGGTAATCCCGACTAAAACGGCGCGGCCGGGTCTTTTCCCGCGCGATATGCTGGGAGGTTGGCTTAGTTGGGTTTTTTAGGACGAGTAATGCTACACCTACGTAATCCCAGTTACATAAGTAACGTAATGTGAAACATGTGAGCTGTTGATTGTATATTGGGGGGAGGGAGGGGCCCACCACCATGAAAATAAGGGGAGGAGAGAGAGAGGCAATTTACGTTAACCCTTTCGTAGGTTCCCGTAGATGTAGAAAGATGTGAAATGCGTGAATGTGTAGTGGACGTACTATTGGAGTGCCTAAGATAATTTGTGTATGTATAGACCCTATGTGTTTATTTTACTTCGCATGTTAGATTTGTCTCGGTTCAATAAAAAGCAGAGTTGGTGATGATGGTGTGCCTGTCATCCTGCAATATAGGCCGTCCGATCTATATCTAACGGATAGGAAGGAAACTATGACAATTTACCCGCACTCCTCTCCACATTTGCAGATAAGGCTTTCCCTCGTTCAGCCTTTTCTCCCACAAGATCTTGATCTTCCGTGCAACGCACGGGCATCTTGCTAGTACTCCTACAATATGTATATTATTGTGAAAGTTCATATACACCGGCCGAGATTAATGCAAACATGGCAGATTTTCATTACATTTCGAACTTTTATAGGACAGAAAAATAAAAGAAACCCGACCCTAAACCTATTCTACGGCGGCGACCGATGTCCTCCATCTGCGATCTCTATGTACGGGGGCGGGGTTCAAGACCCGTGAAGTGAAGGTGCGGCCTCCGGGGAGGAAGAGTAGACCACGGGATACGGACCGGCCAGTGGGCACACCATGCCCTGCCGCCTCCCATGCCCTACTCATCCTCGGAGGAGTCCCCGACCTCGGCGGTGCCGGACGTTGGACGGCGGCAAGTAGGACGCATGGCTGACGGTGCTCCCGTCGTCGGCCGCCAGCGTGGCCACCGCTTGTGCAGTCACGTCCGCGTCCGGCTACGCCACTATTGCGTCGCGAGAGGCGACTTGAGCGAGGGTGGCGACCTCGAGCCTCATCCCCGAAGACAAGCTCTCCCGCAGAGCGTTCGCACTTGCGGTCATGGCGGATGTGGTGCCAGGTAGGAGGACGATGCGCTATGGTGTGGAGGTTAGCTGGGCGTTGCCGCTTTAAGTAGTGCATTCCGGTGAGGCCAAGCGTCCGGGTGCGTCATTAAGTCGCCGGAGTTGGTTCCTCGGGCATCGAGCCTCTTAACGACGACATACGAACAGTCGGCATGAATGCGGGCAGCTGGCGCCGGCTGGGAACGCACCGCGCGACGGCGCGAGGGACGAGGGTTTTGGTGTGCCAGGGTAGTCAGCTGCGGTCGTGGCAACGTTGGAGATGCCCTTTGCTCACATGCGATCCCCGCATGTCATTGAAAAAGCAAGACGACCCGGCATGGTCTCAGGTCCAGAGGATGCAGTTGGCCGCGCTACACCACTCCGCGGACGCGTCGCGGCGCCCCGTGCATCCTCGACGAGCCGGGTGTTGGGGTGTGTTTGGATTGTGGCCAAAGTGCACCTTACCAAAATTTTGGTCATGACCCAAAGATTGGTCTTTGTTTGGATGGTTGCCATTTTTTTGGCATGCCAATGAACTCTAGCCAACTCTAGTTCATTTTTCTTGCCAATGTCGGCCAAATCATGGGCAACCAATACCTCAACCAAAATTTTGGTCATGACCCAAAGATTGGTCTTTGTTTGGATGGTTGCCATTTCTTTGGCATGCCAATGAACTCTAGCCAACTCTAGTTCATTTTTCTTGCCAATGTCGGCCAAATCATGGGCAACCAATACCTCAACCAAAATTTTGGCTACCCAATGCTTTGATGGGGCAACCTTGGGCACAAACCAAACATACCGTTGGTCGTGCCACAGCACTAACGCCACCCTCGGCACACTGAAACCGACCGTGTCTAGCGACGATATGAGCGTGTCGCTCACCGCGGTCGCCGTGTCCAGAGGCGGTGCTGGAGCTGCGCCCCGTTGTTGGCCCCAACGACCCACATGAACGGTTGTCGGTGGCGAGGAGGTCGTGGGCCAGCTCCTCCATTGGACTAGTCTGCGCTACGTCGTCCCGACGGGTGTGCCCCACATGTCGGTTTCCCTGTTTTCCCGGCCATATTCGAGCGTCAGTGCTCCGTGTTGCGCATTAGGCCTTTCACTATGTAGGCCAAGCGAGACAACTTATTGTTTATTTGAGCCGTTCAAGTATAATCATGTGGCGTTTGCTTATTTCTCATTCCTCTCCAACCCTCTTCTCCATCGATCATGTCGCCCTCCAGTCGAGTCCATCCTCCCGCATGCCTCATTTGAACATTCCGCCGAGTATCATTCGCATGTACCCACCCTAGTCCTCTTTCAATAGATCTCCGGACCCCGAGATGAAATCGAGAGGGAACGAGTGGGGGCACGTGATACCTAAGGCGGATTCAAAATTTTGAACCGGTGATCATAGCATCCGCAAATCATATATAAAGGGTATTCAATGTTCGTTTCGTTTTTGAACGTACAATATACTCCCCCTATCCTTTCTAGTTTACATATAAGTTTTATGTGTAGTCAAAGTATCTCTACTTTGATCAAAAAGGTATCAACATTCAACAACGCCCAATCAATATTGTTAGATTCGTACGTACTCCTAGATTTGTACTCGAGATGGTTTCCAATTTGACTATTGACAAGATTAATAGTACATGAGATGTATAATGTGAAAATTATATCATTGGAAACTCCTTTCACATACGAATTTGACCGTATGCTTTGTGTAAGTTGCATGTCATATATTATTACTCTAACATTTGGTCAAAGTTAGCCTCGAAAAACGCATTAGACCCTGTATGCTTTGTGTAAGTTGCATGTCATATATTATTACTCTAACATTTGTGTAAGTTGCATGTCATATATTATTACTCTTACATTTGGTCAAAGTAGTATAGTGGAAGAGGATCCTCTGACGTAGGTATCCCTGCCTTACCCTCCCTTTCGGTCACTTACTGGCGGACCCCATGCTTGCTAGGCCCCGCATGTCAGTTACTCAATGGGTTCGGCCACGTCAGGGGATCCTCATCCGTAGTATACTCCCTCTGTTTTTATTTACTCCGCATAAAACGGAGGGAGTGGTGGTATAATAAATGACGCGGGCGGGGGAGGGGGAGGGACGTCGGTTTGCTCTCAACTGCGGTCCCACAAGCGAGCGAAAACGCAAGATGAAGCACGTTCCATTCGGTGAGCGACGTGGAGGGTCCAGCGTGCCGGGCTGCAACGCGAACGCGACAAGAGCGATGTACAGTCAAAACCGATTGACCGGTCGTCACCGGAACCACTATTCACACCAGAACCTTCGCTGCTCGGCCTACGCCAGCCACTGCCCTAAAACCACACCAAATCTCCAGCCCATTCCCCCACCTTTCGATCCCCTAGCCCGCATCAAGTGTCCCCTAGTTCGCCGGAAAGCCATGGTGCACCGCAAGATCACTTACTACAAGATGCTGACGCCGGAGCGCCGCGCAGAAATCGCGGCGGCGGTCGGCGCCACAGACCTCCGTTCCCAAGCTCGCTTTGCGGCGGGCCAATCCCCGAGTTCTCTGGAGCCAAGCTACGAGGAGGAGGAAGCCGATCCAATGTTCATAGCGGAGGTCGTGGCGCAGAAGGCCCCCGATGGGTATGAGACGATGGACGTCGACTTCGTGCCGGCGTCCGAGTCCCCCATGGTGCAGGCGGACCAGCGGTTCAACATGGCGATACTAAAGGAGGACCGGGAGGCAGAGGCTCAACTCGACGCGGAGCGCGCGCATGCCGCTGCCATCGAGGCTCTCCTGCAGGCGGAACCGGATGTCGTGGATGTGAACCGGGCGGCGGAGGCTCAACTTGAGGCGGAGCGCGCGGATGCCGCTGCCATCGAGGCCCTCCTGCAGGCGGAACCGGACGTCCTGGACTTGAACCGGGCGGCAGAGGCTCGACTCGACGCAGAGCGCGCGGATGCCGCTCTCATCGACGCCCTCCTGCAGGTGGAACCGGACGTCCTGGACTTGAACCGGGCGGCGGAGGCTCGACTCGACGCGGAGCGCGCGGATGCCGCTGCCATCGAGGCCCTCCTGCAGGCGGAACCGGACGTCCTCGACTTGAACCGGGCTGTGCTCTCGTCCGTGCAGAGCGCCCGCACGCTCCGCTTGAACGAGTAGCTGGAGGCCGAGGACAACCACGGTGCGGAGACACACGTCGGCAGCGACGGCTGGTTCGCGCCGGCAGCCAAAGACGACGAGGCCGTCTCTTTCCGCGAGCAGTGATAGTTTTTCTTTATGTTGTTGTTTTTATGGATCTTTTGCTGTGTAAAAACATATATTTGTTATGCAAGTCGCCTGACTTGGGTCAGTCTACCATTTCAGGCGGTTGGATGAATATCCTACGTCTCCTAACCCTTCTTTCCTTCTTCCTCACCTCTTCTTCTTCCCCAACAGACCACCGCACGGGCCGTACGGATACTCCCCAACATGCGGTTGGATAAACATACTCTATGAACGAAAATTATGTGTCAGCGATAGGATGGCTGAGTTTGGTTTGTTCACATGCGACAGCACGTGTCAGTGAGGGTGCGTTCCCTTGGTTGGGTTTGCGGCGTGCAGGAGCGACTGTGTGAGGGTGCGGTGCGACCGCGGCGTGCAGGAGCGACCGTGTGAGGGTGCGGTGCGACCGCGACAGCCGTGCGCAAGTGTACCTCCTTCTCATTTTGAAAACTTTAGGCAAGCTTGGCAAAAATGTGTGGCGAAGTTTGGCAATGCAAGGCCTAGACCCAAACAGGATAAGTACGTACGTACTAGGAGTACTAGTGTTAAAAAAGAAAGGCGGGGTTTTCCTTCGCGGGATTTAATCGATACAAATCCTCGTTTCACGTGTCAATTAATGCGTATTTTTTCTCCAAAGACCAAAGAGCTAACCATCTCACTCCTCATCGCTTGATTAATGCAGCGCCATGCAAACCAACCTTCTCACTTCCGCATGCATGCAGGGGATATTAATGTCCTTGGTTGCTAACCCCATCAATTTTGCCTCGATTAGTGTTAGTGGCCCTTTGCAAATTGTAATTTTGATATACTGGCCTTGTGTACAAAAAAATGGAGGTAGTAACTATATTTGACTTCCTTCCCCATTGCGGTGACGTCGACGATATCTTTTTTTGGTGGTTTGGCGAAGTGCGTTCGACGGAGAACACCATTGAGGGAGACCACGGTAAGTCGTTCGCAAGTGCCGCCTGCAAGCCGAGACAACCGCCTTATTTGCATCCAGGAAGTCCTTTACTAGTACTACTAGGAGTACTAGTGCGGTGAGATGGTTTCTCGAAGAAGACGATGGAGAAGCGGAGTCAGCGAAGAGTGAAATGATGGTTGCTTCGTCCGTGCTTTTGTGATTTGACGCCTCACTGCTTTGTGATTTGTGATAGAAGGGACAGGGGAGTAGACTCTGTGCTCTATACTGTACTACATGCGTCCAAGCATGGGAGAAAGAGGAGAGACGTTGCATTTTTCTATTCCTTCAATCAATCAATCAGGGAGCTTCGGTTCCATCTTTTTGGCTTTGGCAACACCGTCCACAATGGTTCCCACGATGCCAAAAGCTATTTTCACATTTGGCTACACATTGTGGATGCCCTTAACCGTACCACTTGGTTTTGCTCCTGTGTGCTATCTATACAAATCTCAATTATATTGATCTAAAAAATTATAGAATCAAGATTAGTAAAAAGGAGGTGATTTTGCCGCGCGGATGGCGGGGGAGGTTTCTTATTTGAGCAATGCTACATCCACGTAATGGTTTACGTAAAGTTACGAACTGATGTGATGTGGGACTATTTGATTGGATTAAAGGAGAGGATTAGGCCCACCCCACCTGAAAATCAGGGGGGCATATATAGATTAGATGGAAAGTATACGTAGCAGCTACGTAGCCCTTTGTAAGTCTAGGATTAGGCTTCTTATTTTCGGAGGACGTTGTCCTGGCGGTTTGCTAACATGCGGTCCCACGTGTCAGTGCTTTACCAAGCCGATCCGCGTCCCACATGAGGCAGAACAACGGCAGAAGCAACACGTGGTTAAGTTGAAGAAGATGAGGGAGAAGCGGATTCAGCAACGAGTGAAATGATGTGATGGTTGCTTCGTCCCTCCAACTTAACTGCGGGAAAGGTGCAGCTTTGTGATTTGACGCCTCATTGCTCATTACTACGCCGGCGCCATGACTGGGGTGCTTCACCCCGGCTGCTCTGCACTGTATTCCGGTATGGCACGTGGACCCGGTAGCTTGATGTCCCACATGTCGGCGAAAGGGACTAGAAGATTTATGAAAGCGAGCGCTCCACTCTTACGACGGAGGAGTAGACGACACGACGGCCCAGTGAACTGTCACTTGTAGTACTGTATAGTACTATAGTTTTGCTGTTTCGCACGATCCATCGATACAAACCCGATTAAACAGGAAAGGGCGGGATTTTTCCCGCGCGGTAGATGATACTGGCCATACATTTCAAAGGCAATTTTAATGTATGCAAACTGAATAATTATAAGTAACAATATGATATCTAGTAAAACTAAAAACACATATGATTTATTGTGTTAGAGTGTAGTAGTAGTGCTGTATTGCATAGTTGTTAGATGTAACATGCGAGAACGTGTAGAGATGTAGTTTTGGAGGGCCTACAGAGAGAAAAGCGTAATACGGTCACCGAACTTCAGAATAAGCTGATTACGGTCACTATATACGTTTTGCGGTGATTATACGGTCACTTGCTCACAGTTCAGCATCGGATTGCACTCTGTTGACCGGCCAAATAGTCTGCGTGGCGCCATGTTGACTAGTTAAATTGACCACGTTCCTTGTGGGTCCCACCTGTCAGTTCGCATAGGCAAAAGGTCAGATAAACACAAATTTACGCAGGCGCGACAAGGCTCCAACCCGTGCGCGGGAATCACCTGGTTGTGTATGTGTCTGTCAGGGCCTGATGTGTGCGCATGCACGTGTAGGTTGAGCACTTGAGCGTGAGAGTGTGTGTTGGTCGTGTGGTGTACTGGTGTGTGCATGCATGCGTGCGTGTGAGTGTTGCGTGCGTGCGTGTGAGTGTTGCGTGCGTGCGTGGCTGCGTGTGTACGTGTGAGTGTTGCGTGCGTGCGTGGGTGCATGTGTTTGTGTGAGTGTTGCGTGGATGCAGTTCGTGTGCATGCGTGCGTGTGTGTATAATCACCACACCAGCTCCTGTGTGTTAAAACAGACGGCTCAGCATACCAATACAAGGCCACCTTGTCCGCTGTGCCCGCGGTCATGACTTCGAACCACCGTCCAAATATTTTTTTGTCGTTTGTTTTCATTCTTACTAGCAAGATGCCCGTGCGTTGCACGTAACATCAAGATGCATTTGTATGACTTGTTTATCTTGTGAGAGAAAAGGATGAACGAGGGAAGGCCTTATTTGCAAATGTGGAGAGGTGTGTGGGTACCTTTTTGCAAAATTGCCATAGTTTCTTTCCTATCCGTCAGATATAAATCGGACGGCCTATATTGCAGGATGGCAGGCACACCATCATCACCAACTCTGTTTTTTATAAGAGTGTATTTTATGTATTTTATAAGAGTGTAGATGTAGAGTAGATACAAGTCGACAGGTGGGCACGATGGTAGTGAGATAATGTGATGCAACACTAGAGGTGCCACGTGGAGCGTTTAACTGGTCAACTAGTCATGTCATGAGCAAATACAGAGTTGTACGGTGAGCCCGTGACTGTATAATAACCACTAAACGTAAATGGTGACCGTAATGAGTGGATTCTGAAGTCCAATGTACGTATCGTGCTTTCGCTTCAAATACAATGATCGTCATTGCATATATCGCGAGAGAAAGATGAAACATGCGTGAATTTTCTGGGGGCTTACTTTTAGAGGACCTGGAGATAGTTTTGTGTGCATACGTGAAAGGGGCGTACAGGGGGGGTATGCGATGGAGAGAGAGATGCTCTTCGTTTCTCTTTATTATGACTAACTTTGTATATAGTATAAAAATATACAAATTCACAGTGCGGAATAAATATCATTGTGGGCACCATGCAATGCAAATTAGCGTTCGTACTCCTCCATATAACTTTGTAATGTTGTATATATGTAGAAACTCTAAAATAATTTTTTGGCCACACTTTATTCAAAAGGAATGTTGTATGCGAAATAAACGTGAAGAGAGGGCTTTTTAGATCAATGGGGTACGTGATGTAACATGTGTGAATGTGTAGTTGATGCATTTGGCGGGGCCTAGAGAGGTATGTGTGTGTATTACGTATTCGAGAGAGGCATGGATAGAGGGGCCGACGGGGGGGGCGTGGGAGAGATAGCACGAGAAATGAGAGTGGTCTAGAGAGAGAGAGACGAATATGACGTCACGACAAGAGATTCCATTCCCTTGAGTGTGTATATGCAAGGGGGGAGGGAATAGAGGCACCAGGAGAAATTTTCTGTGTGTGTGGTGTTTGTGTTGGTATGTGTGGGTGTGAGAAGATAATGAGACGTGGGGGCAGAGGGTGTGTCACCGCGTGAGGTCCGGTGGGTCGAGGTGAGGCCCTTCGTTCGGTTCCGTCCTGCGCCACATTGGTCGGCCCGTGACGCATTTAGGAAGACCCATGGATGACTAGTCGTACAAGACAAAGATAGCAGAATTGTGAAGGACTCTGTGTCCACTGACAAAGCCGGCTAGGATTTGTAACCCTAGGTTCTCGGACTAAGGTAACCCCTTTATCTCTGATATTACTATTCATCCAACCTAACTTTAAGGGGCATCCTACAGAATGCTCTGCTAGAATCGTACTCGTCGATTAGGAAGAGAGGTGTGAGACAATGCGTGAGAGACAGGCGTAAAGATAATGTGCGTACATGAGACACGTAGGCAGGTCCATGTATATAGAAAGGGTCGATGAGGATTGTGCGTGTGTATGTTTGCGAGAGGAAGAGTGCTTGTGATAAAGGTTAGTGAAAACAGTTGTAAATGGTTACGAGAGGGAGGGAGGGTTATATCTAGAGCATGTGTGCGAGAAAGACACCTCGGGAGAGAGTGTGTGAGCATGTGTGAGAGACCACCGATGGAGAGTGAAACTACACGTAAAAGACTGCTCTACACATTGATTAAAGATATAAATTGTATCCAAATATTAGGATGGGATCATGATATTTGCAATTCGCGTAAGGAGCGGTCATTGATCCATCAGACATCTAGATTCTATCGAATTTGAGCATGTCTATGTTATTATTCGACACAATTGATCCACATAGTTAGTATTTTGAACTCCAGACAATGCATCGCTTTAGCAATCGAATATAAACGTGAGTATAGTTCATGTTGTGTGTGTAAAGCACATTATACATACGAAAGTTACACAATGGACATTATAAATAGCTACCTATGAACTAGCATACATTTGAATTCAACTTAAGGTGGTTTAAAAAAATCGAATTCAACATGAAGTCCATTCAATTATTTGAATTTGATATCATGGCATTTGTAAACCATACCTAAATTATGGGGGCACCAATCTTTGCTCTGATTTTGTACATAATAGCATATGTAGTCGTGTACAAAATAGATTCAAATTTAGCTCCTCCATTCCAAAATAATCGTAGTTATAGGATTTTCAAGTGTCAAAATTTCAAAAAGAAGCGGATAATTTAATGAGGTTTTCAAACATACAAGGTCAAATATAACGTTGTCTATTTAGGTCAATCCTCATAGTTCAAGAGTACTCTAAACGTGAATGCTTGTGTTTCAAAATTTCGAACGAAGCGCCAAAAGAGCCTCTACTCGCCCGAAACCGCGTGAGACCAATGTTTGGTAGTACAAGGAAATTACTTTTCTAATAACTCCGACCCGTGAAACCTACCGGCCCGACGTCCAAAGGTCTAAACCGGGGTAGGTTTGTAGCTTCATCTAGACGCCACGCAACCGCATCCGAAAAACATTCATACACAATGGCCGCCTAAGCACACATGCGCGCGGCCGAAATCGCTCCCGCCCACTATTTGGGACACCTGGGATTACCATCCTACCCCCGACCCGCAGTAGGTCCGAAATTTAAGAGGGGGGCAAAGTTTGTACTTTCCCCAAATTTCAAACAAGCGCGTCCCATCTTCTGTTCAAAAAAGCCAAAAACAAGCGCGTCCCAGACCGAAACATGGTTCCCCCCACCCGTCCGATTCCCCATTCGTACTCCGTGGGCGCCAAAACTACCTCTCCACCAGCCGCGAAACCCCGGCGTCCTCCGTCCGCCACCCCATCCCACCCATCAACCGCCGCCCTCCTCCATCACGCCGGAGCCGATACCCCGACGTCGTCGTCCACCGCAACCTCAACCGCAACGCCCTCCACGGCTAGTAGTTGAAGCCGAGGCCGAGCCGTCCGTACCCGAGCCAGTTCAACCACGCCGTCCTGCGCCTCACCGCTGCCGCTCCAACTTCGCCACCCTCCACCGCACCGGAGCTGTTCCTGCTACGCCGTCCTTCGCCGCCTCGGATCTGCTTCCCCTCCGCCGACATACGGCCACGGCAACACAGTCAACAATTTGGCCATGGGTTCGTCCAAGCCTGCACCCTCCAGAACATCGGTTTCCCCGGTAAAAAGAAGAAGATCGGCGCGACATGTGGAGGTGACCACACCGGCAACCGAAAAAGGTACTCCTCTTCCCTTATTCGTGCAAATCTTACGTCTCTGCTTGCACGGTATTCATCCCACAGAAGACACTAGTTGACCGCTTCTTCTTGATACTAGATGTTCCTAGTAACTCGCGATGCACAAGGTTTCTCCTCATATACTATTTCACCTTAGCTAGAGGTCCGTCGCCCCCCTGAATTTCAATTTCTGGCCAGTTGATTCCCAATTAACGGAAGCATTCCCCGGCGTAACAGGCGCTAGTACGCCTATTACGCCGGGGAAGCAGCGCCTTGGTGTTTATCTTAGGGGCGTGTGCGGCCTAGAGCTACTGGCGCCCGATCTGGAGGTCGGCCGGGATTAAAGGGATGGCCTGGGGGCGCTGCCAAGCACGGCGGTGGTGTGAGGTCGATGGGAGGGCGGGGCGGCGGAGGCAGGGGTCTGGGCCGGTGGTCGCTGGCGGTTCGAGAAAGATCGTCAACAGTGACTGGCGGGAGGTAGACGAAGGCCATCTGCCCGTTCCTTATAGATCGGACGGTTCATTAAAAAAATCGACTGACCTATTTATTTTCAGTCGACTGTTATCTTAGATATGACCACATGTGGTGGTGTGCTGGAGGAGTACCTGCATTTCCTGTGCTCATATATTACAAAATCATACGGAGTAGAATCTAATTTTGTTTGCCATGCAATGTTGTAGAGCTATCATATGTCTCCTGTCATTTATTTTTCAGCCACCTGCTATCTGCTACTTTTACAGTGCACTAGTTCTGCACACACTTCACCCTTACTCTCACTATTGTGTTTTTATGCAAGGGTATTTCAGACTCTGCTGCCATGAGAGAAGCCAAAAAGAAAAGAGAGAAGTCGCTCCAGCTTCGTATGCGGGTAGGCAAGACACGTTACAGCGCTATAAAGGGTGCAGTGTCAGCAGATGGAGACGGTAAACGTAGCTCTGGAGTTGATGACCTCGCTCGCAATGAACCACCATCCCAGGTGCTTGCTTTAACTTCGCGGTGTCATATGTGGTTGCATGTTCCATATGGTGTCTAGCTTGTATTCGAAAGGCCGAAGTCGGTAAGATAAGGAAAGATATTTTTTTACATGAACCACCATCCCGTGAGCACCAGAAGACAAATAGCTAGTCAGGGCACTGGCCGAGCCAGTGACAAGCCCAGCAAAGATAGGCATCACCTGGAAGCCAACTAAAAAGCTGCGATGGTGGCGAAGCAGCCCGCCTCCCACCAGGCTCTCAGGTCCTAGATGATCATGCTCACCACTCCAGCCGGATGTCTAGCTTGTATTGCTTCCAATTTGGTTAAATTGCATCTGCTTAGCTTACACATTATACCTTTGAATATGACATGCCTTTCTGTTTTTGGTACATACTAGTACATCTGTGTATTAACCATGTTCTTACATCAAACTAATGTTCTTGTGTATCCCTCATCAATCACTTATGACGAGGCAGGCAGGCAAGGGGACTACTCCTCATTTAAAGAATGCAGCGTCAGCCTCCCGACATGATTCTCAAGAAACAGAAATGCTAGATGAAGATAGTGAACGTAGCTCTGTAGTTGATTACAGCATTTCCCCTACACTAGCATCGCAGGTGCTTGCTCTAACTTGGCAGCGTGATATGTGGTTGCATGTTGCATATGGTGTCTAGATTGTAATTCTTCCAATCTGGTTAAACTGCATGTGCTAGTCTGCTTAGCTTATACATTATACCTGTTAATGTGACATGCCTTCCTGTATTTAGTACATAGTACATCTGTCTATTAAGCATGTCCTTACATAAAACTATTGTTTTTTTGTATCCCGCATCAATCAACATGACGAGACACCTTTAGTATATGCAGTGCGATATTAGTTGCATCTTTCATATGATTTATAGCATGCGCTGCTTCTAATTTGTTGAAATTCCATTTATGATGGGACGCTTTTAACTTGGCAGAGTCATATTGGTTGCATCTTTCATGTGGTGTCTAGCTTGCATTGCTTCTTATTTGCTGGAATGGTTTCTGCTTAGTTTACACAAACAGTTGTGAACATGCCATGCCGTCCTGTTTTTCGTACATATTCCATCCTGGTATCATGTGTTTGCCTTACATCAAAGTAGTGATTGTCAGTATCATGCATGAATGAGTTCTGAAGAGAGAATTTTATTGCTTTTTCTTGTCGGTTTTACTTGACAATTCAAAATCAATAAAGCGGAAGGAAGTTAGCAAGGCAGCGGATAAAGGTGCTCCTTCCGAACGGAGGGCCTCTACAGTTTCTACTCCTCCACACCCCCAAGATGATTTCCAAGACAACACATGCATAGACACTCAACAAAGCTGTGTTTATGATGAGCACGTCTCCCCTAGTGCAGCATCACCGGTGCTCCCTCTAACTTGGCACTGTTATATGTGGTTGCATGTTATGTGTGATGTCTAGCTTGTATTGCTTCTAATTTTGTTGAATTCCATCTGCTTACTTTACACATTATACTTGAATAAGACACGTGTTCCTGTTTCTAGAACATACAATATCTGTCTATCACACCATGTTCTTACATCAAATTACTACTGTTGTGTAACCTGCAACAATCACTTATCATAAGACACGTTTGACTTCGGAGTGTGATATAGGTTACATCTCACATTCTTTTCTAGCTTGTACTACTAATTTGTTGAAATGGCACTTATGACGAGACAGTTTTAACTTGGTAGAGTGATATTCGTTGCATCTTTCATATGGTGTCTAGCTTTCATTGCTTCTAATTTGTTGAAATGCCTTCTCCTTAGTTTACACATCATAAGCTGTGAATATGCAATGCTGTGAATATGCAATGGCACTAATGACGAGAGACCTCTAACATGGTAGTGTGATGTTGTTTGCATCTTGCATATGATTTATTTCTTGTACTGCTTCACATTTGTTTAAACGCCATTTATGATGAGACACTGTTAACTTGGCAGAGCGATATTTGTAGCATCTTTCATATGGTGTCTACCTTCCATTGCATTGCTTCTAATTTGGTGAAATGTCTTCTTCTTAGTTTACACATCATAGTTCTGGTTATCTCTTCCGTCCTGTTTTTCATACATATTACATCCTCCTATCATGTGGTTGTCTAACATCAAAGTTCAGTTCGTCTGCATCACGCATCAATTTGTTCTGAAGAACTAAATTGTTATTCGTTTTTCTTGTCGGCTTGACTTAACATGGCACAGAGAAAGAGGAAGAAACACAGAATGGCAGGGAATGAGAAGCGGATGAATCCTGCAGATTCTGCTGGTACTGATGGTGCAATAGAAGGTCAAAGTCCAGCGGAAAATTCTACAAACACGGCATCCCATGCTACACGAGTTGCAAAAAAAGCCAAACAGAAACAAATAGCTGCCACCAAACAAGCAGAGACAGCCCTAGTTCTTGCAACACCTACCACAGTACTACCAGCTGCACGACTTACTCGTGCGTCAACTGAGCTAGCAGCACGTTCCCAAGCTCCCTTGCCACCTGACACTACTTCCCAAGCACTCTTGACACAAGACGAGTTGGCAATATCAGATGAACCTTGTGAGCTTCAACAGCAAGAAGGTAGTTGCTGGAGTCAAGTTACAGTTGCATGCTTCTTTATATGTAGTCTCACAGTTTGATGTACACTAACACTTCCTATGTTCGTTGTTGGACTAGCACCTAGGCGCAAGAGGAAACAAACATCAGGGATAATGCTCGATAGGTTAACTAAATCTAGAGGAGGAAGAATGGAGATCCGTTTTGAGGCAGGTTTAAAAAGGCCACGTGATGCTACAGAGTCAGCCAAGTTAGTATCAGAGGCAGCGGTTGCCGTTAGGTGTCATGTACGTATCCTCCCAACATGGATTCAGTACAGGAATGACAAAGACGAAACCCAGTTCAACACCTTCCTCGACCATTTATCTGTAAGTATGGTTATGTATGGAAACTAGTAATATCGTCTTGCTCTGTCCCATACTTTCTAGGTTGCTGATAATGAGACTCCCATAATTTTCAACAGATGAGGTTCAAGTTGGATAGCCAAGATGATGCAACCAGACAAGCTTGCACCCATGTTTTCAAGTCTGCTCTGCGACAGTATCGGTATAACTTGAGGAAAACTCACTTTGAAGGCAAGGCTAACAGTGAACTTTCCCAAACATCTCCAGTGGAAAATATATCGGATGAAGACTGGAGGGGCCTTGTTAAACACTGGTCTGATCCGAAGTATCAGGTACATTATATATATGTGATCAGATCACATGTTGAAGTCCTATTTACGCATGTGCCACACAAATCTATCTTCTTGTAGGTGAACTGTTCAAAGAACAAGGCCAACCGTACGAAAGTGAAATTCCAACAGACGACAGGATCTCGTAGCTATATTGCACACTGCGAGGCTCTTGTAATTAGCTGCTGTTTCACTCTTTTCGCTGTACCATATTATCAGATCTATATTGACTTGTTCGAAATGCAGAGGAAAGCCCGCAAGGACCAAAAAGTACCTGAACCAAATGCTGTGGAAATCTTCAAGGACTGTCACACCAGCAAGAAGAAGGGCATGACTACACCAGTCAAAGCCGCTGTTGTAAGTCCTTAATCCTCATGCCTTTTAACTACTACTTACTCTGACTTGTGCCTTGAACTGCATGGTTTGCAGCCAATGTCTATTACTCTTTTCAATTTTATACACAATTGTCTTAGCGTATCATTGCACCTTACAAGGTTTAAAAGAGAGGAGTGATGTTCCTTTGATCTTGACCCGTAATCTAGTTCCGTGCTGGACTTGCCCACACAACGTTACAATTGCCTGTTTGTCTGTTCTCAGTTGTTTTGTGATATGAATGATGTCATACTATGCTTACCGTATTATAAACTTCGTCTCTTTATCCTTAGCCCTCAATACAATGTGAAGAAATAGACAATACATTAGCGATGGTACATGGTCATATGTTTGGAACCTGGTTTTATTATGTACTTTGCAATAAAATACAACTAATATTTTACATGGGTTCACCAGAATAAGTTCTGTATATAGACCAAAGCTATTTTGTTTGGTTTTGCTGCCTCCTTAATATCTTCTGTTCTGGTACTACTAATGTAAAACCTCAACTTTTCAGCGAGCTATGGAAAAAATGGTGGAACCGCCACCTTCTGAAGGTGGCGAGGCAACTATAACCGCAATGTCAGCTCTTGCTGCAGTGGGTCAGTACCTGTCCACTAACAGTGCCAAAAGCACGTTCCTGCGTAATACTGGGTTGGTTGTTAAGGCAATATCGTCCAAACTGCCTCATGATCAAGATATGCAAGCTCAAAGCAATGTTGTATCTGCGCTCCAGACACAAGTCCATTCCCTAACAGAGACCCTTTGTGAAACAAGGAGAAACATTGCTCAATGTCGTCAAGATATGCATGGTTTTGAAACCAGACTATCAGACATTTGCTATGTTGTTCAGGAGCCTAGGGGAAATGAAGGCGAGGGTTATGGTGCTCCATCGGACAATACAGCATGAAAACGTAACAGTCAGGTCAAATGAACTGAGCTTCTGAACTTCTGGTGGTGCATTTATCTGCTAGACTGTTAAGTTTTATGCCAACCTTCCTTTTGTTATATAGTTGTAATTTGTTTTGGTGCGATACAAAATTTATTCTTAACGTGCAGCCACCGGCTGAAGAAAACAGCAAGCCATTTTTGTATAGTGTAGGGTGTTCCCTATATTTGCACTGGTGGCGATCTTTGATGCCGAGTGGATGTAATCTGTGCAATCGCCTTAATAGCCTAGCGTTAGTTTCGGCCTTATTTATTTCCTAGTCTTCTTTTTCCCTGGTTTGCTAGTGGCCGCAACTACCATGGGCCATATACGGGCCGTAGGATCCATGGGTCTCCTACGGGCCGTCGATAAATGGGCCTGTAATCGGTGGGCCTCGGGCCGTCGGATAAATGGGTCTACATGGGCCGTAATCGGGCGTAATTGGTATCGGCCCAGCACGGTAACAGGCCGTTAACAGGCCGTAGGACAGCAAAGGCTTAATTCTGTCACAGGCATAACGGGTCGTTAATGGGCCAGAATATAGGACGGGCTGGAAACGGCGCAACGGGTTAACAGGCCAGAAACGGGCCGACTCTTGCCATGGGCCGAATTTGGCCCATTAGGGTAACAGGCCAGTAACGGGCCGACTCTTGCCATGGGCCGAATTTGGCCCATTAGGGGAACAGGCCAGTAACGGGCCGACTCTTGCCATGGGCCGAATTTGGCCCATTAGGGGAACAGGCCAGTAACGGGCCGGAAGTAATCGAGGGCCGAAAAGGAGCCCAAGAACGTATGGGCCGTCAATAGGCCGAAAGCTAACACGGGCTGGAAACGGCCCATGTAAATCACGGGCCGTTAACGGGTATAAAGAAAATTACTGTTCATTATGGGCTAGAGTCACCGTGGGCCTGTAAAGGGCCGAAAGATACGAAGGCCTCATATGGGCCGAAAGACGTCGTGGGCCATACATGGGCCGAAAGTGAAATGGGCTGGTGTTATATTCGACGGCCCACATGACGTTGTTGGGCCGATTTCCTTTAGGGCCTAACGGGCCGTGAGTTAACGGGCCGTAAAATGGGCTATTTGCGAAGAGACCGTTAACAGGCTTTTCATGGGCCAGCCCGTTAACTTTTGACCAAGTCAAACGGGCCGGCTTTGTAAGCTAAATGGGCCAGTGGTGGGCCGTGGCACGTGTCGACATATCATAGGCGCCTATCTGACCCACTGACGAGCTGACACGTGTTTCGTCCGGCCAATAAGAATTTTACACGTGGAAATTTCCCATTGGTCGGGGCTGTTAACGGGTTATCGGATCCAAAACCCGACCCGATAGCTTAACGGCGTTCCATTACGGTGGATGCCACGTATCGGTCACCCTTGACGAAAGCACTTCTGTGACGCGTGATTTATCGTCATGGAAGTGGACACTTCCGTGATGATAATTTTGGTAATGTCATGGAACACTTCTACGACAGCACAGGTATGACTATCTTGATTCTGTCATAAAATCGTCATGGATGTACATGCATGACAAAAAACGCGACCTACTATGGAAAACACGTATCATCATGGAAGTGTATTTTTTTGTAGTGATATGAGTATATTGACTGAATCAAATGAGAGCATTTGATCATAGGTCATACTCATCGTTTAAGCACAAGTGGGGTTACCACTTTTACATAAAGCATTGTTGTGTTCACATCATTAGAGTTGCTTTAGCTCAATTGTTAGAGTAAAGCTCCCCCTAGATGTGATATCCCCCCTAAGAGGGATGAACTAACCTTGGGTTTTGTCGATGATGACTTCATGTAGGTGTTGAAGATGTGGACGCTCAGTGTTGATGTAGATCATTCGGAGCAATCCATTGGAGTGAGTTGCACTTTCAATACCTACACGGGTTAGTCCCACAAGGAACAAACAAGGATATCCATAGACATAGAGTGATGTACACACACAAGATGATGTCCATGAACACATTAGGTTACCTTTGTCCCTTGTCTTACCAACAAGAGGGTTTGTGACTCCTTGAACTAGTGCAAGATGTGGAAGATGTTTGCACTTGTCCTTGCCAAAATGATATGAGTGAAGTATGTTGGCGGAGTCACCCTCAAGAACTCTCTAGTTCTTCTTCTTCGGGATCCACATCATCTTGATGGGAATCCTTGGAGTTGTAGTCGTACTTGATGTAGTCTTGGGAACCAACCTGACCAAGGCCTTTGGAGCTTCTTCAAATGCATCAATCTCCTCTAGAAGCTTGTCCTTGCCTTTTAGCTTGTGGTCTTGTGGTGGAAGATCATCTTGAGCTTGTGTTCCTTGGAAAGAGGTAGGATCATACTTCTCTTGTTGAGGAACAAACTTCGTCTTAGGGTATTGATCTTCTTCCCACTCAACTACATTGGCATTGAACTTTCGTTCAAAACCAATTCCTTGATTCTTCCGGTGCCTTCCTTGCTTGCGTACAGTTTCCTCAAATAGCTTACTCCCGGCAAGGCTCTTGTAAACACCTTTCTCTATAATTCCCTTCAATAAGCTATTTTCTTACTCAAGTGTAACTTGGCTAGAAGAATCATTAGTGGAATCAAGAGAACTACTAGAAGCAACAACATTGGATTTAGCATGATTATTGTTACTACTAGACGAAGAATCTTTCTTACCCTTGTTGCTAGATTTAACTTGTGGCATGTAAGTAGACAATAGTAAATGCTTGGCAATGTAAGAAGAACTTTTCTTGCGAAGATCATCATTGATGGCCTTTAAAAACTCATGCTCTTGCTCAAGGTTGAGCTTTTCAAAGCGTAACTTCTCATGAGTCTTTAAAATTTCTCGATGATCTTCCAAGGTAGTTTCATGAGCTAACTTAAGAGTGTTTAGTTCTTTAGTTAGTTGCTCAATCTCCTTCTTATCATCATCATTTGTTTTATCTTGATTATCATGATTAATAGCAAGTTCATCATAGTTTTCATCACTAGAGTTGTCAACAAGTAAATCATCATCACCTAGCAAACCATCTTCATCACTATTGAAATCAACATACGCGGGGTGTGATACCTTTGGACCTTTAGCCATGAAGCATCTTCCAATTCCTTCATTTGGTGAGTCAAATATGTCGTAGGAGTTGGTTGACACAAGTGCTAGACCGGCAACACCTTCATCTTGAGTATATTCGGAGTCGGAGTGATAACTTCTTTCGGAGTGATGGTCAGAGTCGGACCCGGATACCCATTCACCAACGTGAGCTTGATGTCTTCGTTTTGTGTAGATCTTTGATGGTTTGTCCTTCCTTTCCGAATCCTTGCTTCTGCGAGAGGTTCTTCGTTCATAACGATCATCTCTACTTCTTCTCCATCTTGGTGGTGATTCTTCTCTTCTACTTCTTCTTTTGGGTGAATCTTCTCTTCTTTTGTAGGGAGCCGTACACTCGTTGGAGTAGTGTCCAAGTCTTCCACAATTGTAGCAATTACGCTCACGACTTGAAGATCTTTTGTCATTGTAGGACCTTGACTTGGAACTTCTTTCCTTGCTTCTACTCTTGTAGAACTTGTTGAAATTCTTCACCATTAGGCTCAATTCTTCATTGAAGGTTTGTTTCTCACTTGATGATGTAGGAGCATCACATGAGGCTTTGTAAGCACCACTTGACTTGTCGTGACGCTCTTCCTTATCCTTGAGTGACATCTCATGAGCAACAATTATTCCAATGACTTCCGTTGGCTTGAGATCTTTTTAATTGGGCATCATTTGGATCAATGTGCACACGGTATCATATTTTCCATCCAAGGCTCTTAGAATCTTCTTGATGATGAATCTATCGGTCATCTCTTCACTTCCTAAGCCGGCAATCTCATTTTCGATGAGAGCAAGCGTAGAGTACATTTCAGCGACACCTTCACCATCCTTCATTTTGAACTTGTCAAGCTGACATTGGAGCACATCCAATTTGGATTCCTTGACGGAGTCAGTACCCTGGTGCATATCAATCAAAGTATCAAAATTTCCTTTGCATTCTCAAGACGGCTGATTTTGTTGAATTCTTCGAGGCATAATCCGTTGAAGAGAATATCACAAGCTTGAGCATTGTATTGCAGCATCTTCAACTCTTCCATGGTAGCTTCACGGTTTGGTTCCCTCCCATCAAAGAATTCACCTTGCAAGCCAATACACACAATAGCCCAAATGGCGGGGTTATGTCCAAGAATATGCATTTTCATCTTATGCTTCCAACTAGCAAAATTCGTACCATCAAAGTAAGGACCTCTACGGTGGTAATTTCCCTCGCTAGACGCCATACTCTCCTAGGTTGTGAAACCAAGGCTATGATCACCAAAAGCTATGGAAATCAAGGAAAATGGAGACCAAAGCTCTGATACCACTTGTAGGATCGAAAGTATGTCTAGAGGGGGGGTGATTAGACTACTTGACCAAATAAAAAATCTAGCCTTTTCCCAATTTTAAGTCTTGACAGATTTTAACAACTTAGAACAAGTCAAGCAAACAACCTACACATGCAAGTCTAAGAGTATAGCAGCGGAATGTAAAACATTGCACATGAAGGTAAAGGGAGGAGTTTGGAGGGAGCAAACGCAATGTAGACACAGAGATTTTTTGCGTGGTTCCGATAGGTGGTGTTATCGTACATCCACGTTGATGGAAGGGTAACGGTTGCGCGAGTCCACGGAGGGCTCCACCCACGAAGGGTCCACGAAGAAGCAACCTTGTCTATCCCACCATGGCCATCGCCCACGAAGGACTAGCCTCACTACGGTAGATCTTCACGAAGTAGGCGATCTCCTTGCCCGTACAAACTCCTTGGTTCAACTCCACAATCTTGACGGAAGCTCCCAAGTGACACCTAACCAATCTAGGAGACACCACTCTCCAAAAGGTAATAGATGGTGTGTTGATGATGAACTTCTTGCTCTTGTGCTTCAAATGATAGTCTCCCCAACACTCAACTCTCTCTCACAGATTTGGATTTGGTGGAAAGATGATTTGAGTGGAAAGCAAATTGGAGAAGGCTAGAGATCAAGATTTATGTGGTTGGAATGGAATATCTTGACCTCAACACATGAGTAGGTGGTTCTCTCTCTCAGAAAATGTATGCTGGAAGTGTAGGCATGTTCTGATGGCCCTCCTCACGAATGAAGAGTGGGTGGAGGGGTATATATAGCCTCCACACAAAATCTAACTGTTACACACAATTCACCAAACTCGGTGGGACCGAATCAGAAAAATCGGTCTGACCGATTTAGTTCAAAATGTGAGTTAGGCTTTTCGGTGGGACCGACATGTCAACTCGGTGGGACCGATGTCATTAGGGTTAGGGCATAATGTAATCTCGGTGAGACCGATTACACAAACTCGGTGAGACCGATTACACAAACTCGGTGAGACCGTCTTTGGTAATAAGATAACTAGAGAGTTGGTCAGGCAAACTCGGTGGGACCGATTCGCTCATCTCGGTGAGACCGAAACGTTAGAAGGGGAAACAGAGAGTTTGCATTGCGAACTCGGTGGGACCGATCGCTCATCTCGGTTGGACCGAAACGTTACGAAGGGAAACACAGAGTTTGCAATCCCATCTCGGTGAGACCGAAGTGACTAGGGTTTCTGGCAGTGGCTATGTCAAGTGAACTCGGTGTCGCCGGATAGAATGTTTCGGTGGGGCCGAGTTTGACTTTTGGTTTCATACATATGTGGATATGAGAAAGTGGTTGAGGGTTTTTGGAGCATATCACTAAGCATTTTGAGCAAGCAAGCCATTAAGCAACGCCTCATCCCCTTTTAATAGTATTGGCTTTTCCTATGGACTCAATGTGATCTTGGACCACTAAAAGTAAAATGTACAGTCTTGAGCTTGAGCCAATATGTGTCCTTAGCATTTTGAGGGGTCCACAATGCTAATCCATGCCATGCCAATCATTGAACTTTCCTGAAATATTTATCTTGAAATAGCATTAGCTCAATGAGCTATATGTTGTTAATAATTACCAAAACCACCTAGGGATAGTTGCACTTTTAGTGATGCACTTCGATGGCTCCAAAATGTTAGCCGGACTTGGGGCTGGTGTCGTTTTGACATCCCCCACAGGCACAGTCCGTTATGTGCTCCAAATATTGTATACAGACTCTAACAACGCAGCCGAATATGTGGCCCTATTGCATGGTCTCCGAATGGCTGTCTCCTTGGGCATACAATGCCTTGAGGTGCGCGGGGATTCAAACCTTGCAATATCCCAAATAAACAGATAATTCGACGCAAAGGATCTGAAGATGGCGGCTTACTGCAACACCGTACTCAAAATATCAGCTCGATTTGAGGGACTCGAGTTCCATCACGTGGCTCGAGAGAGTAATCAAGCCGCGAACATACTTGCTCGCATGGGCGCTAAACGCGACCCCATCCCACCCAACACCTTTGTGGAAAGGCTATTCAAGCCATCCGTGGTGTGGCAGGACGAGAGCGGCAACACTAGTCCGGTGCCGATCATACCCCCAGATTCCAAACACAGTTCAGATATCATCGGGGGCTCGGGCACCGAAATAACACCGTCGGCCCATGAAATCATGGCCGTAATTGCCCCATGGACCGAACCTTTCCTGGCCTACCTGACTAGGAATGAGCTCCCCGAGGATCAGATTGAAGCCCATCGTATCATTCGATGATCGAAGGCCTACAAAGTTCACGAAGGAGAACTATACAAAAAAAGTACTACCGGAGTCCTTCAAAGATGCATCTCCGAAGAAGAGGGACGGCAGCTATTGGCTGAAATACACGCTGGTCTCGGCGGCCATCACGCCGCAGCTCGGGCCCTTGTAAGCAAGGCCTTCCGTACAGGTTTCTTTTGGCCCACGGCGCGAGCAGATGCACAGGACCTCGTACAGCGGTGCATTGGATGCCAGCTTTTCGCTAATCAAAGCCATATGCCGCCCAGTGCCCTATGAACAATCCCCATCACCTGGCCCTTTGCCGTTTGGGGGCTCGACATGGTCGGACCCCTTAAAGGGGGAAGCCATAAGAAGAAATATTTACTGGTTATGGTCGACAAGTTCACTAAATGGATAGAAGCCAAACCAGTCAAAACAGTCGAGGCCGGACCGGTGATAGACTTTATATCTGGTGTTGTACACCGTTATGGTGTCCCACACAGTATTATTACTGACAACGGCTCTAAATTTACGGCCGATGAGGTGAAAACTTGGTGCGCTAATTTGGGCATTAAGCTCGATTACGCTTCCGTATACCACCCTCAGACAAACGGTCAGGTCGAACAGGCGAACCCAGACTAGTGCGATCTCTGAAAGAATCAAACAAGCACTGGGTTGAGGCACTTTATTCCGTACTCTGGGGGCTGCGGACCACGCCCAATCGCATGACCGGATATACACCTTTCTTCATGGTGTACGGCACGGCGGCAGTTTTGCCTTGCGACATTATTCATGACTCACCTCGAGTGCGCATGTACGAAGAGAGAGAAGCCGAGCTCGATCGGCAGGACGATCTAGACGGCCTGGAAGAGGAGTGCGATGTCACGAAGGCCCGTTCCGCATTCTATCAACAGCAGGCTCGAAGATACCAAAGCAGGGAAGTGCGGGCCAAGACTTACAATGTTGGGGAACTCGTTCTACGCTTGCCAGAGAAGAAAAAGGACAAAATCAAGCCCAAATGGGAGGGCCCCTTAATTATAGATGAAGTTCTCACTGGAGGAGCTTACCGCCTTCGTGATGCATCGGATAATCGCTTAGAGCCGAACCCATGGAATGCCGCCAGACTCCGAAGATTCTACGCCTAAATCCGGACTCATCGTTCGTCTTCTTTTTCCTCTTCCCTCTATTTCAATTTTTTATGGCTTTTTAGCTTTTGTTCGGATAAACCGCACACTTACGGGTCAACATCCTTAAATGTATATACCCACAACACCTGGGGGCTTCTTTTACAGAAGCTTATTATTATTATTATCTTCCGAGCATTAGGCTCACCACATATGTGTCCACTTTTCATGTATGCCTTTTCTTCGCCATTATATGCACCTTTATGACTTAAGTTTTTGCCAAGCTGGGTTGCTTGGCTCCCGTGCTTATGCCCTACGTTCCCGTTTGTTCGGCTAGGGCATAAAGGGAGCACCTCTGCGATTGTTACGGCCGGGTCATCCGGACGTGTACCTCAGACTGGGTGAAGCCGAAAGCTAGCGTTCTTAAGGGAATAATTGGTCAGCGTACTAAAGATGAATTGCCCTTGTTGCAATACACAACCCCCAGACTATAACATACACTATGATCTTTAGCATCACAACTTCGACATGCAAACAAACAACGCATGCTGGCCCAGGGAAAGGAACCCTTAACGGAACTATTCTCCCTGGAAGATGTTTCTTACAATTAAATGTAATATAACATAACTCCCCGAACACAACTTGTCTGTTCAAGCAACTATGACCGGACTGCCTGGTTTCCAAGCATACTTTGGTGTTTACCTACGGTATAGTATTCGGAAACACTCCAACCCTCGGGTCTTCGGAGGTCGAAGCAGAAAGTCTGCCATGACAATAGTTTTACAAATTCAGTTGGAGACAAGTTTGTCGTTGAAAGTACATTGCTACTTGGAATCAAAAACTTCTTCTTCCTCTAGACCCTCTAACAGCTTGTCTAGTTCACAATCTTGTTGTGAATACTTGGCAGCCATCTTCACTTGGTCGTAGACCAGGCTGACCGGAATTCCCTGTCCATCGGATCCCCGAGGTCCGACACGCGCCATATGATTCGGATCAAGTTTGGTGTACCATGTTTTTACCATGGCCCAGGCTTCCCGAGCACCTTCTCGGCATGCTGATATCTTCCATAGCGCAAAACGGCGCCGAGCTCCCTTGAATAAATTCACGTGTTCCTCCATACTTCCTGGAGGAGAGTCGGCTGGCCGTAAAGCCTTAAGGACGTTTCTCATTGCCTTCCGCACTCGCTCATGCACCTTGGACAGCTCCTGCAGCAGGTCGCCTTGAAATCCGTACACCTCTTCTTCGGGCCGCCCAGTCAACACTCCTACAGAAATAGGCCTGTTAGAATTCGCATCAGCAAACTATACGACAGTAAGTTAAAAGTCATACTGAATATGCCACCTCTCAGCTTTCTGTTCTCCTTTCGGGCATCCGCCAGTTGGGCTCGCACGTCCTTCAGCTCTTCGCCGAGCTGGGTGTTGGCATCCTGCAGCTTGTTCTTCTCGTCCCTGGCCCGTGTAAGTACACGTTGACCAGCGGCTTCTTGCCTTTCGGCATGTTCTTTATCAGCCCGTGCGGCCTTCAGTTTCTCTTCCAGCTGATCCGACGATCCTGCTATCATAAAATACAACAATGTTTATTCGCATAAACATTAGAGGCACATCGTATTTCCCGGATAGAAGGGGACATTACCAGTCGGTGTCTCCTTGGATTTCGCCAGTTCGGCGGTAACAGCTGTCAGCTCGGTCCGACACTGTTCTAGCTCCCGAGATAGCATGTTGTTCTTCTCCGTGAGTACCTGATTATACATCGATCCTTAAAATCAGTTGCTTCAACTATTTTCAAGTCTCGGGGGCTACTGGTATATGACTATTGAATCTACACAAAATAATCTTACCCGCATATCCTTTGAAAGCTGGTAAGTGGCTCCAGCAAGCCCATCCCGAGCAGCTCGGATATATGCATCTGCCGAGCTGAAGGCATTGAATGCCTCTTCGGTAAAGTTAGGATCACGCATAGCTGCCCCGATGGTTCATTGCACTCTCCACTTCGGAGTTGGTGACGGATACATTATCCGAATCGTCGGAGAGAGGACAATCCGGCATTGCGCCCGTATCAACTCTAGCCCTAGAGGCAGGGTCCGGGGCCGGATTGGTGGACATATGTCCGGCAGTATCTCCGAATACAGTCCGGTGAATGCTCTTCTGAAATATGGCACAGCAGAAAATGTCACAAGTTCGGTATGTTTGCCGTCGGACGTGTTGAAGACCGTACCTTTTTGATGAAGGTAGAGGTTTGGAAGTATCGCTGTCCGCCTTTCTTTTCGAAGACACGCCTTGTGTCGGCGTCCTCTTCTTAAGGGACGATCCTGATGCGGCGTGGCGAGACGAGCGCCACCCCTTTGAAGCACGAGACAGTGCAGTGGGTGAGGCGTGATGGGAAAACTCTTTTGGAGGAGACGCTCCCTGGGCACTTACATGGGAAGAAGGGAGAAGGCCGGAGTAATCGGCTACAATGGCCACTTCTGTGCCGTCGTAGCTCGCCTGATAGAAGACCCCCTCTTTGAGCTCCATGGATATATCCGGATCCTTCTCAAATCCGGGATCTAGGTCCCGAATATGGTCCTCCGGCTGCGGAGTAGGGCTATAGATCCCCGAAGTGGCCTTCCTCCATTCCTGTTAAAAAAATGGTCGGGTTAAGCTCAAATAGTTGCCACTCTGGAAGATGATTGAATGAGGTTCTGGATCAAAATCTTACCCAGCTAGGGGGGTTGTTCATGGAAAAGCCATCTCGGCACTTAAGGCGAGTGAATTCCTCTTTCTCCCTTTTATAAAGATCAGCCAACATGGCGGCCAGGGCGGTGAAGTTATCCGGACCCTTGCGCCCGTAGCGAGATGTGTCATCCTCCCTGTTATAGTTCCACATGGGGAGTCCTCTAGATTGGAGTGGCTGAACACCTCGCGTTATGGAAATCGCCATGACCTCAATTATGGACAGTCCGGATTGGGCGAGTATTTTTATCTTGTCCATTAACATCTTGACCTCCACACTATCCGCCTCCTCGATGCTCCGGGGGCGCCAGCTGTGGCGCTTTTTTAATGGAGCGTTGGAAAATTTGGGTAGGCCTCGTCGAATTGGGTGTGAGAGAACGATGTCTTCAATATAAAACCACTCCAAGGACCATTTTTTGGATGCCTTCTTCAGAGTGCCGGACAGGTATCCTGTTCCAGCTATGCGCCACACTTCGACGCCGCCCACCTCGAATATGGATTCCTTTTGGGAGCGAGGGACGAGGCAGAAAAGTTTCCTCCATAACTCGAAATGGGCCTCGCAGCCTAGGAATAGCTCGCAAACAGCGACGAAACCCGCAATGTGCAGAATGGAGCCTGGCATGAGATTGTGCAGTTGGAGGCCATAGTACTCTAGGAGACCTCGGAGGAAAGGATGGATTGGAAATCCAACGCCTCTTAATAGGAAGGAAACAAAGCACACTCGCTCCCCCTCGGTAGGATTGGGGAAGTTTTCCGTCAGGGCTTCGCCGTTGATGGAAGCAAATCCCGCCCGAACGGGGACTAGATCCGCGCGGGGGGGGGGGGGGGAGAGATACCCCTGCATCTGGAGCTTGGTCAGTTGAGCGTGGGATACTGAGCAGCTCTCCCAATCGCCTTTTTCAGGACCATGGGGGCGGGAGGAGGAACTGGGGACGCTAGCCATGTTTGCGTGGTTTCTTGTGGGAAGCTCTAAGGATTTTCCGCCTGGTGTGGAATGGCATCTGAGATTTAATCTCCTTAAATAGACGCCTTCCCTACATGGCCCGGGTGTTATGTGTAAAAATGCTTGGACCCCTCGTATTCGTTTGACACGTGGAAGCCGGGGCGACGATGGCGCAGAAGCCGAAGGGTATAACATTTAGTGTAAAGCCAGGCTGTTCGAAGAATTCACCTTACCAAGACCGAAGATGTAAAAGCCGAATACAGTCCTTTGGTTCAGATGCTTTAAAGTACTCGGAGGAGGAACCCGCCTTGCAATGCCGAAGACAATGTGCGCGACGGACACATCGTCATTGAAGACTGGTTCGGGGGCTACTGAGGGAGTCCTGAATTAGGGGATCCTCGGGCGTCCGGTCTATGTGACATGGGTCGGGCTCATGAGCCGTGAAGATACAAGATGAAGGCCGTTCCCCCGTGTCCGGATGGGACTCCCCTTGGCGTGGAAGGCAAGCTTGGTGCTCGGATATGAAGATTCATTTCTCTGTAAACCGACTCTGTACAGCCCTAGCCCCCTCCAGTGTCTATATAAACTGGAGGGTTTAGTCCGTAGGGGCAATCATAATCATACAGGCTAGACATCTAGGGTTTAGTCATTACGATTTCGAGGTAGATCAACTCTTGTACTCATCAAAGTCAATCAAGCAGGAAGTAGGATATTACCTCCCTCGAGAGGGCCCGAACCTGGGTAAACATCGTGTCCCCTGCCTCCTGTTACCCTCGATCCTTAGACGCATAGTTCGGGACCCCCTACCCGAGATCTGCCGGTTTTGACAGTGATGCCTCCAAGAAGGGAAGGGACGCCGGAAGGCTTCACCATAATCAATGTCGACAAGAGTGGGAGAAGGCTTTCGCCTGAAGCATCGCATCCCGGACCTTATTGATTAAGTACAATTTTATCCATTTTTTGTTCTTTGTTTCCCTTCTTTCGAACATGACATGAGTGATTTTGATTTCCCTTCTCCCTCCGTTTGCCTCTCTGTCATGGGCTTGGTCGCTTATCTTTTAGTACAAAGAACCTTCATACCATGTTGATGGATTAGCGCTTGTGAAAAAAAATGTTTGATTGATTTGCGGAGAGCCACTAACCGCGAGGTGTATCATTGCCACGAAATGATAAAATATTTTCGTGTACATGCACATGGACGATGGATCTCGACATATCTGCTCCACAAGATTGAAGAACAATGGAAGTGTTGACAAAACAAACCAAGCCTTTTACCTTTCCGCCTACACCAACCGAAAACCATGTAACATAATGTTCTTTCTCTTCTTCTTCTTCTTTTGCGCGGGTGGAGGTGGTCTTTCTCTTTCTATATACACAGTGTTTTTCCTTCCTTTCATCAGGTAGAAAGCATCAACTTCGGCGCATGCACCAGTTAGTTGGTCACCGACTATAATAACCCCCCATTACCCGTCCCAAAGTACACGAGCGGAATGATCGCGCGCATATGCAAGAAACGGTATCATCGGCAGCAGATCCAGTGATGATACGGATGCAGTTAAGTGGCCGACACGACCACGGCCAAGAAAAAAAGGCTGCTGGCCGCTAGAGACAGACGGAGAGAACGCCAAAACAGAAGAAAAAAGGAGAACGAAATTAAAGCTAAACCATGTTATGTAAATTTTCTGTACTACGGGCGCCTGTGCGCAAAGTTAGCAGCAGCAGACGCGAGTGATGACGCCCGCGCGCGGTCCAGGGGCCGCGCGCCGACGAGGAGCGACGAGACACGAGAGGCTGAAACGGCCCTTGGAACCAGCAAGCGCCACCATGGGCCTCGACGTGGAGCCTCGCGTGGCCCCCGCGAGTCGGCCGGCCCGTCCTCATCCGCGCCTGGGTCCCAACCGCCTGCGAGTGCCCGGACGACAGCCATGTCACAGCTCAGCCTCAGGCCCCATCTACCGATCCTGGCTAGGTACGCTCGTCGTCGTCGATCATGGCCGAGTCTTCGCTTCACGCCGCGTTGCTATCCGGGGAAGGCCGGGATCGATCGAGCGGCGGCTTGATCCGTCCGACGTGGCCGCGATTAGATTAGGGTTTAAAGTACTACCACTACCAGTGACCGAGCTGGCGTGGCAGTACGTGGTCAGCGAGCGGCTCTGTTGTTGGAGCCTGGGGGGGCTGGTAGAGCCACATATCCATGCCATGCATGTAGGTAGGAGGACGTGGCGAGTAGGGTCGGGCTTATCTGCTGCTAATTACAGTACCTTGTTTGTCTGTAGCACTACTAGTGTGTAGTAGTACAGTATTATAGTACTGCCGAGTGCCGTCGGGTCGGCCTGTGCTGTAGTTTACAAGGCGCTTTTAGCTGCACCACTGGCAGCAAGTGTGACGATTTATGTAATCTTTCTTTCTGACTGAAGGGTCGTTTAACATTGCACTTTTGAGCACTTTTGTGCTGACTGGATTCTGAGCTTTTTCTGCAGTCTGTCCTTCGGAGTCTCTGAAGAGTTACATGCTGCTGCTAGTAATGTTTGTTAACAGGCCTGGAATGGCATCAAGTGTGAAGATCTACTGTAATCTTTCTGAGGAGGAGGACGTGGCGAGTAGGGTCAGGGTTATCTGCTGCTAATTACCATGTTTGTCTGTTGCACCACCAGCATATACTCCTACTAGTTGCGCCACTGGTAGCAGGTGTGACAATTTATGCACATAGTCTTTCTGACTGAAGGGTCGTTTCCTATTCTTTACATTGCACTTTTCAGCACTTTTGTGCTGACTGGATTCTGAGTGCCTTTTGCATTGTGTCTTCCCGAGTCTCGGAAGAGCTACATTTTTTTCGAAAGGGGGTCTCCCCGGTCTCTGCATCAGAGTGATGCATACGGCCAACTTATTAACCAAATAAAAAGGTTCCAACAAGGTTCCAAAGCCTCCAAGTGTAAAAACTAAAAAGAAAGCTCACACAGAGCCATAATGGGCTAGAAACACAAACTAGCCAAGATAAGACGCCACAACCGGCTGGCTAAAGATAGATAGGTAAACTAATTGCCTATCCTATTACATGACCGCCATCCAAACCGGTTGAAGATATCCCGAGCTACCATCTCTCAGCGGATAGATCCAGTAACCAAATGCTCCCTGGCCTCCATCGGAGTGAATAGCGACCACGAACGGATCACGGCCGTGGCTCGGAAAATAACCTGCAAAAAGTGAATACGTGATGTTCTGTTAAAAACCAAATCATTTCTGCATGTCCAGATAGTCCACAGCAAAGCGCAAACTCCAACACGAATATGTCTCGCTAAGTCAGGCTCAATCCCATTAAGCCATGTCCCAAATAACGTGGTGACAGAATTCGGTGGAGTAATATTAAAAGCAATGTGAACCGTCCGCCAAAGGACTCTGGCCAACAGGCAATCAAGAAAGAGATGTTTGATCGTCTCATCCCGATCACAGAAACTACACCTAGTAGGTCATGTCCAATTACGCTTTATCAAGTTGTCCTTGGTTAAAATAACTTGGTTATGGACAAACCACATAAACACTTTTATTTTCAAAGAAACTTTGACAGCCCAAACATGCTTGGAGGTAGGAATGGAGTTCGAATTAATAACATCAATATACATTGATTTAACTGTGAATATTTGTTAACAGGCTTGGCATGGCATCAAGTGTGAAGATCTACTGTAATCTTATTGAGGGAGAGGGACATTTGCTATTCTTAACATGCACTTTTGTTCGCTTTTCTGCTGACTAGATTTTAAGCCCTCTTTTTGGATGGTGCCCTTGGGAGTCTCTCAAGAGCTATATGCTGCTATTGGTAATTTTGTTGTCTTCTGCGTACTTTACTCGATCCCGTGCCTAATATAAGACTCGCAGTTCTTTTTATTTTTCTAGTGGGAACGAAGAATTGATGTGTCATTACGTGAGAGTGGTCTGTCGGATGAGGTGACAGTTGCTGCCTCTGTGTTTTGGCTTGAAATGGATGTATGAATTGTTTTCACATAGATGTATGAATGCACACACGAATCGGAAATTCAGGGGCCAGTGAGTTGGGGGTGAAAATGAAGTGTAAGGCATACAGAGAAAGCATCTTCAATGTACCGTAAAAGAACTCTAAATATAGTGTTTTTTTACTATTAGAGCATCTACAGCCAGACATTGCAAATATGACCCCTTAAAAGCCCGTGGACGCGCCCGGTCAGTGATCGTGCGTGTCCATTTTGAGCCCCTATTTATCCGTCCGCGTAACTACACTCCTCATTTTTCTTCTCATATGTCCGGTCACTTACACGGGATTGGTGGAGATGAAGAAAGAGAAAGAAAAGAATAAATAAAGAAAGAGAAAAGGTGGTCCGAGATGGGGCCGCGTCCTACGTGGCGGAATGCCCGGGCGCGCCCGGGCGTGTCCACGAGCCCTCGTATCCTCCCCATATTTGAGATGGACATGAGGGTTCAGGGACAGCCCAGGCGTATAGGGATGATATGAGGGGCCCGGTTGGGTCACTTTTTTCTTCTCTCTCCTGTCCGGTCAATGACCGGGCACGTCCGCGGGTGTATGAGGGATGGTTTGAGAGATCCGGCTGTAGATGCTCTTAGTTGTACTTAACATATATAAACATGAATCTAATGGAAATTGACAAACCATTTGCTATTTTCTTCTTGTATATATTTCTGTTTAACCTCTTCATCTATGAAATTATCGTAGTTTTTAGAATTTCATGTGCAATATTTTACATTTACTAGTTTTGATTTATTGTTTTTTCTCAAGTTTCTAGATTCTGTTCTTTTAAGAGAAAGGTAGGAGCACTACCCGATTCATTATGATAGGAAAAAGTGATCGAAGGTTGTTCACAAGAGAGAACTGAAAAAATGAAGAAAATGGTTAAATTCCCCAATTACATCCTGAGAAGGGGAAGCATCTAAGTATGCGGTGCGAAGGCCAGCCGTACGTGATTAATACCATCCATGACAAGGTACGCAACGCCAAGCATAATGAGAGATGAGCCATTGAAGATACAGTGACATGTGAACCACCGCCATGCCGTAAAATCAACATTCTTTTTTTCGAGAAAACTTTCGATCTATTTATCTTCAATCATAGCAGTACAACGAACTCCGAGAATAAAAAAAATTACATCCAAATCATAGACAGAAAATTTACGACTTTAAACTTGTTGGGTTCAAAGCTTAGGGATGAAATGTATGCTTGAAAAAAAAAAGGTGTTACAGAATTTTCTAAGGATTCTAATCCTAACTCTTTTGAATCAAGGGGATCCTCACTATACAATGTAATTTTTTTCTTCATCCTTTGTCGCCGTATGTGGTTAACTAAGTAAGAGTGTCTAGTCACATTCGAGCAAACATAACAAGGGGTGGGAAAGCAAACCCTCTTGCACGCGCGTCTCTGTCGAAAAAATATCTAGGTGCATGAATTTAGATATTTCTTGTTTTGTTTTCCATCAATGCAAGTGTTTTTAGCTCATCTAGAATGATCACGGAGCATTTATCTCTCTCAAGTGGGTTAAGGCACTGGTGCTTGAGAAGGATGTGATAGAGATTGCTTCCTTTTACCAAACAAACGCCTAGTTTGACCTTTCCAACACGCCATTTTTTGCCCCTACGGGAGACTAACCCGGCCCTTGCCGCTCGAGACCGAGCAGCGTCTAGGGATGGCAGTTTTGCCCATGGGTATGGGTACCCACAGGTACCTTACCCGAAAACAATGAGCATGGACAAGACTTGAAGAGATATTGTACCCACGGGTAATGGGTATCCGTACCCATAAAATATATGGGTAGGGTATGGGTATGAAATTTTGCCCATGGGTAACCCAATGGATACCCAGAAAAATTTAATTAATGAAAATAACTCCTATGACACGTGGGGTCAACATCCAACTCCAATGGCCCACCCTAAATCTCGTATTCCTAAACCGGCGATAGCTCATAGGCCCGTAATCACCTGGCCACCACTCCTCCTACGTCCTATGTGACTCCTCGAAAAGATGAAATCTCGACTCTTTGTTACCGGACTCTTGTGTCCAACTATCGATCCAGCGATCCCCCATTTGCACCTTTGCCTCCCACTGCACTAGGCTTCCACCAAGCGTTGATCATACTCCCTGGATTTCTCCAAGAGGCCACCCACCGAAGGAGCCCGTGTCAGTTCTATAATGCTCGCCTATCATCACTGAATTTTAAACTCATTTCTCTTCCTTTAAAAAATTGAAATGTTATATATTATACCCACTGGATACCCACTGGGTATAGGATACCCGATGGGTATGGGCATGGGTACCAATTTATGCCCATGGGTATTGAGGTGGGTGGGTATAAAAAATTTCTGTGGGTATGGGTTTGGGTAAAAGAAGGTTGTACCCGCCCATACCCTACCCATTGCCATCCCTAGCAGCGTCGACTGCCGCATAGTAGTAGCTAGTAGTACTAGTACTATACTGCTCGTGCTTGCAGCTTAATCATGCATGCTTGTAGTTGTACTCCATGACGATGGGGGCGTTTATTACTGTTTAGCTACATGCATGCAGCATGACACACATATACCCGATCGATCGTCTCACGCTTCACAAGTTTGGACTTTTCTCCCGGAGAAATAATTGACCAGCTGAAGAAGAAAAATAGTTATCGCTTGGTCTGTTTTGCCAGTTACAACAACTCGGTATTCCTGAATTGTGCGTGTACACTTATGCATATGACCATCTGAATTTTAAACTCAGGCTCATCCTTGGTCTTAGGTTTTTTCTCTTCTTATCATTTCCCAGCAGCTCATTCATATCCATAATCCAGCTAGTCACTTTGACAAAAATCGTACGCGATAAGCAAAAGAATATCCGTGTTTCTGTTTACGCTGTCTTTGTCATCTTGGCAAGCATTTACTATTCTATTCTTTTGGGTGGTGGTGGGGTGGGGAAGCATCGAAGGATCCAGGAGTTCCCGGCCGGTCAGCCAGCCAGCCACAAGTATACTACTACTGCTCATACGTAGGCTCGTAGCCGCGTCTTGGCTTCACGCCGGCGGGTTGCTATCCCGGGCAGGCAGGACTTAATCCGTCCGACGTGGCCGCGACTAGTCTAGCGATTAAAGGACCATGTCAGGTTAATCTGTAACCATGTAGAGGTGGTAAATAAGCAGCAAGTGGGTGTTGTTGCATGCATGGACATGGCCGGAGGACGTGGCGAGTAGGGTCAGGGTTATCCGTTAAGTGTTAACCATGTTTGTTTTGTTGCACCACTAGTGCCTAGTGCGCCGATTTTATTATGTATATACTGCCGTCGAATTGACATTTAGTAGTACTGCCGACTGCCGTATAATATTTACTGCTCACTGCATCAAGTGATCAAGTGTCTCGGTTCTTTATGCATTGGTGCTTAATGATTAGCGCAGTAGCTAACGGGTACTTTCCCGGGAACAAGATTAATTTTCTGCGCTTTTCGGTGTCCTTTGGCTGTGCCAGAGAATATACGCCGCTGGTAATATCATACTCTTTCTGCATACTATCTTATCTATATGCTCGCGCCCTAAGAATTTGCATGTCCATGCCAGTTCGGGTGAGAAACATTCGTCACGTATTCGCGTTGGTCAAGAGCCGCCGTTGCCTCCAAAACCGTACGTGCCCTAGGTCCTCGGAAAGGCTCAACGTTTCGGGGTCAATGCACTGGGGCTTGAAGATGGCACTATTTATAGCTTCCATTGGGCAAGCAAATGCCATGTCTTTCGGTGGTTTAAATTGATAGCATGATGGTTTGAACTTGCAATCTCGCCATTTTTGCCCCTGATCGAGCTAGGAGGTTTGTTTGGCCCTTGCAACGCAGGAGGGGCAGCGTTTCTCAAACTGTGTAGTACTACTAACAACAAGAAATCGACTCGTTGGGACCGGATATCCCGGTTAAATCATGATTGAATTTATGGGGATGATTTGAGATTTGGGGATGCATGTCGCTGTAGTGTGGTGGTGTGATTCTCAGGGCTGTTGAGCGGCACATTTTATCCGTGTGACCACTATCGGCATATCACAGTTATGCTCCCAAATGTACTTGTCCCCACATGAAAATTTACATGTTTGAAATTTTGTTGCAAATTTATCTCTTAAAAGCAGGCAATTCAGCTTCATTCCGTTGAGTTTATTGACCACCACATGTTGACTTTATTTATTCTTCAAAAAAATTGCACTCATAATTTCACTTCAAATGTTTTTTTTAATGGTTCAGGTGATCATGATTGGTAGGTCCCACACGTCTAGAAGGCGTGGCGCCCAAACTTGACCTCGACATCGACAGTTGGATAGGACTTGGAAACAAGTGAGGCTTAAGAGCACCTACAACCGCGATGGGAAAGTCTGATTCCTCAAACGCGCGTCCGAGCGTCCGCGGGCGGTGACCGATCACGCCTCAAATAATGCATTCCACATCCGGATACCTCAAATAGAAACCTTAAATCCATATTATTACATGCAACACAACAATCTTTAAGCGGAGCTCGTCCGGCTCTGCCGTGCCCATGTCTAGCGATCGGTTGCGAACCTCAGAGTGTTGGTCCGGTCGCCGGCAAGGTAGACTATGACATGGGACACGAACCGGCTCACGGGACTCAAGGCGCCGCCGTCTCCCATGCCCTACTCTTCCTTGTCGGAGCACGGAACCCAAAAGGTGCCGGTGGACGTCAGATCTATGATGGATCCGTCATGGGACGAGCCGGCGACGTCCACCACGACGCGGTTGCGGCACCCGGACTGCTGCACCATACAGGGCGACGGAGAATGCGTCCAGCGCCGCCGACTTCCACCGCCGCGAGGGCTGCCGCCGCCTCCAGCGCCCGCTGCCTCGCACGGCGGGCACGACGTGCCATGTTCTTGTCGGATGAGGCCCACGGTGCGTCCCGATGCTCGGCGCGCCAACGGAGGGGTTGCATGTCCGCCACCATGTTCGGACGCCAGACAGACCACACGGCCTCCAGCGAGGCAGCGACGATACACCTAGCGCCGGATCCATGAGCCAGTTGGGCAGACGCAATGGATTCCCGACATAAGGAGTCCGAGCGCTGCCGGGAACGGGCCTCCTTCCGTGAGCCTGACGACCATGTCTTATTCGAGGTCGCGTGGGATGAGCTCAGGGTCGATGGATCTAGAGGTGAAGGGCTCGGATCTGCTGCCCGCCATACCGAAGACAGTCGGAAATTGCCGGAGGTGAGCTTGGGTGGCAGAGGGAGTGGAGGGGAGTGGAGTGTGAAGTGGCTAGGGTTTGGTCCGACGAGCGAATGGGGAGGAATATATGTGGGGTCGGGTGGGCCACCATGGGCCAGGTCCGACGTGGCGGACGCGTCCGGCCCCTCATATCCGTCCCATATTTGGACTGGATATGAGGGGTGCTGGTTAGCCCGGGTGTTTGAGGCCTGTTTGAGGTGTCCGTCTGGGTTGAAATTTCGTGACCGGTCAGTGACAGGGCGAGCCGCCCGGGCGTTTGAGGAGGGTTTGTGGCGCCTAACTGTAGATGCTCTAATCATGAAGAGATTTATGGGGGTGATCTGATATTCGATATGCATATGATGTTTGCAATGTTGTCCTTGTAATTGTTGAGAGGCAAATTTCCATTCGTGCGTGCCTAATATCCACATATCGTAATTATGCATCAAATCATAATTACCCTCACATGATGGAAATTATATGTACGACTTCTTTTTTGCAGACATTGAAGGGAGGGTACTCTCTTGTATCTCAAGCCAAGTAGTTTAGCAACATTCTATTTGAGTTCACAAACCAACACATTGGATTAATGTAAGAGTTTATTCCCGAGAAATAGTGAGACCTGAAACCACATTTTGCACCAATAATTCCTCTTTAAACCACATTTTAGCGATTTAGGTGATCATGGCTGTTCGATCCCACACATCAGCGTGACATTGCACCAAGCTTTGCGATGTTGATTACTCCATTACACTTCCGAGTTGGCATATGTTAGTACATATGGAATGGAGCACATGCAGAGACAAATGTGTACGCGGTGGGTGGCGTGCAATGAGACCATGCGCACTTGGTTGGGCTAGACTATGACGACCAAGTGTGGGAAGTGCATGGATAAATCCGGATATATATGAAGTGTTGCCTATGCGACATCAGAGGCTTAATAGAAAATGGGACGTCCATGCATGTGTGGACACTACATAGTGTTGATGATCAGATGATCTGTGGACACTACATAGTGTTGATGATCAGATGATCTGGACCAATGTATCAGGACCTCCTAAAAAATAGTCTACGATGAAAATGCGGTTACAAAATGTGATTTAAAGTAAACACATGGTGCAAATTAAAATAAACTACTCTAGTTCTAATTAGACCAATTCACTCTGTTGCCACCTGCCACCGCCAGATTCATACCATGTGCACCCACCACTCCCCCAAGGTTAAAAATTTCACGGAGATTTCACATATTTTGGTGGGGTCCGAACTATTTTTAATCCTGAAATTTAGAATCAGATTCGAATTATTTGAAGATAAATTTAAATTAGGTTAAAGTCTAATAAAATTTGAAATATTAAAATCCAAAAAAAAAATCTGAAATTTCACATATTTCGGTGAGGCCCGAATATTGTTTTGTTTACAAAATTATAAACCTTGGTACCCGCACTTGTTTGTCCTTAGAAGAGCAAATAAATCGTATAGCACGTGTATGGCTGCACTCAAGCGTGTGCACATAGGCATGCATGGCAATGTGAGCTAGCACTTAGTTGCATCGTTGGTCTTATGTATATACTAATCCTTTCCTTGCGGGTATCCCTATCCATTGTTCCATCTTGTTGCACTGACTAGATGGTTTTGACAAAGATTGTACGCCGTCAAGACATTAACATGACAATTTCTATGGTATTTCTGTCGCTGTCGTTACCATCTCATGGCCTCATGGGAAGCGCATGCATAAGTTTTTAAGGTATCATGTGATTTAGGAGTTCCCATTTGCCAACTCCCGCTTGCAGCTGCGGCTGGCATGGACATTGACAGGTTCTGTCCAGAGCGGCTTGATCATGCATGCCTGTAGGTGCGCTCCATGACAATGGGAGCGTTTACTGTTTGGCAACATGCATGCACAGCATGACACACACCGTGTACACTGTACATGCATATAGCCTGACGGCAATGTCAGGTAGATCATGGCCGAGTCTTGGCTTCACGCCGCGTTGCAATCCGGGGAAGGTCGGGAACCGGGATCGATCGAGCGGCGGCTTGATCCGTCCGACGAGGCCGCGATTAGTTTACGGCTTAAAGTACCGTGTCAGGTTCTACCAGCGACCGAGCTGGCGTGGCAGTACGGGTATTCAGCAGGTGCCTCTATTTTTCTCGGGAACTTCAGAGAGCTTTATTAAATAAAGTCATTAGCTGGGCAATCAGCGAGTAGACCGCTGACGAGGAAGCTAGGGGTGGAGTTCAGACAGCTTTCAGTCACATTAAATGTACATACACACGCTTAGCACATAGGTGTATAAGACTGTTAGCGGCTCTTATTACATGAGAAATATTGAAAGACAAAAAGCTAGTAGAGCTCTCTCATTTCAGCAATGATCGACACTACTACCTAGCGGTCAGTGTAGAAAGAGTGAGGTTAACTGCCTCTAAACAGTAGCCTCGTAGCTAGGCAAAGACGACGCCCTCGCGCAACGAGAGCACCTCGTAGGGGGTGCCTTTGTTGTTGGAGCCTGGGGGCTGGTTGAGCCGGAAAAAAAATCCTATACGACCTAGTCTCACGCGCCACCAGGTGAGACCCACTTTGATTCGTGACACGTGTGGACATCAATCTCAAAGCACTAACCCAGCCTTAACCCTGATTCCATCTTTTCTTTCTTCCACAACAGGGCGTTCCTAATCCCCCAAATCCCAGGACAGCCAGTCTAGATTCTGCAGACCTCTCGCCGGCGGCGGCCGTTCGCACGACGGCACGTTCTCCTCGCTGGACTACCCGTCCGGCTGCTCCATCACGTCGCCAGTCATGGCGATGGACTTCACGAGCTCTTGTCGACGGACGACGGCGGCCGCGGAGCACGAGGGCGCGTTATTGTTGGTGTGCCAGATGGCACATCGGCTACCAGTCCAGCTGCTTCGTGATGCTGCGCATCCAGTCATGGTGACGAACTCTGAGCCGTCAGACGCGCGCCGTGGGGATTAATCTTCTGTAGTGTTGAGAGCATGAATGTGAAGATCGATGTGTGATGTATAAGTGGCTCAATAATTATTGTGGCAGTCCGACGTTGGGGCGGAGGGAGGCGGCGAGAGAGTGCTCCGATCATCCGATGTGCTCTGGCTGGTGTTCGTGCTACAGCTGCTCCACGGCAGGATAGAGAGAGAGGAGAAAGAGAAATCAGATGGGGAAAAGAACGAGGGTGCTTTAAGATTGGTATTGCCAAGTGTCAACAGCGGGACAGGGTCTACCGATGGGGAGTGTACGACCCAGGTCGTATAGGATTATTTTTCGGTTGAGCCACATATCCGTTCGTCTATTTGATATTGCTTTTATCACGCTTACCACGTGGTGGTTGAGTCACATATCCATGTCATGCATGTACCGATGTACTTACGTACTCCTTCCGTTCTGATTTACTCGTCGTGGTTTTAGTTCAAATTAGGAGGAGGAGGAGGACGTGGCGAGTAGGGCCAGGGTTATCTGCTGCTAATTACCTTGTTTGTCTGTTGCACCACTAGCATGTACTCCTTGCGCCACTGGCAGCAGGTGTGACAATTTATGTACATAGTCTTTCTGAGTGAAGGGTCGTTTCCTATTCTTAACATTGCACTTTTGAGCACTTTTGTGCTGACTGGATTCTGAGTGCCTTTTGCATCGTGTCTTCCCGAGTCTTGGAAGAGCTACATGCTGCTGCTAGTAATAGTAGTACTGTATTTGTAAACAGGCCTGACATGGCATCAAGTGTGAAGATCTACTGCAATCTTATTGAGGGAGAGGGACATTTGCTATTCTTAACATGCACTTTTGTGCTGGCTGGATTTTGAGCCCTTTTTTGCATGGTGCCCTTGGGAGTCTCTGAAGAGCTATATGCTGCTCTTGCTAATCTTGTTGTCTCCTGCGTACTTTACTCGACCGAGTGCCTAATATAAGAACTGCACTTGTTTTTCTATTTCATCGGAACGAAGAATTGCACATGTCAGGACGTGAGAGTGGTCTATCAGATGAGGTGAGAGATGCTGCCTCTGTATTTTTGTCTTGAAATGGATGTACCAATTGTTGTCACATGGATGTACGAATGCACAAACGAATCAGAAATTCAGGGTTCAGGGAAATGGGGAGAAAAGGAAGTGGAAGGCATGAAGAGAAAGCATCTTCAATGTGGAATATATGTTTTTGACTGTTAGTTGTACATTGTACTTAATATATAAAGAAGAATTTATGAATATTCACAAACTATTTGTTACTTTTCTTTCTTGTATTTTTGTTTAAAGTCTTCATTTGTAGAAATTCTCTTAATTTGTAGTACCTTTTGTTTAGTATTTTTAACCCCCCCCCGCCCCCGGCGCTAAATTTATGGGTTGTAGGAAAATTATTATTTTTACATTATTTTAGAAACACAATACGGACACAGACAATGATGAAAGTAGTGAGAGGCGAGGGGGAGCCATGCCCCCCTCCATGTATAACGTAACGGTCAACTAATGGTGTTGGCTGTTTTATGCCACATCAACGTTGATAGGTGGGCCCAACTTGTTAGAAATGTCATTGAAATGGGCTAAATGCATGGTTAGTGTTTATTGAGAAAAATAAGTAAGGAAACCGGCCGATTTTTGTGGCGCATAAGAAATGTGGTAGCAATTCCGGACAAAACTACAAATGTGGTGGTTTTCTGAATTCAGTCGGGAAATCTCCACCCGCGCATGTCATTGTCACGAAAAAGATCTAGGTGCATGAATTTAGATATTTCTTGTTTCTTCCGATTAATTCAAGTGTTTTTAGCTCATCTAGATTCATCACGAAGCATTTATTTCTCTCAAGTGGGTTATGCCACTGGCGCTTGAGAAAAAGATGGGTGGATATTGCTTCCATTTACTCCATCCGTTTCAGTTTACAAGTCCTGCGCGTATACCTAGATTGCCAATTTTATCACCTTAATTATATAACACAAAATTTATACCGTTTGAAAATAGAACATCCAAAGTTTATATTGATATATATTTTATAATATATGACTTGTATTAGGTTGGTCAAATTGAAGACCTAGAGATACGCGCACGCCCTGTAAAATGAGAGAGAGAAAGTACCCAACAAACGCCTAGTTTGACCTTTCAAACACGCCACGTTTTGCCCCTGCAGGAGGCTACTAACCTGGCCCTTGCCGCACGCGACCGAGCAGCGTCTGCTATACTGCTCCCGTTTGGAATGTCAAAAAGAAAAGAAAAAGCTCCCGCTTGCAGCTGCGGCTGGCAAGGACGTTGACGGGTTGGGTCCAGATCGGCTTAATCATGCATGCTTGTAGTTGTACTCCATGACGATAGGGGAGTTTACTGTTTAGCAACATGCAATGCACAGCATGACACACACCGTGACCGTGTACATATAGCCTGAGGACAATGCCAGGTCGATCTTTCCTACAATCATGTTTCACAAATTTGGACTAGCTAGTGTTGAGTATGTATTTTGTACTGCACGTGTATTGAAGTTGTGACCCACCTTCTAGTCTTGTATAATTAAGGTAAAGGTCTTCTCTTATATTATATATACGTGCACCAGCACCCCAATCAATCATCTATTGCAAATTATCTGTCTACATGGTATCATCCTCTCCGGTCTAACCCTAGGGTCAGCCGCCGCCGCCGCATCCCACCAGCTTCCGCCCCGCACGCCCCGTGCCTCTCCCTGCCCCGCGCGCTTCGCTGCTCCCTGCCCCGCGCGCCCCGTGCCTCTCCCTGCCCGTGCGCTTCGCTGCTCCCTGCCGCGCGCTTCGCTGCTTGCTTGCTTGCTTGATAATCCATCAAGCAGTCTGCGTGATAATCCATCTAGCCTCGTACGTATACGTAGTCAAGTGCACATCCATCAAGCAGTTTGCCCGCTTGCTTGCGTGATCGTTTTGCACATGCGTGTGCACTGTTAGACCGCATCTCGCTGCCACCGTCGGTTTTCTGTAGCCGTCTCCTGTTGCTAGCGCCGGCCCTCTGCGGTCCTTGTCGGGCCTTTTTCCATTGCGCGCCGCAGCTTTGCCGCAGCCGCGCAGCACCTTCTCGCGCCGCCGCCGCCGTCGCTGCCGCTCTCCATCGCCGCCGCCGCCGCGCAGCGCCTCCTCGCGCGCGCCGCCGCTCCCACCACCGCCGCGCAGCGCCTCCCCGCGCGCGCCGCCCCCGCCGCTCCCCACCGCCGCGCAGCGCCTCCCTGTGCGCGCCGCCGCCGTCCATGGACTCTCCGGGCTACTTCACCATATGCGATGGAACCGCTCCACCGACCGCGCCGATCCAGTCGCGTCCTCCCGCACCCGTCGGGTGTTACCCGTTGTCGCCACCAGCGCCTCCCCCGCAGCACCCGCAAGGGAGAGGGGGCCGACGCAACCAGCGTGGCGGCGGTCGCCGCCGCCAGCAGCAGCAGCAGGCCCAGGACGCGCGGGGGGGGGGGGGGGCGCACTATTAGCAGGCTCTCCCTGCTGGCCACCAGGCGTTCATCGGCGCGCCCTTCTAGCGACTGGCGCCGGCTACGGCGCCCTCCTTGCGCCGCCGCCTCTAGGTGGTTATGGCACGCCCGTCCCGGCGCCGCCCTACGGAGGCCTTCCGCCGCCGCCTCTCGGTGGTTATGGGCCGCCCGTCCCGGCGCCGCCCTATGGGGGCCTTCCGCCGCCGCTGGTACCTATGCCCCGGGACCCCACCCTCCTCGCCGCCCAGCACTCCGCGCCGTCGCCGAGTAGCTCTGTCGGTGGAGGCGACTGGTACATGGACTCAGGTGCTACTGCGCACATGGCAGCTCATCCCGGTAACCTAACCTCCTCCACTCCCGTCCACACACCCACTCGTATCACCGTCGGCAACGGCTCCTCCTTACCTATTACTCATATCGGTAGCACTAGCTTTCCCTCCACTTCCACACCCATCACTATGTCTCATGTTCTTGTTTCACCTGATTTAGTCACGAACCTAGTTTCCGTTCGTCGTCTTACTTGTGAGAACCCACTTACTGTTGAATTTGACGGTGTTGGTTTTTCTGTGAAAGACGCCCGTACCCGGATGGTCCTTCATCGATGTGACAGTCCCGATGACCTCTACCCCGTGCACGCCGGTGCCTCCACATCCACACCCGTCGCCCTTGCCGCCCTAACCACACTGTCTTACGTCAAATTCTTCGGAGTTTCTCTTTCTCATGTGATAAGCTCGCCGAGCACTATTGTGAGGCTTGTCGCTTAGGCAAGCACGTTCGTCTTCCCTTTAGTGCGTCTTCTTCAGTTTCCACTTTTCCGTTTCAATTACTTCATAGTGATGTTTGGACATCTCCCGTTGCGAGTAACACGGGCTATCTATACTACTTGGTGATTTTAGACGATTATTCTCATTATGTGTGGACTTTTCCCCTTTGTCGTAAATCCGATGCTTTAGCCACACTCACCGCCTTTTATTCCTATGTCACCACCCAGTTCGGTCGCCCCATACTCGCACTCCAAACTGATAACGGAAAAGAGTTTGACAACGTCGCCTTTCGCACACTTCTCGCCTCTCACGGCACCACCTTCCGTCTGACTTGCCCCTACACTTCCCAGCAGAACGGCCGTGCCGAGCGCATTCTCCGCACTCTTAATGACTGCGTTCGCAGGTTACTCTTTCACTCTAACGTGCCCGCTCGGTTTTGGCCCGATGCCCTTGCTACCGCCACTCTCTTAGTTAACATTCGTCCGTGTCGCCCTCGGTGGAACTACGCCCCTCACCACCTTCTCTTCGGCACACCACCGTCCTATGATGGTCTCCGCATCTTCGGGTGTCTCTGTTATCCTAGCACCGCATCCACCACGCCACACAAGCTCGCACCACGATCTGTCCCATGCGTCTTCCTTGGGTACCCTCCTAACATCAAAGGTTACCGGTGCTATGATCCTGTCACTCATCGTGTGTACACCTCGAGGCATGTGTACTTTGTCAAGACGGTGTTCCCTTTTTTTCAGGTTCCTCCGGCTTCGGCCCCTTCGGCGCCGGCCCCCGTGCCCCCTTCATGGAGCGATGCGTGGCGGCCCCCCTGGCACGACGCTCTCTGCCGCCACCACCTGGCTTCGTGACTCCCTCCCCCGAGGTCGAGTCCGAGCGGGCCCCCGGGTCCCCGTCTCCCTCGTACGAGGTTGAGCCCGGCACCCTGCCTGCCCATCCTGCGACGGGCTCGATGTCACCCTCGCCCGTCGCCTCTTCCGCCGCCGGCTCGGCCGCCGCGGCCCCCGCCGTCGAACCGGGTGCCCCCGCTGCCGCGGCCCCCACCGACGCGGCACCCGCCGGCCTTGCTACCCCGCCACTTGGCGTGACTACCCGTGCCCGAGCAGGAGTGCTTCGGCCCAGCACGCGCTACTCCGCCGACGAGTATGTGTGCGCCGCCTCGACGTCGACGCCATCACCCGTCCCCACCTCCGCTCGCGCTGCCCTTCGGGATCCCCACTGGCTAGCTGCGATGCAGGAGGAGATCGACGCCTTACAGTGCAACCGCACGTGGCAACTTGTTCTGCGACCCCTCCGTGCCAACATCATCTCTGGCAAGTGGGTGTTTCGCCACAAGACTCGCCCGGACGGTTCTCTCGAGCGCTTCAAGGCTCGATAGGTGGTTCGTGGTTTTCGGCAGCGCGCGGGCGTCGACTTCACCGACACCTTCGCCCCAGTTGTGAAATCGGGCACGATCCGCGCCGTCCTTCAGCTGGCCGTCTCGCGCGCCTGGCCTGTGCATCAGTTGGACGTTTCCAACGCCTTCTTGCACGGTCATCTCGCCGAGCATGTGTTCTGTGAGCAGCCTACTGGTTTCGTCGACGCCGAGCACCCCGACTTCGTGTGCTTGCTCTCCCGCTCTCTGTACGGGTTGAAGCAGGCGCCTAGGGCTTGGTACCAGCGTATCGCAGCCTTCCTGCAGTCTCTGGGCTTTCGGTCCACTCGCTCCGATGCCTCACTCTTTGTGTATCATCAGGGAGCTGACACTGCATATCTGCTGCTCTACGTCGACGACATCATCCTCACGGCGTCCACCCCTGATCTCCTTCAGCGGCTGACTGCTCATCTTTGTGATGAGTTCGCCCTCAAGGACTTGGGGCCCCTGCACTACTTTCTCGGCATCGAGGTGATCCGCCGGGCTGACGGTTTCTTTCTGCATCAGCAGAAGTATGCCCATGAGCTCCTTGAGCGTGCCGATATGCTTAACTGCAAGCCGGCGCCCACCCCCGTCGACACGAAGGCGAAGGTTTCTGCTCTGGAGGGGTCTCTCGCGTCTGATGGAGCGTTTTATCGCTCTATTGTCGGTGCTTTACAGTACTTGACGCTGACTCGCCCCGACCTGCAGTACGATGTTCAGCAGGGGTGCCTCCATATGCACGCCCCGCGTGACTCTCACTGGACTCTGGTGAAGCGTATTCTCCGTTACATACGCGGCACCATGTCCTTGGGACTCACCCTGACGGCCTCCTCCTCCACCGACCTCGTGGCCTACTCGGATGCTGACTGGGCTGGCTGCCCCGACACGCGACGCTCTACGTCAGGCTACTGCGTCTACCTTGGGCCCTCGTTGATCTCTTGGTCATCGAAGCGGCAGCCCACGGTCTCCCGCTCCAGCGCCGAGGCAGAGTATCGCGCCGTGGCCAACGCCGTGGCCGAGTGCTCTTGGATACGTCAGCTGCTCCAGGAGTTGCTTTGTGATGTTCACAAGGCCACTCTTGTCTACTGCGATAACGTCAGCGCGGTCTACCTCTCCGCCAACCCGGTGCACCATCGACGGACGAAGCATATTGAGCTCGATATTCACTTCGTGCGCGAGCAGGTTGCCCTTGGCCGTGTTCGGGTTCTCCACGTGCCGACGACGCAACAGTTTGCTGATGTGATGACTAAGGGATTGCCTACTCCCGTCTTCGAGGAGTTTCGGTCCAGTCTCTGTGTCTCCGGCGACGCTTCGACTGTGGGGGGGGGGGGGTGTTGAGTATGTATTTTGTACTGCACGTGTATTGGAGTTGTGGCCCACCTCCTAGTCTTGTATAGTTGAGGTAGAGGTCTTCCCTTATATTATATATGCGTGTACCAGCATTCCAATCAATCATCGTATTGCAAATTATCTGTCTACAGCTAGGACTACTCCCTCGGAGAAATAATAGACCAAAAGGAGAAAATAGTTATTGCTGGGTCTGTTACTGTTATGCCAGCTGCAAGTCTGCAACTCTCTACGTGTTGCTGAATCGTCCGTGTGCGTGTACACTTATACGCGTATGACCATCGATCTGGATTCTGAACCCGTTTACATCGTCGGACTTGCGCTTTTCTCCCCTTATCATTTCCCGGCAGGTCATTCTTATCCATATTCCAGCTCGTCACTTTGACAAAATTCTTATCCATATTTGGTCAAGCTTTTCAAGTTGACAAAGATTGTCCGCGATCGGCAAGAGAACATCCGTGTTCTGTTGACGCTGTCGTTATCATCTCGCCATTTACTACTCTGTGTGGTGGTGGGATAGGGGAGCATCGAAGGATCTAGGAGCTCCCCGCTCCCGGCCGGCCAGCCAGCTACTTGTACTACTGCTCATACGTAGGCTCGTAGCCGCGTCTTGGGCTTCAAGCTGGCAGGTTGCTATCCCGGGCAGTCAGGAGTTAATCCGTCCGACGTGGACGCAATTAGTTTAGAGATTAAAGGACCATGTTGGGTTAATCACTAACCATGTAGAGTTGGTAAATTAAAACCATTAAGCTACGCGTGAAGGGCGGCCAACCAGCTATGCCACATGGCGCAAGCTGGTTGGCCGCAGTGAGAAATCTTTTGTAAAAAAATTTAGATGACATGTGGATTATTTTTTAAATATATATTTTGGTATTTTTTAAATGGAGCGTTATGCAAAGTGGCACTCGCTGGTAGGTTGGTGTGGTGTTTTTTTCTTTTCTTTTTTACCTCTTTTTTAGATGAAGATGAGAATTTTTTTTAGATGTTTTTTTAGACAGAGGCGAAGACTTTACGTTTTTTAAATGAAAACATGCGCACGGCTTCCTGTCAAGCGGCACCACAGGGTGACGTCTCAATCACTAGTAAGTAGCAAGTGGGTGTTGTTGGTGAGGAGTTTGTGGCCTAGGGGGATGGGTGAAGCCACATGCATGCATGGACATCACGACATGCGAGTTGGGTTAGAGTTATCTGCTCCTAATTAGTTGTCCCCTCGTGTTGGGTGATATTTTTACCAAAACTTTAACAAATAAAATATAAGTTATATGTAGCAAAAATAATATCATTCAGAACTATTCAAATACGAATCAAACAATATAAGTGTTAACCATATTTGTTTTGTTGCACCACCAGGTTTCTTAACGTGTTACTGCATCCATCTGAGTTTATTAGTCCTAAACGTATTCTAGATCAAAATTTGACTTGACTAGCAAAATATTAATGCATGCACACTAGTGCAGAACCGGGCTATAGCACCGGTTCGTAACCGGCACTAAAGGGTGGGGACTAAAGGTCCCCCCTTTAGTACCGGTTCTGCATGAATCGCCGTTAAAAGGCCACCACGTGGGACTAAAGCATTATTTTTATGATGCACAAGCATATAAATTTTACTACTCTCCACATAAGCAAGCTTCTTCTCATGAATAGTAGTGGGAGCAAACTCAACAAAATAACTATCATGTGAAGCATAATCCAATTGAAAATTAAAATCATGATGACAAGTTTCATGGTTATCTTTATTCTTTATAGCATACGTGTCATCACAATAATCATCATAAATAGGAGGCATGCTTTCATCATAATAAATTTGCTCATCAAAACTTGAGGGACTAAACATATCATCTTCATCAAACATAGCATCCCCAAGCTTGCGGCTTTGCATATCATTAGCATCATGGGTATTCAAAGAATTCATACTAACAACATTGCAATCATGCTCATCATTTAAAGATTTAGTGCCAAACATTTTAATGCATTCTTCCTCTAGCAATTGAGCACAATTATTGGAATCCTTATTGTCACGGAAGACATTAAAAAGATGAAGCATATGAGGCACCCCCAATTCCATTTTTTGTAGTTTTCTTTTATAGACTAAACTAGTGATAAAACAAGAAACTAAAAGATTCGATTGCAAGATCTAAAGATATACCTTCAAGCACTCACCTCCCCGGCAACGGCGCCAGAAAAGAGCTTGATGTCTACCACGCAACCTTCTCCTTGTAGACGTTGTTGGGCCTCCAAGTGCAGAGGTTTGTAGGACAGTAGCAAATTTCCCTCAAGTGGATGACTTAAGATTTATCAATCCGTGGGAGGCGTAGGATGAAGATGGTCTCTCTCAAACAACCCTGCAACCAAATAACAAAGAGTCTCTTGTGTCCCCAACACACCCAATACAATGGTAAATTGTATAGGTGCACTAGTTCGGCGAAGAGATGGTGATACAAGTGCAATATGGATGGTAGATATAGGTTTTTGTAATCTGAAATTATAAAAACAACAAAGTAACTAATGATAAAATGAGCGAAAACGGTATTGCAATACTTCGAAACAAGGCCTAGGGTTCATACTTTCACTAGTGCAAGTTCTCTCAACAATAGTAACATAGCTGGATCATATAACTATCCCTCAACATGCAACAAAGAGTCACTCCAAAGTCACTAATAGCGGAGAACAAACGAAGAGATTATTGTAGGGTATGAAACCACCTCAAAGTTATTCTTCCTGATCGATCTATTCAAGAGTCCGTAGTAAAATAGCACGAAGCTATTATTTCCGTTCGATCTATCCTAGAGTTCGTACTAGAATAACACCTTAAGACACAAATCAACCAAAACCCTAATGTCACCTAGATACTCCAATGTCACCTCAAGTATCCGTGGGTATGATTATACGATATGCATCACACAATGTCAGATTCATCTATTCAACCAACACAAAGAACTTCAAAGAGTGCCCCAAAGTTTCTATCGGAGAGTCAAGACGAAAACGTGTGCCAACCCCTATGCATAAGTTCACGAGATTACGGAACCCGCAAGTTGATCACCAAAACATACATCAAGTAGATCACGTGAATATTCCAATGTCACCACAGATAAGCACATGCAAGACATACATCAAGTGTTCTCAAATCCTTAAAGACTCAATCCGATAAGATAACTTCAAAGGAAAAACTCAATCCATTACAAGAGAGTAGAGGGGGAGAAACATCATAAGATCCAACTATAATAGCAAAGCTCGCGATACATCAAGATCGTGCCGAATCAAGAACACGAGAGAGAGAGATCAAACGCATAGCTACTGGCACATACCCTCAGCCTCGAGGGTGAACTACTCCCTCCTCGTCATGAAGAGCGCCGGGATGATGAAGATGGCCACCGGAGTGGGATTCCCCCTCCGGCAGGGTGCCGAAACGGGTCTAGATTGGTTTTCGGTGGCTCTGGAGGTTTGCAGCGGCGGAACTCCCGATCTATTGTGCTCCCCGATGTTTTTAGGGTATATGGACATATATAGGCGAAAGAAGTCGGTCAGGGGAGCCACGAGGGCCCACGAGGGTGGGGGGCGCGCCTCCCTGCCTCGTGGCTTCCTCGAAGCTTCCCTGACGTCTACTCCAAGTCTCCTGGATTGCTTCCGTTCCAAAAATAACTCTCCCGAAGGTTTCATTCCGTTTGGACTCCGTTTGATATTCCTTTTGTTCGAAACACTGAAATAGGCAAGAAAACAGCAATTTGGGCTGGGCCTCCGGTTAATAGGTTAGTCCCAAAAATAATATAAAAGTGTTTAGTAAAGCCCATAAACATCCAAAACAGATGATATAATAGCATGAATACTTCATAAATTATAGATACGTTGGAGACGTATCAGCATCCCCAAGCTTAATTCCTGCTCGTCCTCGAGTAGGTAAATGATAAGAGAAATAATTTATGAAGTGTGAATGCTAGCTGGTGCACAAGTCACCTTTTCTAGCATCATTATATATCACAACAGTAGCTCAACTCATAGAACTTCTCATGATCAAGTAACAAGCTATTCACATGTTAAAGTATAGATCATAAACTTTTTTGAAAACTAACAAACCGTGTTATTAGTCATCAAACAATTACAATTCATCTTATTTTCAGGAAGGGTCTATGTCAGAGCTTTGATTCAGCAAACTTCACATACTCAACTATCATTTAGTCTTTCACAATTGCTAACACTCACGTGATATTTATGGGTTCAAAGTTTTAATCAGACACAGAGAAAGATAGGGGCTTATAGATTCGCCTCCCAACCTTTTACCTCAAGGGTAATGTCAACAATAATAGCATTATTTTCATGATGCACAAGCATATAAATTTTACTACTCTCCACATAAGCAAGCTCCTTCTCAAGAATAGTAGTGGGAGCAAACTCAACAAAATAACTATAATGTGAAGCATAATCCAATTGAAAATTAAAATCATGATGACAAGTTTCATGGTTATCTTTATTCTTTATAGCATACGTGTCATCACAATAATCATCATAAATAGGAGGCATGCTTTCATCATAATAAATTTGCTCATCAAAACTTGGGGGACTAAACATATCATCTTCGTCAAACATAGCATCCCCAAGCTTGTGGCTTTGCATATCATTAGCATCATGGGTATTCAAAGAATTCATACTAACAACATTGCAATCATGACCATCATTCAAAGATTTAGTGCCAAACATTTTAATGCATTCTTCCTCTAGCAATTGAGCACAATTATCAGAATCCTTATTGTTGAGGAACGTAGTAATTTCAAAAAATTTCCTACGCACACACAGGATCATGGTGATGCATAACAACGAGAGGGGAGAGTGTTGTCCACGTACCCTCGTAGACCGAAAGCGGAAGCGTTAGCACAACGCGGTTGATGTAGTCGTACGTCTTCATGATCCGACCGATCAAGTACCAAACGCACGGCACCTCCGAGTTTAGCACACGTTCAGCCCGATGGCGTCCCTCGAACTCCGATCCAGCCGAGTGTTGAGGGAGAGTTTTGTCAGCACGACGGCGTGGTGAGGATGATGATGTCCTACCGACGCAGGGCTTCGCCTAAGCACCGCTACAGTATTATCGAGGTGGACTATGGTGGAGGGGGGCACCGCACACGGCTAAAAGATCAAATCAATTGTTGTGTCTATGGGGTGCCCCCCTGCCCCCGTATATAAAGGAGTGGAGGAGGGGGGAGAGAGCCGGCCCCTATGGCGCGCCCTGAAGGAGTCCTACTCCCACCGGGAGTAGGATTCCCCCCTTCCAAGTAGTTGGAGTAGGAGTCAAGGAAAGGGAAGAGGGAAGAGAAGGAAGGAGGGGGCGCCGCCCCTCGCCCTAGTCCAATTCGGACTAGTCAATGGGGGGGCGCGCGACCTGCCTCTCCCTCTCCCCTGAAGCCCAATAAGGCCCATATACTTCTTCCCCCGTATTCCCGTAACTCCCCGGTACTCCGAAAAATACCCGAACCACTCGGAACCTTTCCGATGTCCGAATATAGTCGTCCAATATATCGATCTTTACGTCTCGACCAGTTCGAGACTCCTCGTCATGTCCCCGATCTCATCGAGGACTCCGAACTACCTTCAGTACATCAAATCACATAAACTCATAATATAATCGTCATAGAACTTTAAGCGTGCGGACCCTACGGGTTCGAGAACTATGTAGACATGACCGAGACACATCTCCGGTCAATAACCAATAGCAAAACATGGATGCTCATATTGGCTCCCACATATTCTACGAAGATCTTTATCGGTCAGACCGCATAACAACATACGTTGTTCCCTTTGTCATCGGTATGTTACTTGCCCGAGATTCGATCGTCGGTATCTCAATACCTAGTTCAATCTCGTTACCGGCAAGTCTCTTTACTCGTTCTGTAATACATCATCCCGCAACTAACTCATTAGTTGCAATGCTTGCAAGGCTTATAGTGATGTGCATTACCGAGTGGGCCCAGAGATACCTCTCCGACAATCGGAGTGACAAATCCTAATCTCGAAATACGCCAACCCAACAAGTACCTTCGGAGACACCTGTAGAGCACCTTTATAATCACCCAGTTACGTTGTGACGTTTGGTAGCACACAAAGTGTTCCTCCGGTAAACGGGAGTTGCATAATCTCATAGTCATAGGAACATGTATAAGTCATGAAGAAAGCAATAGAAAGATACTAAACGATCAAGTGCTAAGCTAACGGAATGGGTCAAGTCAATCACATCATTTTCCTAATGATGCGATCCCGTTAATCAAATGACAACTCATGTCTATGGTTAGGAAACATAACCATCTTTAATTAACGAGCTAGTCAAGTAGAGGCATATTAGTGACACTCTGTTTGTCTATGTATTCACACATGTATTCTGTTTCCGGTTAATACAATTCTAGCATGAATAATAAACATTTATCATGATATAAGGAAATAAATAATAACTTTATTATTGCCTCTAGAGCATATTTCCTTTGAGTCTCCCACTTGCACTAGAGTCAATAATCTAGTTCACATCACCATGTGATTTAATACCAATAGTTCACATCACCATGTGATTAACACCCATAGTTCACATCGTCATGTGACCAACACCCAAAGGGTTTACTAGAGTCAATAATCTAGTTCACATCGCTATGTGATTAACACCCAAAGAATACTAAGGTGTGATCTTGTTTTGCTTGTGAGAGAAGTTTAGTCAACGGGTCCGCCACATTCAGATCCGTATGTATTTTGCAAATTTCTATGTCAACAATGCTCTGCACGGAGCTACTCTAGCTAATTGCTCCCACTTTCAATACGTATCCAGATTGAGATTTAGAGTCATCTGGATCAGTGTCAAAATTTGCATCGACGTAACCCTTTACGATGAACCTTTTTGTCACCTCCATAATCGAGAAACATATCCTTATTCGACTAAGGATAATTTTAACCGCTGTGTTGAGGATATAGACCTTAGAGTCACCCGCCAGGAGGGGCCGGGTTACTCGTACGGTCGTTGCCAGAAGCCCGGAGCCAAGTTTAAAGACGATGGGCCAGAGATGGGCTAAGACCCGGATATGGCTTAAAGCCCGTAGTTACAATCATTGTTATGGTAGAACTTGTAGTGTAAGGCAAGTATAGTTGAGAGTCCGAGCCGGACACTCTTATGAGCCGGCCGGGACTCTGAGGGCTGCTGGGCGTCAGCCTCCCTATATAAAGGGACGACCCGGCAGCGGTTTAGGGACAAGAACAATCTCATCGAGAGCCGGGCATAGCAAGTTTAGCTCCCTGGTGATCGTAACCCTAATCAATACCATCTCAACTGGACGTAGGCTTTTACCTTCACCGTAAGGGGCCGAACCAGTATAAACCCTCGTGTCCCTTGTCCCACATTAACCCCTTCAAGCTTCCTAGTTGCGATGGCTCCACGACTAAGTCCTAGCTCGAGGACATCTGCCATGACAATTCCACGACAGTTGGCGCCCACCGTGGGGCCAGCGCACGGTGGATTTGAGTTCTTGAAGGGCAGCTTCAAAGGGCTCAAGGGATACGCTGTGGGCCGGATGACCAAGAGTCGTCGCGGCAAGCTCTACATCGACGATGCAGACTGGGGCCCTGACCCCGGCTCAGTTGAGTACGGGTACCGGGTCCCCTTTGGCGGAATTCATCTCTTCATTGGCAAGATTGGTGAGCCAGGCCCTGAGCCGGATCTCTGCGTCGATCTCATTGAAACGGCTCAGCGCGCATGACCCGCCCGGGCCCGGCCTGCCTTAAGGCGCGCTTTTGTGGGATGCATCCATGGAGGGCCCTCTGATCCATCTGGGTCTGGTGATGAGGCGGCCGCCGGATCTGACGGCGAGTCGGCCACCGATGAGTCAAACTCGTTGTACCAACTTCAAGATGGCAGGCTCATGGGTTGTTCCGATGGCGACAGTATTCCGGACCTTTTTGAGCCGCCAAGTCAGGTTGGAGTTTTTATGGCTGGTGCGCAGCCTGTTCAGAACCCCACTGCCGGATCAGGAAACCCGGTGCCCTCTCCGGCTCAGGTGCTGATGGATCTCACGGACAAGATGACGGCCCTGTTGACCGCCACGGTTGACCCGGCGGATCAAGCCCAGCATGATGCGGAGGTGGCACAGTTGAAATTGGATCTGATAAAAGCTAAAGAGGATCTTGGAGCGGAAGGAATCAGGCTGGCTGCGGAGTGGGCGGCTCTCGATGCCCAGACTCAGCTGATTCAGGCGCAGTCCTTCCAACTCACGATGGATCAGAACGCGGCCAATGAGGTCATGAGAAGGAGGCATCAAAAGGCCCAATCTCGACTCCCTCCGGTTTACGATCCTCGCAACCTCTTCAACACGCCAGGTGCAGGGTCTAGTAACCCGCCAGGGGTCGTAGCGCCCGGGTCTGGACCCCTTATTCAGCCACGAGTGATGGGGCCTCCCCAGGTGCCCCCTGCCCCGCCTCAGTATGTGCCAATACCCCCGGGTCATTATAATAACCCACTGGAGAACATGGTCGCTGCGGCAGCACGGCTGGCGGCTCTACCAGTTGACGGCGACTCTCCGACGGCCATTGAGACCCGCCGGGTCAGGGAACTCCTTCAGACAGCACTGGCGCAGCAAGAGGCGTACTCCTACAGCCGGGACAGGATCCACTCGACCCCTCGTCCAGGCCAGAGCCCGAGTTACAGCCGGCACATGGTCTCAGCAACCGGCTCAAGTAACGTCCGACGCCATGACCCGCCCCCTGGCCATGGCCCGGCTCATAATGGAGCCTTTTACGCAGCAGACCAAGCGCGGCAAGAGGCGGAGCAAGTACCTCAGCTGACGGCTTACCAGACCCCCCGGCTTATCCAACGACTTCCATTGATGTGGGTATCCCTACCAGGACCGGGGGTGTCCCTTGTTTAGTGCCAGCTATCCGTAATGAACGTCTACCTAAGGACTTCAAGGGCCCTAGGAAGGTGCCTAACTACACAGCTGACTTACAACCCGCAGCTTGGATCGAGAGTTATGAGATGGCTATGGAGCTACTGGAGGTCAGTGAGGCGGCCATGGCCAAGTATTTCACCATGATGTTAGATGGGACTGCCCGCACTTGGTTGAAAGGGCTACCACCGAATTCCATTGGGTCTTGGGCTGAGCTGAAAGCCCGGTTCATCCAAAACTTCAAAGATACCTGTAGGCAGTCCATGTCAATTGTGGATTTGACTAACTGTAAGCAGCAGGAGGGTGAGTCCACGACACATTGGGTTCGCCGGGTTAAGGAGATCATACACTCATCAGACAAGATGGATGCCGGCTCAGCGGTTCTAATGCTGGAGCAGAATTGTCGTTTTGTGCCCCTGAAGATGAAACTCGGGCGGCTTAAGCGCGACTGCAGTGATATGGGTACACTAATGGCAGCTCTTGTCAAGTACGCCGATTCTGATGGTACCAAGGATCCCCCTTCAGATGATGAAAGGACAGGGAAGGGAAAGAAGAACGACAATGGCAAGGGTCCTCAGTTTAACCCGGGGAACCAAGGAGGAGGCAAGCGCAAGGCAGATGGCAGCCTAGAGTTTGTGGCCAACGCCAGCGCGCAAGGCAGTAACCAGCGACGCAAGGGGAGGCCCCCTCCCCGAGGCGGCGGGTCAGGACCTTCACTGGAGCAGCTGTTGAATGAGCCTTGTCCGAGGCACGGCTCTAGAGAGAAGCCAGCGACTCATCTATGGAAGGATTGTGCAATCATGAAGGCCTTTAAGAACTACAATGGCCCGGGCGGCGGCTCAGGCGGCGGCGGCTTTCATGGCCCGGGAGGCGGCTCAAATTCCGGTCTTCAGAATGGCCAAGGGGGCTTTAATCAACAGTCTAGCCAGGGTCATCAACAGCAGCAGGGGGGTTATCAGACCAATCCGAAGCAGCTTAGCGGTGGACAGTATCATGTATTTACCACTAGTTTGTGCAAGTGAGATCAGAAGCTTCACAAGAGGGCTGTGAATGCTGTTGAGCCGGCGGTCCCACGCTACTTGAGGTGGTCTGAGCAGCCTATAGTGTGGAGTAGGGAGGATCACCCTCCCCGGGTGGATAACCCGGGCCACTTGGCCCTAGTGGTGGCTCCTCAAGTGGGAGGATATAAGTTCACAAAGGTGCTCATGGATGGAGGCAGCAGCATCAACATCCTCTATTATGAGACTTTTCGCCGTATGGGGTTGGTTGATAAGAACCTCAGCCAGTCAAACACTATCTTCCATGGTGTAGTACCTGGTAAGTCGGCTTATCCAGTCGGCAAGATCGAATTGGAAGTAGCCTTTGGTGATGAGAACAACTACAGGGTGGAGAAATTGACCTTTGAGGTGGTCAAGATAAGAAGTCCATACCATGCTATATTTGGACGGCCGGCTTACGCCAAGTTCATGGCACGGCCGTGTTATGTGTACTTACAGCTCAAGATGCCGGGTCACAATGGGACTATTACGGTTCACGGCAGCCGGAAAGTAGCTCTGGAGTGTGAGGAAGGCGATGCGGCTTATGCAGAATCTGTCTGTGCTACAGAGGAGTTGAAGTTTTATAAGGACAATGTTGACCCAACAGATATGACCTCTCTGAAAAAGCCGACCACGGAGAATGAGCCGGCGATGAAATTTAAGTCGGCTGATGAAACTAAGCTTGTTGATTTTGTTCCAGGAGATTCATCTCAGCAGTTTAGCATCAGTGCCAATCTGGATCCAAAATAGGAAAGCGCGCTCATCGAGTTCATCCGTGAGAATAGGGACATCTTCGCATGGAAACCCTCTGACATGCCAGGTGTACCTAGAGAACTCGCTAAGCATACTCTCAATGTTGATCCTAAATTTAAGCCGGTCAGACAGTTCCTTCGGTGGTTTAATGAAGAGAGGCGGAAAGCTATTGGTGAAGAAGTGGCCCGGCTCTTGGCGGCCGGGTTTATCGTTGAAGTTTTTCACCCAGAGTGGTTGGCTAACCCAGTGCTCGTGCTCAAGAAGAACGGCACCTGGCGGATGTGTGTGGACTACACGGACTTGAATAAGGCGTGTCCGGCTGATCCTTTTGCCCTCCCCCGTATTGATCAAATCATTGATGCTACGGCAGGTTGTGCACGTTTAAGTTTTTTGGATGCTTACTCCGGTTATCATCAGATTAAGATGGCAGTTAAGGACCAGGAGAAGACGGCGTTCATCTTTCCCTTTGGATCCTTCTGCTATGTGTCTATGCCCTTTGGACTCAAGTGTGCACAGGCGACCTACCAGCGTTGTGTACAGAACTGTCTTCATAAACAGATTGGGCGCAATGTTCACGCTTACGTGGACGATATTGTGGTTAAGTCCATCAAAGAGGAAACCCTGATAGATGATTTAAGGGAAACCTTTGATAATCTCCGGGTCTATAAGATGATGCTTAACCAGGCCAAGTGTGTTTTTTTGGTGTTCCTGCAGGCAAACTCTTGGGTTTCTTGGTTTCTGACAGAGGCATTGAGGCTAACCCGGAGAAGATCAAAGCCATCACCTCCCTAGCTAAGCCGGCGTGTATAAATGACGTTCAGCGCTTGGCGGGTCGCATCGCTGCTTTAAGCCGGTTCATAAGCCGTTTGGGTGAGAAGGCCATGCCCTTGTATCAGTTGATGAAGAAAACTGATAACTTCGTCTGGAATGATGCAGCTAATACCGCTTTTGAGGATCTGAAGAAGCAGCTGGCAGAGCCCCCAGTCCTTGCTGCTCCGGTTGACAAGGAGCCCTTACTACTGTATGTGGCGGCAAACGCACAAGCCGTCAGTGTGGCTATTGTGGTGGAGCGCAAGGAGGAGGGTAAGGAGCATCCGGTTCAACGGCCGGTTTATTATGTCAGCGAAGTGCTCATTGAGTCCAAGCAGCGGTACCCGCATTGGCAGAAGCTGGTATATGGTGTGTTCATGGCAAGCCGGAAACTTAAGCATTATTTTCAGGGTCATCCCATCACTGAGCTCTGCCCCCCTTGGCGATATCATTCAAAATAGAGAGGCCACAGGGAGAATTGCTAAGTGGGCTATAGAACTTGGACCTCATGGTCTCAAGTATGTGCCACGCACTGTTGTTAAGTCTCAGGCCTTGGTGGATTTCATCAATGATTGGACAGAGTCACAAGTGCCTGAGCAGAAGCCGGATAACACATATTGGACTATTCACTTTGATGGGTCCAGGCAGTTGGAGGGCTCGGGGGCTGGCGTTGTATTGGCTTCCCCTAAAGGTGACAAGTTCCATTATGTGCTACGGTTGATGTTTCCTTGCACTAACAATGCGGCTGAGTACGAGGCCTTGCTCCACGGACTTCGGATGGCTAAGGAGATGAGCCTGATCCGGGTAAGGTGCTTCGGTGACTCAGACTTGGTGGCTCAACAAGTATCAGGCAAGTGGGACTCTAAAGACCCTCTCATGGCGGCTTATCGACGCGAGGTTGATGCAATTGCTGGGCATTTTCAGGGCTACCAAGTAGAACACATTGATCACAGGAAGAACGAGGCGGCTGATGCTCTAAGCCGGCTAGGCTCTCAGCGAAAGCCGGTGCCGCCTAACACTTTCCTGGACGTCCTGTATAACCCTTCGGTTAAGTTGCCTACAGAGGAAGACTTGGCTGTCCCTGACCCGGAGGCACGACTGGTGGCGGCTCTTCATGTCATACCAGACTGGACAATGCCATATCTGGCTTATATGACCCGGGGCGAGTTGCCTGAGGATGAAACTTTGGCCAGGCAAATAACCCAGCGGGCTAAGTCCATGATTGTTATCGATGGCGAGTTACATCATTGCAGTGTTACAGGAGCGTTTCAGCGTTGTGTCTCCCCTGAGGAAGGTCAAGAGATCTTGCGTGAGATCCATGAAGGGGATTGTGGCCATCACGCCGGTTCAAAGTCTCTTGTGGCCAAGGCTTTTCGTCATGGTTTTTATTGGTTGACGGCTCATGCTGATGCAGAGGACTTGGTCAGTAAATGTGATGGTTGCCAGAGGTTCTCACGACGGGCTCATGTGCCGGCTCAGGAGCTGAGGATGATCCCGATCACTTGGCCCTTTGCGGTCTGGGGGCTTGATATGGTTGGGCCTTTTAAAAGGTCCAAGGATAAGAAGACCCACCTCTTGGTGGCAGTTGATAAGTTCACAAAGTGGGTAGAAGCTGAGCCAGTTAGCAAGTGCGATGCAGCCACGGCGGTTCAGTTTATGAAAAAGGTGATTTTCCGCTTCGGCTTTCCGCACAGCATCATAACTGACAATGGCACCAATCTCTCCAAAGGCGCTATGGAAGAGTTTTGTCAACGAGAGCATATCCGACTTGATGTTTCCTCAGTGGCTCATCCTCAATCCAATGGTCAAGCTGAGAGAGCTAACCAGGAGATTCTGAAGGGCATCAAGCCCCGGCTTTTGGTCCCTTTGCAACGGACGCCGGGTTGTTGGGTGGAGGAGTTGCCCTCCGTCTTATGGAGCATCAACACTACTCCTAACAGGTCTACAGGCTTCACGCCTTTCTTCATGGTCTATGGAGCAGAAGCAGTCCTCCCCAGTGATATCCGTCACGACTCACCTCGCGTGGCGGCTTATGTTGAGACGGATAATGAACAGGCGCGCCAGGATGCTCTTGACTTGTTGGACGAACAGCGTGATGTGGCAGCGGCCCGTTCGGCGATTTACCAACAAGACCTGCGCCGTTATCATAGCCGCCGGGTCAAATCCCGGGTCTTCCAGGAAGGCGACCTTGTGCTCCGGCTCATCCAGGATCAAACAGATGCACACAAGTTATCCCCGCCTTGGGAAGGGCCCTTTGTGGTCAGCAAGAACTTGCACAACGGGTCCTATTACCTCATTGACGTTCGGGAGCACAAGGATTCACGTAAGTCGGAGGAGGAGACCCGTCGGCCGTGGAACATAGCTCAGCTTCGGCCTTACTACACTTGAGCCACCGGCTCTCGTGGTGTACATATTTCTCTCAGACATGTATATATTATGATGAAGCAATAAAGCGGGACCTCTGTCCTATTTTCTCCTCCAAATATGCACGTGTTGTTTTTATTACAAGATTACATGATGGCTTAAAGGAGGAGCCGGCTTATGATCGTATTCGACTCGAGTCGTAAACAGTAAAGTCACTTGGGGGCTTCCTGTTCAAACATGGGTCGTATTCGAACCAAAGAGAACATAGCTGTCGATACCCATTTGATTGGCAAAGTGCCGAGCTCATTGGGAGGTTATCTTTGGTCATATTTGAATCATAGTTTAACCCCTCTGAGAACCGACGTGGATCGTATTCGAATCAGCGTCGTTAAACAATTCTTGAAATCACTTGGGGGCTTCCTGTTCAAACATGGGTCGTATTCGAACCAAAGAGAACATAGCTGTCGGTACCCTCTTGATTGGCATCGCCACACCCACTGGGGGCTATATGATCGTATCCGAATCATGGCTTAACCCCTTTGGGCCGGGTTTCTGATCGTATTCGAACCGGAAGCCCCTAAAGTTCCTCTGCTTTATCACAAGCTTACTCTGATTATGTCAAGATGTGTACGGCCCGATCTCACTTTACCGGCTTAGCTTTGAAACGCCATGGGTGTCATTACGACAGGCAAGTCGGAGTTAAGATACCAACCTTGTTACACGGGTTATCTAAACCGGAAGTATGCTCACAGACTGCTAAGTGCATTATTATGGCTGTGTTAAGGATATAATTGAGGATCAGTCTTTTTGATTCATATTCCAGGTTATCTATCCAAAAACACCTGATTCTCAGGGCGGTAAGCCGCCTCGAGGCTTGTGATCTGCCTTTCTATGCAGGATACTTAAAGGCACTTCTTTAAGGTTGAGAAAAACGAAGGGATGATTATGACCCGGAGAAACATCAAAGAGACAATTTCAAAGGACTTTCGCATTCAATACGTGCATGATGGCACGGCAGAGATGAACTGTTGCACCTACTCTATTACAAAAACTCATCAAATCTAACAAGGGTGGAGCATTGTTCGGTAAACCGACAGCCGAGTTACGACGCCCGCTGAGTGGAAGTCTCCGGCTCGTTCCTGTCCTCTCCTCCGGCTGATCCCAAGACTTGGAAGGTTGATGACTTCCAGTCGATGCCGCTGAGAGCCTCGAACTGGGCTTCCTCGTCAATTAACCCGGCCGGGTCGATCTCTGGGGCGAAGGTGTGCTGACGAGCCTGGTACTTGGTCAGATCGGTGTCGTTCCCGATGAGGGTGGCCACCGGGCGTACAGCCTTCACACACGCTGCGAAGTCTTTCTGATCGAAAGCTGAGCCGTCTTCCTTCAGGCTTGGATAACCCAGGGCGATGTCTGCCGGGTCTAGCTCCGGCAGGAATGCCTTGGCCCGGCTCAGCGCGGCGATTGCTCCGGCTCTCGCCGAAGCCCGTCGCAGCTCTTGGATCCGCTGAGGCAGAACGGCGAGCCGGCGCAGGACTTCGGCCAGATGAGTTGGCACCTCGTTGGAAAGGGCCACCACAGCTAAGGCACGCTGTGACCCGGTGTAGAGCTGTTCCACCAGGGTATACACGGCCTTGAGCTTGGTGACCACGCTCTGGTTGAGGTTGGCACTTCTGGGGCCTGTTTAACAGAATCAGATAAGCCAGCGGCAAGGATGAATACTGAGACATAAACATTCTGACATTGATGAAAGTCGGTGAGGCGACTTACCGAAGATGGCGGCCACCATTTGGGAAACCTGGCGCTTTAGGCTGGTGAGCTCGGCGGTCTTCTCAGAGAGAGTCTTCTCCGCCTATTCTGCCGGGTCACTAGTGCGGCCTTCTCTTCAGCCCAGGCCTTCCGCTCAGCATCAAATTTTGTCTTCAACTTCTCTTGAGCGGCGATGCTGGAGACAAACTTGGCGTTTGCCTTCCGGGTCTCCATCTCCTGCGTCTTCAGCCGGCTCTTGAGATCCGCAAGGTCCGACTCTAGCTTCGTGCCAACAGCCTGAATAAATTTCCGGGTTATTAACAGTCATTATATAAGTCCCAAGCGTTTTCCAAGCAAAGACACTTGGCACTTGGGGGCTAATGCATATTGAACGTATCTATCTACATACTGCAGGCTTAGTTGAGTAAGCCGGAACCTAAGTCTACAACATATTCAAGCATAAGTTGTCGACTTGGGGGCTAACATGGCAAAGGTAGCTATGCAGTAAGTAAGAAAACAGCAGAGGACTACCTCAGATTTTTGTTGGATCTGGTTGACCATGGCGACCTCGGCGTCCCGGCTCTTGTGTACTTGGCTGATGTAGCCAGAGACAAGCTCTCCAATGCTTAAGTCGGTGTAGCCGGAAAGGTCCAGGTTCACCCGGTGGGGCTGCAGCAACTCCCCCTTCGCGGAGCATTTGGCCAACACGGTTGGTCTCCCCGGCTCAACGAACTCCGTCCGGGTGATTACCACGTCCGGGTCGTCTGCTGATGGAGCTGAGCCGGAGGCCTCCGGGTTAACCGAAGCTTCGGTCGTTGCCTTGGTAGTTGGGGCAGTGGCTTCAGGTGCCGTGTCCATCGGAGTGGTGGCTTCGGGGGCGGAGGCAGCTGGCGGCTCTTGAGCCGTCACCTCCGGTTCAGGTAAGTCTGGCACTCCGGCTGACTTGGTCTTCTTCGCTGTTTTGGTGAGCTTTGCCTGGGCGCTGAAAGGACAGAAACATTCAGCACAAAGAGAGTAAGTACAAACAAGTATAATGTGAAATGGTTGTCATTACCCGGGCGCGGTCTTGAAAGTCGGAAGACTCGATTGCATAGAGTCGCCCGAAGAAGGGGAGGTCACCTGGTAATTGGAGTCAGAAGAATTGAGTGGCTGACGGATAACACCCGCCAACGGGTGAAAAGGGTACAAGTGAGAAAAAACCTCAGTTCGACGCTTCCTTGTTGCGTCGGGTAACCCGGCGGAGAGGTCGGTGTCCTTGTTTGTCCGGGTGTGACGCCGGCTTTCGTGAACCTGTCGCTTCAAAAGAAATTGAGGGTCTTGATGAGCTAAAGGATGTGAAAAGCTTACTTTCCGGGCTACCCTTCGGACTTTCAGCTGTGGCAAGGGCTCCGAGTCGGAGGAAAGTGACATTACCTCTTCAACCACCGGATTACTGTCGCCGGTGTCATCCTGTCAATGAGCAAGTGTTGATAAGAAAAACAGCAATAAATAACAAGTACAGCAAGAATTTAAAGGCTTGGGGGTTACCTCTGACTCGGAGCTGTCGCTTAATTGCATCAGCTCCGAAGCAGTAGGCCTGCTTCCTTTTTTATGAGGGGCGGCTTTCTTGGCGGCTTTCTTCGCCTTCCTGGCCTTCTTGGCCGCCTCATGGTCATATTTGACCCGCCATAACTTATCATCAGCCTGAAACATACAAGGATGAATTTTCAAAACGGTTCAGATGCAGGTTATATGCAGAAGGAGATAAAATATTAAAGTCAGTGGCTTACCGCTGGGGCCGGATTGGTCTTGCAGAAGGGGGCTAACCCGGTCCTTCCACAGTCTGCCAGACTCTCGTTCAACAGAGCCTTGGTCTCTTCCTTAGCAACATCTTCTGGAAGATCATTGCGACTGTGCCTCTGAGGGTCATCCTTTCGCCCGGTGTACTCACACATTAAGCCGGGGCGGCGGCTCAATGGGATCACCCGCCATGAGATCCAGACCCGGACCAGGTCGATTCCATTCAGACCATTGCCCAGGAGGGCCTTGATTTTATTGATAGTCGGAAGCAGAGGCTGGCGTTCCACTGCAGTCAGCTTGTCCGACAGTGGGTGAGTCGGTTCTAGACGTGTGGGGCGAAAGCCGGGCAGCGGGTTTTCGTCAGCCGGGGATGTATCTTGGCAGTAGAACCAAGTCATATTCCAGTCCTTGGGGTGGCTCGGCGGCTCTGCGTAAGGGAAAAGACAGTCCCTACGTCGCTGGATGGAGATGCCACCTAACTCCAGACTTGGCCCGTTGGCGCACTCATTTTGGCGGTTTAAGTAAAACAGCTCTCAGAAGAGCAGCAGACTCGGCTCTTCTCCAAGGTACACTTCGCAAAGGACTTGGAAATTGCAGATGTTGGATACAGAGTTGGGTCCTATATCTTGAGGACGCAAGTCGAAGAATTTGAGCACATCCCTAAAAAACTTTGAGCCGGGCGGTGCGAAGCCCCGGCTCATATGATCTGCGAAGATCACTACCTCCCCGTCCCTTGGCTGTGGTCTCTCTTCCGATGGGTCAGGGGCACGGTAGGACATGATTTCCTTCTTAGGCAAATATCCGGACTTAACAAAATTGGCCAGGGTCTCATTGGTGACGTTGGACCTCATCCAGTTGCAAGTGATGGGGGCCTTGGGAGGCATGGTGAAAGTTGGTGGTCTATGACAAAAAGGAAAAGTGTCCGGGTTAATTATAAAACGGAGATTTACAGTTCCAAACTATGGTGGCGGTTTATGAAGGGGACTAATGGTATATACTCAAATATGGTGGTTTTCTTTAAGTCGGAGGATTCTACGAAGCATGGTTTTCTTTAAGTCGGAGGATTCGGCGGCGTGTGGTTTCTTTAACCCGGAATCATAAGCCGCCAAGATTCAATAGCTGCAGTTTTCACTAAGTGTGGTAAAACAGGTTTCACATCTTGCAGTAACTTTTTTGGATCAAAATGGTCGGGTGAAATGAAGATTTTCTAGACCTAGAAACAGACGAGCGGATGTTCTTGAGCTCGAACGAATCATCTATACAGGGGAAAGAGATCTACTGGCACTTGAAATGAGGCCTAAACAACTACCGCACTAGTTTTACACAAGGCTAAAGACCAAACAAGTACAGTGACCACGACTACCGAGGCTTGTGGCAATGGCGATGAACGCGAAGAACACAGACGAACCCTACGGTAGATCTATCTGACAGGGCAGAAGAGACTCACCGGAGTTGGAGAAGAGCGGAAGTTGCCGCCGTTTATCTGGTCTGAGTCAGGGTGATGCAGCGGCCGAGTTGATGAAGACCAGGGGCGCGACGGCGGCGGCAGTGGCAGAGCTCGGGCAGAGGAGTGACGGCGCGAGGAGGAAGAAGAGAGCGTGAGAAGAGCCTGTCGGGCCGGCCTATTTATAAGGCAAGGTCATAAGTGGGCGAGAGATTCAAGGAGGCCACGGCGTGGTTATCTCCCCCCCACGACGCCTTGATTTTCGGAATGACAGTAAAAGCAAAGATCCGTTGCGGATCTGGCGAAGTAAAAAAACAGACTTAATGGAGGATGACGTCATGGCGGATTATCCGGAGCTCAGAGGATGACGTCACTCCGGGTTATGGCCTTCACATGAATGGTAAGCCGGAGATTTTTTCTGTCAGAAGAGTTGAAGATTAACGTGAGCCGGCTCAAATCAATCTGGGGCCTAATGTTGAGGATATAGACCTTAGAGTCACCCGCCAGGAGGGGCCGGGTTACTCATACGGTCGTTGCCAGAAGCCCGGAGCCAAGTTTAAAGACGATGGGCCAGAGATGGGCTGAGACCCGGATATGGTTTAAAGCCCGTAGTTGTAATCATTGTTATGGTAGAACTTGTAGTGTAAGACAAGTATAGTTGAGAGTCCGAGCCGGACACTCTTATGAGCCGGCCGGGACTCTGAGGGCTGCTGGGCGTCAGCCTCCCTATATAAAGGGACGACCCGGCAGCGGTTTAGGGACAAGAACAATCTCATCGAGAGCCGGGCATAGCAAGTTTAGCTCCCTGGTGATCGTAACCCTAATCAATACCATCTCAACTAGACGTAGGCCTTTACCTTCACCGTAAGGGGCCGAACCAGTATAAACCCTCGTGTCCCTTGTCCCGCATTAACCCCTTCAAGCTTCCTAGTCGCGATGGCTCCACGACTAAGTCCTAGCCCGAGGACATCTGCCGTGACAATTCCACGACACGCTGTCTAGTGATCTACTCCTAGATCACTATTGTACTCCCTTGCCAAAATCAGTGTAGGGTATACAATAGATATGGCATACAACATAGCATACTTTATAGAACCTATGGCCAAGGCATAGGGAATGACTTTCATTCTCTTTCTATCTTCTGCTTTGGTCGGGCTTTGAGTCTTACTCAACTTCACACCTTGCAACACAGGCAAGAAGTCTTTCTTTGACTATTCCATTTTGAACTAATTCAAAATCTTGTCAAGGTACATACTCATTGAAAATCTTATCAAGCGTCTTGATCTATCTCTATAGATCTTGATGCTCAATATGTAAGCAGCTTCACCGAGGTCTTTCTTTGAAGAACTCCTTTCAAATACTCCTTTATGCTTTCTAGAAAATTCTACATCATTTCTAATCAACAATATGTCATTTACATATACTTATCAGAAAGGCTGTAGTGCTCCCACTCACCTTTTTGTAAATACAGGCTTCACCGCAAGTCTGTATAAAACTATATGCTTTAATCAATTCATCAAAGTGTATATTCCAACTCCGAGATGCTTGCACCAGTCCACAGATGGATCGCTGGAGCTTGCACATTTTGTTAGCACCTTTAGGATTGACAAAACCTTCTGGTTGCATCATATAAAACTCTTCTTTAATAAATCCATTAAGGATTGCAATTTTGTTATCCATTTGCCAGATTTCATAAAATGCGGCAATTGCTAACATGATTCGGACAAACTTTAAGCATCGATACGAGTGAGAAAATCTCATCATAGTCAACACCTTGAACTTTGTCAAAAACCTTTTTCGACAAGTCTAGCTTTGTAGATAGCAACACTACTATCAGCGTCCGTCTTCCTCTTGAAGATCCGTTTATTTTCTATGGCTTGCCGATCATCGGGCAAGTCAACCAAAGTCCATACTTTGTTCTCATACATGGATCCTATCTCAGATTTCATGGCCTCAAACCATTTCATGGAATCTGGGCTCATCATCTCTTCCTCATAGTTCGCAGGTTCGTCATGGTCTAGTAACATGACTTCTAGAACTGGATTACTGTACCACTCTGGTGCGGATCTTACTCTGGTTGACCTACGAGGTTTGGTAGAAACTTGATCTGAAGTTTCATGATCATTATCATTAACTTCCTCACTAATTAGTGTAGGCATCACTGGAACTGATTTCAGTGATGAGCTACTTTTCAATTCGAGAGAAGGTACAATTACCTCATCAAGTTCTACTTTCCTCCCACTCACTTCTTTCGAGAGAAACTCCTTCTCTAGAAAGGATCCATTCTCAGCAACGAATATCTTGCCTTCGGATCTGTGATAGAAGGTGTACCCAACAGTAACTTTTGGGTATCCTATGAAGACGCACTTTTCCGATTTGGGTTTGAGCTTATTAGGATGAAACCTTTTCACATAAGCATCGCAACCCTAAACTTTAAGAAACGACAGCTTAGGTTTCTTGCCAAACCATAGTTCATATGGTGTCGTCTCAACGGATTAGACGGTGCCCTATTTAATGTGAATGCAGCTGTCTCTAATGCATAACCCCAGAACGATAGTGGTAAATCGGTAAGAGACATCATAGATTGCACTATATCCAATAAAGTACGGTTATGACGTTCGGACACACCATTATCCTGTGGTGTTCCAGGTGGCACGAATTTGTGAAACAATTCCACATTGTTTTAATTGAAGACCAAACTCGTAACTCAAATATTTGTCTCCGCGATCAGATCGTAGAAACTTTCTTTTCTTGTCACAATGATTTTCCACTTCACTCTGAAATTCTTTGAACTTTTCAAATGTTTCAGACTTATGTTTCATCAAGTACATATACCCATATCTGCTCAAATCATCTGTGAAGGTCAGAAAATAACGATACCCGCCGCGAGCCTCAACACTCATCGGATCGCATACATCAGTATGTATTATTTCCAATAAGCCAGTTGCTTGCTCCATTGTTCCGGAGAACGGAGTTTGTGTCATCTTGCCCATAAGGCATGGTTCGCAAGCATCAAGTGATTCATAATCAAGTGATTCCAAAATCCCATCAACATGGAGTTTCTTCATGCGCTTTACACCAATACGAGCTAAACGACAGTGCCACAAATAAGTTGCACTATCATTATTAACTTTGCATCTTTTGGCTTCAATATTATGAATATGTGTATCACTATGATCGAGATCCAACAAACCATTTTCGTTGGTGTGTATGACCATAGAAGGTTTTTATTCATGTAAACAGAACAACAATTATTCATGCTCAACGCAAACACCAATGTAAATGAATAACCGTATCGCAATAAACATGATCAAATCATATTCATGCTCAACGCAAACACCAAATAACACTTATTTAGGTTCAATACTGATCCCGAAAGTATAGGGAGTCTGCGATGATGATCATATCAATCTTGGAACCACTTCCAACACACATCGTCACTTCACCCTTAACTAGTCTCTGTTTATTCTGCAACTCCCGTTTCGAGTTACTAATCTTAGCAACTGAATTAGTATCAAATACTGAGGGGTTGCTATAAACACTGGTAAAGTACACATCAATAACATGTATATCAAATATACCTTTGTTCACTTTGCCATCCTTCTTATCCGCCAAATACTTGGGGCAGTTCCGCTTCCAGTGACCAGTTCCTTTGCAGTAGAAGCACTCAGTCTCAGGCTTAGGTCCAGACTTGGGCTTCTTCACTTGAGTAGTAACTCGCTTGCCGTTCTTCTTGAATTTCCCCTTCTTCCCTTTGCCCTTTTCTTGAAACTAGTGGTCTTGTCAACCATCAACACTTGATGTTTTTCTTGATTTCTACCTTCATCGATTTCAGCATCACGAAGAGCTTGGGAATCATTTCCGTTATCCCTTGCATATTATAGTTCATCATGAAGTTCTAGTAACTTGGTGATAGTGACTAGAGAACTCTGTCAATCACTATCTTATCTGGAAGATTAACTCCCACTTGATTCAAGTCATTGTAGTACCCAGACATTCTGAGCACATGCTCACTAGCTGAGCAATTCTCCTCCATCTTGTAGGAAAAGTACTGTCAGAGGTCTCATACCTCTCGACACGGGCATGAGTATGAAATACCAATTTCAACTCTTAGAACATCTTATATGCTCTGTGGCGTTCAAAACATTTTTGAAGTCCCGATTCTAAGCCATAAAGCATGGTGCACTAAACTATCAAGTAGTCATCATACCGAGCTTTTGTCAAACGTTCATAACGTCTGCATCTGCTCCTGCAATAGATCTGTCACCTAGCGGTGCATCAAGGACATAATACTTATGTGCAGCAATGAGGTTAATCCTCAGATCACGGATCAAGTCCGCATCATTGCTACTAACATCTTTCAACTGAGTTTTCTCTAGGAACATATCAAAATAAAACAGGGGAGCAAAACGCGAGCTATTGATCTACAACATAGATATGCTAATACTACCAGGACTAAGTTCATGATAAATTTAAGTTCAATTAATCATATTACTTAAGAACTCCCACTTAGATAGACATCTCTCTAATCCTCTAAGTGATCACGTGATCCAAATCAACTAAACCATGTCCGATCATCACGTGAGATGGAGTAGTTTCAATGGTGAACATCACTATGTTGGTCATATCTACTATATGACTCACGCTCGACCTTTCGGTCTCAGTGTTCCGAGGCCATATCTGTTATATGCTAGGCTCGTCAAGTTTAACCTGAGTATTCCGCGTGTGCAACTGTTTTGCACCCGTTGTATTTGAACGTAGAGCCTATCACACCCGATCATCACGTGGTGTCTCAGCACGAAGAACTTTCGCAACGGTGCATACTCAGGGAGAACACTTATACCTTGATAATTTAGTGAGAGATCATCTTATAATGCTACCGTCGATCTAAGCAGAATAAGATGCATAAAAGATAAACATCACATGCAATCAATATAAGTGATATGATATGGCCATCATCATCTTGTGCTTGTGATCTCCATCTCTGAAGCACCGTCATGATCACCATCGTCACCGGCGCGACACCTTGATCTCCATCGTAGCATCGTTGTCGTCTCGCCAACTATTCCTTCTACGACTATCGCTACCGCTTAGTGATAAAGTAAAGCAATTACAGGGCGATTGCATTGCATACAATAAAGCGACAACCATATGGCTCCTGCCAGTTGCCGATAACTCGGTTACAAAACATGATCATCTCATACAATAAAATATAGCATCATGCCTTGACCATATCACATCACAACATGCCTTGCAAAAACAAGTTAGACGTCCTCTACTTTGTTGTTGCAAGTTTTACGTGGCTGCTACGGGCTGAGCAAGAACCGTTCTTACCTACGCATCAAAACCACAACGATAGTTTGTCAAGTTGGTGCTGTTTTAACCTTCGCAAGGACCGGGCGTAGCCACACTCGGTTCAACTAAAGTTGGAGAAACTGACACCCGCTAGTCACCTGTGTGCATAGCACGACGGTAAAACCAGTCTCGCGTAAGCGTACGCGTAATGTCGGTCCAGGCCGCTTCATCCAACAATACCGCCGAACCAAAGTATAACATGCTGGTAAGCAGTATGACTTATATCGCCCACAACTCACTTGTGTTCTACTCGTGCATATAACATCTACGCATAAAACCAGGTTCGGATGCCACTGTTGGCGAACGTAGTAATTTCAGAAAAATTCCTACGCACACACAGGATCATGGTGATGCATAGCAATGAGAGGGGAGAGTGTTGTCCATGTACCCTTGTAGACCGAAAGCGGAAGCGTTAGCACAACGCGGTTGATGTAGTCATACGTCTTCACGATCCGACCAATCAAGTACCGAACGCACGGCACCTCCGAGTTCAGCACACGTTCAGCCCGATGACGTCCCTCGAACTCCGATCCAGCCGAGTGTTGAGAGGTTTTGGTTTTTGAAAATCTTTATTTGATTTGATTTGAAGGAGGGTATTTAATTTCTTTTCTAAAGAACTCTCCCTCTCAAAAATTTTCTTTTATGACAAGTATTTTGTTTGGATTCACCCAAGACTTGATCTTTGGTCTTGGAGGTTTTTCATCTTATGTTGGCTCAACAAAAATGTTTTCCATTGGAAAAGTTTTTGGAAATCTTTTTTTTTTAAATAGCCCTATGGCATTTGGAGTGATTCTTCCCCTTTCAAGAATCTCCTCTTGCCATGACATGAGTGGAAATCCCCTCCCAAAAGCCATTCCCCATCTTTGTGTCAAAATAAACTTCAAATCCAGCAAGTTGAACTTCCCCATGATTTTTCTTCCATTTATTTCTTATCAAAAATATTTTCTACCTTCTACTTTGGCTCTTGGAGATTTACAAAGGAACTACCTTTTCTCCTTTGAGTTTTGCCTCCAAACCATTTTCCCTGGCTAGTCCTTAGAGCCCTCAACCAAGATCCATGAAGATCCACTGGTCTCCAGTTCAAAAATTTCAAATTTGTGCTTGCTGCAAGTTTGGACCATATTTGTCAAATTTGATGAAATTCATTTGTTTTCTCCTCCTAAAAATCTGAGAAAATTCAGGTAGCCTCTGGATGCATCGAGAGGTCACCTCACCAAGTCCCAGCTCCAGAAATTTTTTTCTTCATGCCAAATCATTTCGTCGAGCACCTGAAGGGCACTGTTACTGTCGAAGTTCAGAAGTTTAGAGATACAGTTTCAGTGAGCCGCTGTCGTTTTCTTCAGAACCCCTTCTCGATCTCGCCAGTAGCCGCGGTGGTGCCGTGCGCCCTGTGCTTCCTTCTTATCCCTGCGCCGCACGATCGCCTGGAAGCTTGCGGGCGTCGGCGACGAGCTGGTGGAGGTGCGCCACCCCGTGAGCGACGGCAGCAGCGCCCTTTGCGGCTGCCAGAGAGGCGCAGCGTTGGACGGCGCCGTCCAGCGCCGCCCAAGCCACCAGAGGCCACCGCGTGGCCATCCACTAACCCGTGCACGCTGCAGGTCCGTCGTCGTGAACTGGTAGGCGCGGAGCGCCCTCCCTGCCGCCGCCGTGCCCGTACGGTCGTTCCGTCGAGGGCCAGTGCATTACGCAAGCCCGACTGAGGTTTGAGCAGAGAAACGGCGCCAGTGATCCACCACGATGATGCCTAGCCACCTAAACCCCCTGCCCAACCTCTGCCTCGCCGTAATTTCTCGCCGGCGTTATCCTGTTCACGGCCACCCCCTCGGATCGCCTATAAAAGGAGGTCCCGAGCTCGAACTCGAACCCGCACCACCTCTACACACCACCAGTACCACGCCAAGCCACTGGGCAGCCCCCTTAGGGAGCCTTCTTCCCCAACTCCGGCCGCCCCGACCCGCTTGGGATCCGGCTCGATTCACTCCCGTGCGTGCACGCCTACCTCTCAGCTCATGCCAGTAGTCTCTTAATGCATCCACCTCTCTGACCCGCGCATCAATTTGGAGCTTGCAGCACCCACCGGAGAGCTCCACCATCGCCCGAACCACCGTCCGCCGGAGATAGTGTCGCCGTTGACGTGGTGCTCACCGACGGTCAAGTCCACCACCCACCGGCGCGGAAGAACACCCTGAACCTGTAGGTACCCTCCGATCACTCTGCCTCGCCGTGGTTCAACACCGGCGACCACCGCAGCCTTCGGGCGCCGGCGAGCCCCGGTGGAAGTTTTGAACCTGACGGGTGGGACCCCCCGTCAGCCTCTCTTCTATTCCCCTTCGAACCGTTTTCTGAAAGCGCCTTCGGGCAGAATGTGTTTTCTCTCTGGGCTGACGTATTTCTTACCGAACCGTTTTCTGTTTTCTCAAACAAGTCCCTGGATCTTTTCTGTTTCATCACAAATCAGTCCTTGGACTAAAACCTTTATATCTTTTTAATAAAAGATGCTTTTTGATTGATTCTTTTTCTGTCAGTCTTGTATTTTTGTCTAGTTTTTTATAGTATTTATTTGGAAAAAATTTGGAACACTTTTTATGCACGCAACGGTTTTCACGTTAGTATACGGTTTCGTTATACCGTAGGTTCCGGAGCAGGTGACGGAGCCGCGAACTTCGCCGAGCTAGACTCCGACTTCTCCGAACCAGGCAAGCATGTTTGAACCTTTGATATGATGAGTGTTTTGCATGTTTCTTGAATGGTTTGTGCATGGCATATGAGCATCGGTGAGTGTTACGTTGCATGCAAGGCAACTAACCGTGTGCTTCGAAGTTACTGTGATCTTTGATGAGAGATGACCTGATCATGTGGTGACATGAGAGGTAGTAAGATGGTACTGTTGTAGCATGCCAGTCTTATGTCATCCGATAAACTCCGACGTTAACGTGGACTGAGCCACGTTACCGTTCTTCCCCTTTCGTGCTGCCACATGTTTTCTGCAAAGAATACGGTTTAGTAAGTTGCTAACCTCTTTCCTTGTACACACCAAATAGAGGGGCCGGGATGAGGGTTCCATGGCCCTGGATTAAAGCCAGTCATCCGGTCAGGGGGCATGGGTGTTTCCGGTTGGGACCGAGAGGGGGGCACCCCTTAGAGCGCGCGGTATAAATTTGATCCCATGCTACGCGAGGTTGTAGCCTCCCCGTCTCAAGGTTTTTCTTGAACGTTGCTTGGGGTGATTCCTGGCAACGGAATGTTGAATGGGTGTGTACTGGTTAGACGTGTTTCTCCTAAAACACCGTAAACGGAACTAGTTCCTTGTGACTACTGAAATCCGTTGGCTGTGGTTAAATAGTACAAACTCTGCAGAGTCAAATCCTTCCGAGCCATCGTGTCCAAGGTCAAAGACCGTGGCCAGCATATCCATAACCATGTCAGTCCCCGTGTCAGTTTCCGTGGGAAATCCCCGGTGAACAAGCTTGAGTGGTAAACCCGGTTGAACGTTATTCCTGTGGATGGACTAACCTTTTATTTATCTCGTACCTGAATATTCCCTTGAAATGATTTAAATTCATGAGCTACTGAAATATTGAGTTATGAAATATAAGCCCTTTATGTGATGTCGCTCAGACGCCCGACTGTGGCACCCTTGTCATTTACTTTCAATATAAGCCCTTTATGAGATGTCGCTCAGACGTCCGAGTGTGGCACGTTCGTTATTTACTTTTGATATAAGCCCTTTATGTGATGTCGCTCAGACGTCCGACTGTGGCACGCTCGTTATTTACTTTTGATATAAGCCCTTTACGTGATGTCACTCAGACGTCTGACTGTGGCATGCACTGTCATTTATATTCCATTATAAGCCCTTTATGCGGTGTCGCCTTGACGCCCGACTGCGGCATTGTTATTTTATTTTTTTTGTATCCTTCCGAGGAGTCATTCAGACACTCGATTGGCCTTCAGTATTACGTTGGGATTTCGGGAGGACTACCGCCCAACTTCCTTTTTATTTCCCATGCATTGCTATCTCATTGTCTGAGTGCGCATTATTAATCCGTTCATATGCATCATGTTTACATTTGTTATATCTTATGTCCAAACTGTCTTGCGAGTACTTTCATAGTACTCACCTGGCTTGTTGATTTGGCCAGATGTTGACGAAGGCGATCTCATGGATGAAGAGTTTGATAGTGAGTCCGATGCCTAGAGGAGTCCCAGTCAGTCCCGTGCGATCCTGGATTTTGGTCACTTGTGTTATATACGCTTCCGCCACCCACAATAAGAATCTTCGAGCCTCACTCCGACGCTCGATGAGCTGTTAGATTCAGGAGTCATGTCACCCACTTCACTGTGACATATCCACCACCGCTTTTTTTCTGAGTCAGTAGTTATGCCACCCTATCCGCCTTTATGTGCAATATCAGCGTGCTTGTAATAAATTGTTGAGCCGTCTCCGCTCAACCTTGTATTATATTTAGTACTCCTGGTTTTTCTTCTGTGATCAAGAAATTGTCTACCAGTGAGAAGGATTCTTCCCTACTGGTCCATAAAAGGGATCGGTTTCTCAATAAATATTTTTATTGGAAAACCGGTCGTGACAAGCTTGGTATCAGAGCCAGGCTGACTGTAGGAAGCCACTAGGTGCGATCGCTAATCAGTTGTTAGCGTTTTTAGCGCTTTTTCAGCATTTTGCAAATGTAGCTATTTTCTGTTGGTCATCATAAATTTATGATTTGACTACTCAGAATTTCTGACTACTTTTGTAGATGGCTGGCAGTGACTGCGAGACTCGGGTGTTCACTAATGTGCCCGAGGGGTTTGTCAAACTCCTCGTCTCCATCACCAAGCTCACGATCGGGCCGACGACTCGTCCGGAGTTCACGCTTTACCAGCACAAGCTCAGCGATGACGTGTCTATGCACCAGGCCGTGGTGCAATTCAAGGGAGGACGTTCTGCATCTCACCACTTCCGTTTTGTGGGAAGGGCCATGCCTACGGAGAGGCATGCCATGCAGATGGCCGCCCGTGAGGCGATAGCTCGCCTTCGGGATATTCTTCCTACGATGAAGACTCGTCGCTACCGCTACCTCCCATGCCATGTGCCATATACTTGTCACTATGCATTCGCCTGCCATAGGGGAGAGCGAGATGAAGCTATCGAGATGCTTGTTGAGTATCTCAAAGCTCTGGAGGCAGCTTTCGACAACCTCGTGGACGATCTTGTGGCTGCCCGCATGGACTTAGTTCAGGGCTATTCTGCCAACAGGAGGGAGCTTCTCCACATGGCACCGCCACTGACGTTCGTCTCGTCCTCAGCATCCTATTCACCTGCCATTTTGGCCACCGCTCGCTGTCTGCCTACCACTGAGGATATCGACCAGGTCATTGCTCCCACTCCAGTCAGAGCTGCACGGCCTGCCGCACCCACACCACCGCCTATCGCACCCGCGCCATCTCCTCAGCGCAGTGCTACGCGCCTGGAGCCTATTAGGGAGGAGGTGGAGGTTGAGTCTCCTGCACAGCTGGGTCTTACCCTCGGCAGGGGGAAGGACATCTTTACCATCTCCGACTGAGTGCGCTTAGTAGCCGCGCGATGTGTCTGCATGTATGATATGTTTTATATGTACATAAGTTTGTAGTAGTTGTGTGCGCATCATGTAGGATCCCGGAGGAGTGTGCTAGCCTAAATAACATGTCAGCATTGTGTACGCACATCCTGAGTGATGTATTGTATGTTTGCGTATCGCGTGTAAGTATGTACTGAGCAGTCCTTCTCCGTGCGCAATCAAATATTTTCTAGAAAAATCTTGAGGTCTTTTAAAAATTTTGCCTTGCAAAATTTTCCTTGTGCCACACAGTTCTTCTCATGAGTTTTGAAAAATAATACCCCAGAGTGGAAAATGTCTCGTCCGTGGACTCGTTCCATGCCAAATCCACCAGAAGAAGTTTATGGAACACAGACAAGCAACAACTTCACACAGGGGCAGTCTAGTCAACAGGACAGCGAGGCAGCCTTATCCCAAGTATGCTGCCTTTTCGAACAAAGCCAGCAACAGCACCAAGAAATGATGAATCACGTCATCAATATGGGAAATCACCGTGAGCCATACCAACCGCACTCCAAGTTGTCGGAACTATAGAAGACACGCCCTCCAACGTTCGCTCACACTGATAGGCCACTTGAAGCCAATGATTGGCTTCGAGACCTCGAAAGAAAGTTGATTATTGCTCAATGTTCAGATCATGAGAAGGTGCTTTATGCACCTCACTACCTCACTGGAGCAGCTACCGCATGGTGGGAAAATTTCCTACACATGCACCCCAGTGAACATAACATCACCTGGGAAGAGTTTAAGGAAGGTTTCCGTGGGGCGCACATCCCCAGGAGCATTATAAAAATCAAGAAAAGGGAGTTCGATGATCTCAAGCAGAGAGGCATGACAGTGACGGAATACAATAGTCAGTTTACCCAGCTATCTCGTTATGCCTACGATGAGCAAATGACTGAGAATAAAAGGATGGAAAAAATTTTGGACGGCCTGGTGCCAGCACTAAAATGCCAACTAGTCGTACACACTTTCCCAGATTTCAAAACTCTGGTTGACAAGGCCATTACTTTGGGGAATGAGCGCCGCAGTCTGGAGGATATTCGTAAGCGAAAAAGGGACAAGACGACTCTTGCTCGCAACAACCGGAGCAAGACTGATGTTCAGAGGAATGAAGCGAGAAAATCCACGACTACTGCTCTAAGGCCAACCAGACAGTTTCATTCAAGGGATAAGGACTTTACATACCGCCCAGGGGTCACTTGCTATGCTTGTGGAGAGGAAGGTCACTATGCCAAGCAGTGCCCAAAGCCGAGGAACTCGGCCCCCAAGCTGAACAATGGTGGGAATAATCCAGCCCCCAAGCGTAACAATTTCAATCCCAACAACAATCACAAGAAGGGTCACCTGAACCATGTGACCAAGGAAGAAGCACAGAATGCCCCAGATATCGTGCTCGGTACGTTCCCTGTCAACACAATACCTGCCACGGTTTTGTTTGATTCTGGAGCTTCTCACTCGTTCATTTCGAAGAGTTTTGTTTTGCAACATGGTTTTCCGATACTTTCTTTGGAAAAGTCTATGATCATCAAGTCCCCCGGGAATAAGCAGATCACTCAGAGTTACTGTCAAGGAGTGATTATTGAGTTTGAAGGACTAAAGTTTCAGGCAAATCTCATCGTGTTGGAAAATAAAGGACTGGATGTTATCCTAGGAATGGACTGGTTAACCACCAACAAGGGATTTATTGACTGTTTCAATCGGACTGTAATCCTCACTCACCATCACGGCAAGACAATAAAGGTTACAGCTCAAGAGAGACCACGGTCACGGCAACCAAAGTTGAACAAAGTGGACATTTCGGAATTTAGAAAAGTTCCAGTGGTGTGCGAGTTTCCCGACGTATTTCCTGAAGAACTACCAGGCATGCCACCAGACCGAGAGATAGAGTTCAGCATTGAACTAGCACCTGGCACCACCCCCATCTATAAGAAACCTTATAGAATGGCACCCTCCGAGTTGGTAGAATTGAAGAAGCAAATAAAAGAATTACTGGACAAAGGATTTATTCGAGCCAGCTCCTCACCTTGGGGTTCACCAGTATTATTCACCAAGAAAAAGGATGGGACACTGAGATTGTGTATAGACTATCGAGCTCTCAATATGGTCACCATCAAAAACAAATATCCGATGCCACGGATAAATGATTTGTTTGAACAGCTCGCACAAGCCAAGGTGTTCTCAAAAATTGATTTAAGATCGGGATATCACCAATTAAAAGTACAGACAGAAGATATCCCTAAGACAGCATTCACCTCCAGATACGGATTATATGAGTTCACAGTAATGCCGTTTGGACTGACGAACGCCCCCGCATATTTCGTCCACCTCATGAACAAAGTGTTTATGAAATTCATGGACAAATTTGTTGTGGTGTTCATTGACGATATTCTGGTATACTCAAGGACACCAGAAGAACATGCTGAACATCTCAAATTGTATTGGGAGAATTAAGGAAACACCAATTGTACGCCAAATTTAGCAAGTGTGGATTTTGGCTAAGACAAGTTGGTTTTCTGGGCCATATATTGACCCAAGAAGGCGTGGCCGTAGACCCAGAAAAAGTCAAAGCCATACTTGACTGGAAACCACCAGCCAACGTAACAGATGTACGGAGTTTTCTAGGAATGGCTGGATATTACCGAAGGTTTATTCAAGGGTTCTCCACTCTGGCAAAGCCAATGACACAGTTACTCAAGAAAGACAAGAAATTTGTATGGACGGAAGCGTGTGAGCAAAGCTTCCAAGAACTCAAAAAGAAACTAACAACAGCACCGGTTTTGGTTGTGCCGGACATACACAAGAGTTTCGAAGTGTATTGTGACGCATCCCAGACGGGCCTCGGATGCGTATTGATGCAGGACGGCAAAGTTGTCGCGTATGCTTCCAGGAAACTACGGAAGCATGAGGAAAATTATCCTACTCATGACTTGGAGCTAGCAGCAGTCATCCATGCACTCAAAGAGTGGAGACACTTTTTGCTGGGAAATCGTTGTGAAATATATACGGACCATAAAAGCCTTAAATATATTTTCACACAACCAGAGCTAAATTTACGACAACGACGCTGGTTGGAATTGGTCAAGGACTATGATGTCGGCATTCACTACCATCCAGGGAAAGCAAATGTAGTGGCAGATGCTCTTAGTCGGAACCCCAGCTCGGGCAACGACAGCCACCGAACTTGAGGCCTGAGTTTCAGCAGGAGTTCGCTAAACTCAACATGGTGATAGTCTCTGAGGGCAACGTATCAAATCTGGAGATACAGCCCACCCTAATGGAACAAATTAAGAAGGCTCAGCAGGGACATCCCAGCATCGAAGGTATAAAGAGAAAAATGAGCCTTGGCAAGGCTTCAGAGTTCTTCACAGACAATGAGGGAATATTATGGTACGAGGACAGACTTTGCGTACCAAACATTGAGGAACTCAAGCAACAAATCCTAACCGAAAGCCACACCGCCCCATATTTGATCCACCCTGGAGGAACCAAAATGTACAAAGACATTCAGGAAAGATTTTGGTGGCACAGTATGAAAAGGGATATAGCCACATTCATTGCTTGTTGTGATTCATGTCAGCGCATTAAAGCTGAGCACCAAAAACCAGCAGGACTGCTACAGGCAAACAGGATACCTGAGTGGAAATGGGATGAAATTGGAATGGATTTTATCGTCGGACTACCTCGATCACGACGCGGAAATGATGCCATATGGGTCATCACAGATAGGCTAACCAAGGTGGCACATTTCATTCCCGTGAAGACGACCTACTCCACTCAAAGGCTTGCTAAGCTTTATCTCTCCCGTATAGTTTGTTTGCATGGAGTCCCAAAGACTATAATATCCGACCGAGGCACTCAATTTGTCTCTAAATTTTGGGATCACTTACAACAAGCTCTGGGCACTCAACTAGCATTCAGTACAGCGTACCACCCCCAGACTGATGGACAAACTGAACGCGTGAGCCAAATCCTAGAGGACATGCTGAGAGCCTGTGTTCTCACCTATGGATCCAGTTGGGAAGAAAGTTTGCCATATGCCGAATTCGCGTACAACAACAGTTACCAAGCCAGCCTACAGATGGCACCTTTTGAAGCATTGTACGGACGGAGGTGTCGTACCCCACTAAATTGGTCAGAGACAGGTGACAGTCGTATCTTCGGCCCAGACATGCTCAAGGAAGCCAAGGAGAAAGTTAAACAGATCAGGGACAGACTCAAGACAGCTCAAAGTCGACAAAAGAGCTACTACGATCGAAAACATCGTGAGGTCAGCTTTGAACCCGGTGATTACGTATACCTACGAGTGTCTCCTGTGCGGGGCCTGCAACGGTTCAAAATTAAAGGGAAGCTAGCCCCGAGATTTTTTGGACCCTTCTGTATAGTTGCACGAAGAGGCACAGTAGCCTACCCGCTAGACCTACCCAAAGAGCTGTCAGTCGTCCACGACGTATTCCACGTCTCACAGTTGAGGAAATGTGTGAGCAACCCGGAAAAGCTTGTATCTCATGAGAGCATTGATGTGCAACCAGACCTCACCTACAGAGAGCGACCAGTAAAAATATTGGAAGAGTCTGAAAGGAGAACCCGTCAGAAAACAACTAAATTTTTCAAGGTTCAGTGGAGCAATCACACCAAGGATGAAGCAACATGGGAAAAAGAGGATTTTCTTCAGGCAGAGTACCCACATCATTTTGAGGATCAGCTGAAATCTCGGGGACGAGATTTTTCCTAAGGGGGTAGGTGTTGTGACACCCAAAAAAAATAAATTTTATTTTGGTTTTCCAAAATCTTTATTTGATTTGAAGGAGGGTATTTAAATTTTTTCCTAAAGAACTCTCCCTCTCAAAAATTTTCTTTTATGACAAGTATTTTGTTTGGATTCACCCAAGACTTGATCTTTGGTCTTGGAGGTTTTTCATCTTATGTTGGCTCAACAAAAATGTTTTCCATTGGAAAAGTTTTTGGAAATCTTTTTTTTAAATAGCCCTATGGCATTTGGAGTGATTCTTCCCCTTTCAAGAATCTCCTCTTGCCATGACATGAGTGGAAATCCCCTCCCAAAAGCCATTCCCCATCTTTGTGTCAAAATAAACTTCAAATCCAGCAAGTTGAACTTCCCCATGATTTTTCTTCCATTTATTTCTAATCAAAAATATTTTCTGCCTTCTACTTTGGCTCTTGGAGATTTACAAAGGAACTACCTTTTCTCCTTTGAGTTTTGCCTCCAAACCATTTTCCCTGGCTAGTCCTTAGAGCCCTCAACCAAGATCCATGAAGATCCACTGGTCTCCAGTTCAAAAATTTCAAATTTGTGCTTGCTGCAAGTTTGGACCATATTTGTCAAATTTGATGAAATTCATTTGTTTTCTCCTCCTAAAAATCTGAGAAAATTCAGGTAGCCTCTGGATGCATCGAGAGGTCACCTCACCAAGTCCCAGCTCCAGAATTTTTTTTCTTCATGCCAAATCATTTCGTCGAGCACCTGAAGGGCACTGTTACTGTCGAAGTTCAGAAGTTCAGAGATACAGTTTCAGTGAGCCGCTGTCGTTTTCTTCAGAACCCCTTCTCGATCTCGCCAGTAGCCGCGGTGGCGCCGTGCGCCCTATGCTTCCTTCTTATCCCTACGCCGCACGATCGCCTGGAAGCTTGCGGGCGTCGACGACGAGCTGGTGGAGGTGTGCCACCCCGTGAGCGACGGCAGCAGCGCCCTTTGCGGCTGCCAGAGAGGCGCAGCGTTGGACGGCGCCGTCCAGCGCCGCCCAAGCCACCAGAGGCCACCGCGTGGCCATCCACTCACCCGTGCACGCTGCAGGTCCGTCGTCGTGAACTGGTAGGCGCGGAGCGCGCTCCCTGCCGCCACCGTGCCCATACGGCCGTTCCGTCGAGGGCCAGTGCATTATGCAAGCCCGACCGAGGTTTGAGCAGAGAAACGGCGCCAGTGATCCACCACGATGATGCCTAGCCACCTAAACCCCCTGCCCAACCTCTGCCTCGCCGTAATTTCTCGCCGGCGTTATCCTGTTCACGGCCACCCCCTCGGATCGCCTATAAAAGGAGGTCCCGAGCTCGAACTCGAACCCGCACCACCTCTACACACCACCAGTACCACGCCAAGCCACTGGGCAGCCCCCGAGGGAGCCTTCTTCCCCAACTCCGGCCGCCCCGACCCGCTTCGGGATCCGTCCCGATTCACTCCCATGCGTGCACGCCTACCTCTCAGCTCATGCCAGTAGTCTCCTAATGCATCCACCTCTCTGACCCGCGCATCAATTTGGAGCTTGCAGCACCCACCGGAGAGCTCCACCATCGCCCGAACCACCGTCCGCCGGAGATAGTGTCGCCGTCGACGTGGTGCTCACCGACGGTCAAGTCCACCACCCACCGGCGCGGAAGAACACCCTGAACCTGTAGGTACCCTCGATCACACTGCCTCGCCGTGGTTCAACGCCGGCGACCACCGCAGCCTTCGGGCGCCGGCGAGCCCCGTTGGAAGTTTTGAACCTGACGGGTGGGACCCCCCGTCAGCCTCTCTTCTATTCCCCTTCGAACCGTTTTCTGCAAGCGCCTTCGGGCAGAATGTGTTTTCTCTCTGGGCTGACGTATTTCTTACCGAACCGTTTTCTGTTTTCTCAAACAAGTCCCTGGATCTTTTCTGTTTCATCACAAATCAGTCCTTGGACTAAAACCTTTATATCTTTTTAATAAAAGATGCTTTTTGATTGATTCTTTTTCTGTCAGTCTTGTATTTTTGTCTAGTTTTTTATAGTATTTATTTGAAAAAAATTTGGAACACTTTTTATGCACGCAACGGTATTCACGTTAGTATACGGTTTCGTTATACCGTAGGTTCCGGAGGAGGTGACGGAGTCGCGAACTTCGCCGAGCTAGACTCCAACTTCTCCGAACTAGGCAAGCATGTTTGAACCTTTGATATGATGAGTGTTTTGCATGTTGCTTGAATGGTTTGTGCATGGTATATGAGCATCGGTGAGTGTTACGTTGCATGCAAGGCAACTAACCGTGTGCTTCGAAGTTACTGTGATCTTTGATGAGAGATGACCTGATCATGTGGTGACATGAGAGGTAGTAAGATGGTACTGTTGTAGCATGCCAGTCTTATGTCATCCGATAAACTCCGACGTTAACGTGGACTGAGCCACGTTACCGTTCTTCCCCTTTCGTGCTGCCACATGTTTTCTGCAAAGAATACGGTTTAGTAAGTTGCTAACCTCTTTCCTTGTACACACCAAATAGAGGGGCCGGGATGAGGGTTCCATGGCCCTGGATTAAAGCCAGTCATCCGGTCAGGGGGCATGGGTGTTTCCGGTTGGGACCGAGAGGGGGGCACCCCTTAGAGCGCGCGGTATAAATTTGATCCCATGCTACGCGAGGTTGTAGCCTCCCCGTCTCAAGGTTTTTCTTGAACGTTGCTTGGGGTGATTCCTGGCAACGGAATGTTGAATGGGTGTGTACTGGTTAGACGTGTTTCTCCTAAACACCGTAAATGGAACTAGTCCCTTGTGACTACTGAAATCCGTTGGCTGTGGTTAAATAGTACAAACTCTGCAGAGTCAAATCCTTTCGAGCCATCGTGTCCAAGGTCAAAGACCGTGGCCAGCATATCCATAACCATGTCAGTCCCCGTGTCAGTTTCCGTGGGAAATCCCCGGTGAACAAGCTTGAGTGGTAAACCCGGTTGAACGTTATTCCTGTGGATGGACTAACCTTTTATTTATCTCGTACCTGAATATTCCCTTGAAATGATTTAAATTCATGAGCTACTGAAATATTGAGTTATGAAATATAAGCCCTTTATGTGATGTCGCTCAGACGCCCGACTGTGGCACCCTTGTCATTTACTTTCAATATAAGCCCTTTATGAGATGTCGCTCAGACGTCCGAGTGTGGCACGTTCGTTATTTACTTTTGATATAAGCCCTTTATGTGATGTCGCTCAGACGTCCGACTGTGGCACACTCGTTATTTACTTTTGATATAAGCCCTTTACGTGATGTCGCTCAGACGTCCGACTGTGGCATGCACTGTCATTTATATTCCATTATAAGCCCTTTATGCGGTGTCGCCTTGACGCCCGACTGCGGCATTGTTATTTTAATTTTTTTGTATCCTTCCGAGGAGTCATTCAGACACTCGATTGGCCTTCAGTATTACGTTGGGATTTCGGGAGGACTACCGCCCGACTTCCTTTTTATTTCCCATGCATTGCTATCTCATTGTCTGAGTGCGCATTATTAATCCGTTCATATGCATCATGTTTACATTTGTTATATCTTATGTCCAAACTGTCTTGCGAGTACTTTCATAGTACTCACCTGGCTTGTTGATTTGGCCAGATGTTGACGAAGGCGATCTCATGGATGAAGAGTTTGATAGTGAGTCCAACGCCTAGAGGAGTCCCAGTCAGTCCCGTGCGATCCTGGATTTTGGTCACTTGTGTTATATACGCTTCCGCCACCCACAATAAGAATCTTCGAGCCTCACTCCGACGCTCGATGAGCTGTTAGATTCAGGAGTCATGTCACCCACTTCACTGTGACATATCCACCACCGCTTTTTTTCTGAGTCAGTAGTTATGCCACCCTATCCGCCTTTATGTCCAATATCGGCGTGCTTGTAATAAATTGTTGAGCCGTCTCCGCTCAACCATGTATTATATTTAGTACTCCTGGTTTTTCTTCTGTGATCAAGAAATTGTCTACCAGTGAGAAGGATTCTTCTCTACTGGTCCGTAAAAGGGATCGGTTTCTCAATAAATATTTTTATTGGAAAACCGGTCGTGACAAGCTTGGTATCAGAGCCAGGCTGACTGTAGGAAGCCACTAGGTGCGATCGCTAATCGGTTGTTAGCGTTTTTAGCGCTTTTTCAGCATTTTGCAAATGTAGCTATTTTCTGTTGGTCATCATAAATTTATGATTTGACTACTCAGAATTTCTGACTACTTTTGTAGATGGCTGGCAGTGACTGCGAGACTCAGGTGTTCACTAATGTGCCCGAGGGGTTTGTCAAACTCCTCGTCTCCATCACCAAGCTCACGATCGGGCCGACGACTCGTCCGGAGTTCACGCTTTACCAGCACAAGCTCAGCGATGACGTGTCTATGCACCAGGCCGTGGTGCAATTCAAGGGAGGACGTTCTGCATCTCACCACTTCCGTTTTGTGGGAAGGGCCATGCCTACGGAGAGGCATGCCATGCAGATGGCCGCCCGTGAGGCGATAGCTCGCCTTCGGGATATTCTTCCTACGATGAAGACTCGTCGCTACCGCTACCTCCCATGCCATGTGCCATATACTTGTCACTATGCATTCGCCTGCCATAGGGGAGAGTGAGATGAAGCTATCGAGATGCTTGTTGAGTATCTCAAAGCTCTGGAGGCAGCTTTCGACAACCTCGTGGACGATCTTGTGGCTGCCCGCATGGACTTAGTTTGGGGCTATTCTGCCAACAAGAGGGAGCTTCTCCACATGGCACCGCCACTGACGTTCGTCTCATCCTCAGCATCCTATTCACATGCCATTTTGGCCACCGCTCGCTGTCTGCCTACCACTGAGGAGTTTGACCAGGTCATTGCTCCCACTCCAGTCAGAGCTGCACCGCGTGCCGCACCCACACCACCGCCTGTCGCACCCGCGCCATCTCCTCAGCGTAGTGCTACGCGCCTGGAGCCTATTAGGGAGGAGGTGGAGGTTGAGTCTCCTGCACAGCTGGGTCTTACCCTCGGCAGGGGGAAGGACATCTTTACCATCTCCGACTGAGTGCGCCTAGTAGCCGCGCGATGTGTCTGCATGTATGATATGTTTTATATGTACATAAGTTTGTAGTAGTTGTGTGCGCATCATGTAGGATCCCGGAGGAGTGTGCTAGCCTAAATAACATGTCAGCATTGTGTACGCACATCCTGAGTGATGTATCGTATGTTTGCGTATCGCGTGTAAGTATGTACTGAGCAGTCCTTCTCCGTGCGCAATCAAATATTTTCTTGAAAAATCTTGAGGTCTTTTAAAAATTTTTCCTTGCAAAATTTTCCTTGTGCCACACAGTTCTTCTGATGAGTTTTGCAAAATAATACCCCAGAGTGGAAAATGTCTCGTCCGTGGACTCGTTCCATGCCAAATCCACCAGAAGAAGTTTATGGAACACAGACAAGCAACATCTTCACACAGGGGCAGTCTAGTCAACAGGATAGCTAGGCAGCCTTATCCCAAGTATGCTGCCTTTTCGAACAAAGCCAGCAACAGCACCAAGAAATGTTGAATCACGTCATCAATATGGGAAATCACCGTGAGCCATACCAACCGCACTCCAAGTTGTCGGAACTATAGAACACACGCCCTCCAACGTTCGCTCACACTGATAGGCCACTTGAAGCCAATGATTGGCTTCGAGACCTCGAAAGAAAGTTGATTATTGCTCAATGTTCAGATCATGAGAAGGTGCTTTATGCACCTCACTACCTCACTGGAGCAGCTGCCGCATGGTGGGAAAATTTCCTACACATGCACCCCAGTGAACATAACATCACCTGGGAAGAGTTTAAGGAAGGTTTCCGTGGGGCGCACATCCCCAGGAGCATTATAAAAATCAAGAAAAGGGAGTTCGATGATCTCAAGCAGAGAGGCATGACAGTGACGGAATACAATAGTCAGTTTACCCAGCTATCTCGTTATGCCTACGATGAGCAAATGACTGAGAATAAAAGGATGGAAAAAAATTTGGACGGCCTGGTGCCAGCACTAAAATGCCAACTAGTCGTACACACTTTCCCAGATTTCAAAACTCTGGTTGACAAGGCCATTACTTTGGGGAATGAGCGCCGCAGTCTGGAGGATATTCGTAAGCGAAAAAGGGACAAGACGACTCTTGCTCGCAACAACCGGAGCAAGACTGATGTTCAGAGGAATGAAGCGAGAAAATCCACGACTACTGCTCTAAGGCCAACCAGACAGTTTCATTCAAGGGACAAGGACTTTACATACCGCCCAGGGGTCACTTGCTATGCTTGTGGAGAGGAAGGTCACTATGCCAAGCAGTGCCCAAAGCCGAGGAACTCGGCCCCCAAGCCGAACAATGGTGGGAATAATCCAGCCCCCAAGCGTAACAATTTCAATCCCAACAACAATCACAAGAAGGGTCACCTGAACCATGTGACCAAGGAAGAAGCACAGAATGCCCCAGATATCGTGCTCGGTACGTTCCCTGTCAACACAATACCTGCCACGGTTTTGTTTGATTCTGGAGCTTCTCACTCGTTCATTTCGAAGAGTTTTGTTTTGCAACATGGTTTTCCGATACTTTCTTTGGAAAAGTCTATGATCATCAAGTCCCCCGGGAATAAGCAGATCACTCAGAGTTACTGTCAAGGAGTGATTATTGAGTTTGAAGGACTAAAGTTTCAGGCAAATCTCATCGTGTTGGAAAATAAAGGACTGGATGTTATCCTAGGAATGGACTGGTTAACCACCAATAAGGGATTTATTGACTGTTTCAATCGGACTGTAATCCTCACTCACCATCACGGCAAGACAATAAAGGTTACAGCTCAAGAGAGACCACGGTCACGGCAACCAAAGTTGAACAAAGTGGACATTTCGGAATTTAGAAAAGTTCCAGTGGTGTGCGAGTTTCCCGACGTATTTCCTGAAGAACTACCAGGCATGCCACCAGACCGAGAGATAGAGTTCAGCATTGAACTAGCACCTGGCACCACCCCCATCTATAAGAAACCTTATAGAATGGCACCCTCCGAGTTGGTAGAATTGAAGAAGCAAATAAAAGAATTACTGGACAAAGGATTTATTCGAGCCAGCTCCTCACCTTGGGGTTCACCAGTATTATTCACCAAGAAAAAGGATGGGACACTGAGATTGTGTATAGACTATCGAGCTCTCAATATGGTCACCATCAAAAACAAATATCCGATGCCACGGATAAATGATTTGTTTGAACAGCTCGCACAAGCCAAGGTGTTCTCAAAAATTGATTTAAGATCGGGATATCACCAATTAAAAGTACAGACAGAAGATATCCCTAAGACAGCATTCACCTCCAGATACGGATTATATGAGTTCACAGTAATGCCGTTTGGACTGACGAACGCCCCCGCATATTTCGTCCACCTCATGAACAAAGTGTTTATGAAATTCATGGACAAATTTGTTGTGGTGTTCATTGACGATATTCTGGTATACTCAAGGACACCAGAAGAACATGCTGAACATCTCAAATTGTATTGGGAGAATTAAGGAAACACCAATTGTACGCCAAATTTAGCAAGTGTGGATTTTGGCTAAGACAAGTTGGTTTTCTGGGCCATATATTGACCCAAGAAGGCGTGGCCGTAGACCCAGAAAAAGTCAAAGCCATACTTGACTGGAAACCACCAGCCAACGTAACAGATGTACGGAGTTTTCTAGGAATGGCTGGATATTACCGAAGGTTTATTCAAGGGTTCTCCACTCTGGCAAAGCCAATGACACAGTTACTCAAGAAAGACAAGAAATTTGTATGGACGGAAGCGTGTGAGCAAAGCTTCCAAGAACTCAAAAAGAAACTAACAACAGCACCGGTTTTGGTTGTGCCGGACATACACAAGAGTTTCGAAGTGTATTGTGACGCATCCCAGACGGGCCTCGGATGCGTATTGATGCAGGACGGCAAAGTTGTCGCGTATGCTTCCAGGAAACTACGGAAGCATGAGGAAAATTATCCTACTCATGACTTGGAGCTAGTAGCAGTCATCCATGCACTCAAAGAGTGGAGACACTTTTTGCTGGGAAATCGTTGTGAAATATATACGGACCATAAAAGCCTTAAATATATTTTCACACAACCAGAGCTAAATTTACGACAACGACGCTGGTTGGAATTGGTCAAGGACTATGATGTCGGCATTCACTACCATCCAGGGAAAGCAAATGTAGTGGCAGATGCTCTTAGTCGGAACCCCAGCTCGGGCAACGACAGTCCACCGAACTTGAGGCCTGAGTTTCAGCAGGAGTTCGCTAAACTCAACATGGTGATAGTCTCTGAGGGCAACGTATCAAATCTGGAGATACAGCCCACCCTAATGGAACAAATTAAGAAGGCTCAGCAGGGACATCCCAGCATCGAAGGTATAAAGAGAAAAATGAGCCTTGGCAAGGCTTCAGAGTTCGTCACAGACAATGAGGGAATATTATGGTACGGGGACAGACTTTGCGTACCAAACATTGAGGAACTCAAGCAACAAATCCTAACCGAAAGCCACACCGCCCCATATTCGATCCACCCTGGAGGAACCAAAATGTACAAAGACATTCAGGAAAGATTTTGGTGGCACGGTATGAAAAGGGATATTGCCACATTCATTGCTTGTTGTGATTCATGTCAGCGCATTAAAGCTGAGCACCAAAAACCAGCAGGACTGCTACAGGCAAACAGGATACCTGAGTGGAAATGGGATGAAATTGGAATGGATTTTATCGTCGGACTACCTTGATCACGACGCGGAAATGATGCCATATGGGTCATCACAGATAGGCTAACCAAGGTGGCACATTTCATTCCCGTGAAGACGACCTACTCCACTCAAAGGCTTGCTAAGCTTTATCTCTCCCGTATAGTTTGTTTGCATGGAGTCCCAAAGACTATAATATCCGACCGAGGCACTCAATTTGTCTCTAAATTTTGGGATCACTTACAACAAGCTCTGGGCACTCAACTAGCATTCAGTACAGCGTACCACCCCCAGACTGATGGACAAACTGAACGCGTGAGCCAAATCCTAGAGGACATGCTGAGAGCCTGTGTTCTCACCTATGGATCCAGTTGGGAAGAAAGTTTGCCATATGCCGAATTCGCGTACAACAACAGTTACCAAGCCAGCCTACAGATGGCACCTTTTGAAGCATTGTACGGACGGAGGTGTCGTACCCCACTAAATTGGTCAGAGACAGGTGACAGTCGTATCTTCGGCCCAGACATGCTCAAGGAAGCCGAGGAGAAAGTTAAACAGATCAGGGACAGACTCAAGACAGCTCAAAGTCGACAAAAGAGCTACTACGATCGAAAACATCGTGAGGTCAGCTTTGAACCCGGTGATTACGTATACCTACGAGTGTCTCCTATGTGGGGCCTACAACGGTTCAAAATTAAAGGGAAGCTAGCCCCGATATTTTTTGGACCCTTCTGAATAGTTGCACGAAGAGGCACAGCAGCCTACCAGCTAGACCTACCCAAAGAGCTGTCTGACGTCCACGACGTGTTCCACGTCTCACAGTTGAGGAAATGTGTGAGCAACCCGGAAAAGCATGTATCTCATGAGAGCATTGATGTGCAACCAGACCTCACCTACAGAGAGCGACCAGTAAAAATATTGGAAGAGTCTGAGGAGAACCCGTCAGAAAACAACTAAATTTTTCAAGGTTCAGTGGAGCAATCACACCAAGGATGAAGCAACATGGGAAAAAGAGGATTTTCTTCAGGCAGAGTACCCACATCATTTTGAGGATCAGCTGAAATCTCGGGGACGAGATTTTTCCTAAGGGGGTAGGTGTTGTGACACCCAAAAAAAATAAATTTTATTTTGGTTTTCCAAAATCTTTATTTGATTTGAAGGAGGGTATTTAAATTTTTTTTCTAAAGAACTCTCCCTCTCAAAATTTTTCTTTTTTGACAAGTATTTTGTTTGGATTCACCCAAGACTTGATCTTTGGTCTTGGAGGTTTTTCATCTTATGTTGGCTCAACAAAAATGTTTTCCATTGGAAAAGTTTTTGGAAATCTTTTTTTTTAAATAGCCCTATGGCATTTGGAGTGATTCTTCCCCTTTCAAGAATCTCCTCTTGCCATGACATGAGTGGAAATCCCCTCCCAAAAGCCATTCCCCATCTTTGTGTCAAAATAAACTTCAAATCCAGCAAGTTGAACTTCCCCATGATTTTTCTTCCATTTATTTCTTATCAAAAATATTTTCTGCCTTCTACTTTGGGTCTTGGAGATTTACAAAGGAACTACCTTTTCTCCTTTGAGTTTTGCCTCCAAACCATTTTCCCTGGCTAGTCCTTAGAGCCCTCAACCAAGATCCATGAAGATCCATTGGTCTCCAGTTCAAAAATTTCAAATTTGTGCTTGCTGCAAGTTTGGACCATATTTGTCAAATTTGATGAAATTCATTTGTTTTCTCCTCCTAAAAATCTGAGAAAATTCAGGTAGCCTCTGGATGCATCGAGAGGTCACCTCACCAAGTCCCAGCTCCAGAATTTTTTTTCTTCATGCCAAATCATTTCGTCGAGCACCTGAAGGGCACTGTTACTGTCGAAGTTCAGAAGTTCAGAGATACAGTTTCAGTGAGCCGCTGTCGTTTTCTTCAGAACCCCTTCTCGATCTCGCCAGTAGCCGCGGTGGCGCCGTGCGCCCTATGCTTCCTTCTTATCCCTACGCCGCACGATCGCCTGGAAGCTTGCGGGCGTCGGCGACGAGCTGGTGGAGGTGCGCCACCCCGTGAGCGACGGTAGCAGCGCCCTTTGCGGCTGCCAGAGAGGCGCAGCGTTGGACGGCGCCGTCCAGCGCCGCCCAAGCCACCAGAGGCCACCGCGTGGCCATCCACTCACCCGTGCACGCTGTAGGTCCGTCGTCGTGAACTGGTAGGCGCGGAGCGCGCTCCCTGCCGCCGGCGTGCCCGTACGGCCGTTCCGTCAAGGGCCAGTGCATTACGCAAGCCCGACCGAGGTTTGAGCAGAGAAACGGCGCCAGTGATCCACCACGATGATGCCTAGCCACCTAAACCCCCTACCCAACCTCTGCCTCGCCGTAATTTCTCGCCGGCGTTATCCTGTTCACGGCCACCCCCTCGGATCGCCTATAAAAGGAGGTCCCGAGCTCGAACTCGAACCCGCACCACCTCTACACACCACCAGTACCACGCCAAGCCACTGGGCAGCCCCCGAGGGAGCCTTCTTCCCCAACTCCGGCCGCCCCGACCCGCTTCGGGATCCGGCTCGATTCACTCCCGTGCGTGCACGCCTACCTCTCAGCTCATGCCAGTAGTCTCCTAATGCATCCACCTCTCTGACCCGCGCATCAATTTGGAGCTTGCAGCACCCACCGGAGAGCTCCACCATCGCCCGAACCACCGTCCGCCGGAGATCGTGTCGCCATCGACGTGGTGCTCACCGACGGTCAAGTCCACCACCCACCGGCGCAGAAGAACACCCTGAACCTGTAGGTACCCTCCGATCACTCTGCCTCGCCGTGGTTCAACGCCGGCGACCACCGCAGCCTTCGGGCGCCGGCGAGCCCCGTTGGAAGTTTTGAACCTGACGGGTGGGACCCCCCGTCAGCCTCTCTTCTATTCCCCTTCGAACCGTTTTCTGAAAGCGCCTTCGGGCAGAATGTGTTTTCTCTCTGGGCTGACGTATTTCTTACCGAACCATTTTCCGTTTTCTCAAACAAGTCCCTGGATCTTTTCTGTTTCATCACAAATCAGTCCTTGGACTAAAACCTTTATATCTTTTTAATAAAAGATGCTTTTTGATTGATTCTTTTTCTGTCAGTCTTGTATTTTTGTCTAGTTTTTTATAGTATTTATTTGGAAAATTTTTGGAACACTTTTTATCCACGCAACGGTTTTCACGTTAGTATACGGTTTCGTTATACCGTAGGTTCCGGAGGAGGTGACGGAGCCGTGAACTTCGCCGAGCTAGACTCCAACTTCTCCGAACCAGGAAAGCATGTTTGAACCTTTGATATGATGAGTGTTTTGCATGTTGCTTGAATGGTTTGTGCATGGTATATGAGCATCGGTGAGTGTTACGTTGCATGCAAGGCAACTAACCGTGTGCTTCGAAGTTACTGTGATCTTTGATGAGAGATGACCTGATCATGTGGTGACATGAGAGGTAGTAAGATGGTACTGTTGTAGCATGCCAGTCTTATGTCATTCGATAAACTCCGACGTTAACGTGGACTGAGCCACGTTACCGTTCTTCCCCTTTCGTGCTGCCACATGTTTTCTGCAAAGAATACGTTTAGTAAGTTGCTAACCTCTTTCCTTGTACACACCAAATAGAGGGGCCGGGATGAGGGTTCCATGGCCCTGGATTAAAGCCAGTTATCCGGTCAGGGGGCATGGGTGTTTTCGGTTGGGACCGAGAGGGGGGCACCCCTTAGAGCGCGCGGTATAAATTTGATCCCATGCTACGCGAGGTTGTAGCCTCCCCGTCTCAAGGTTTTTCTTGAACGTTGCTTGGGGTGATTCCTGGCAACGAAATGTTGAATGGGTGTGTACTGGTTAGACGTGTTTCTCCTAAAACACCGTAAACGGAACTAGTCCCTTGTGACTACTGAAATTCGTTGGCTGTGGTTAAATAGTACAAACTCTGCAGAGTCAAATCCTTCCGAGTCATCGTGTCCAAGGTCAAAGACTGTGGCCAGCATATCCATAACCATGTCAGTCCCCGTGTCAGTTTCCGTGGGAAATCCCCGATGAACAAGCTTGAGTGGTAAACCCGGTTGAACGTTATTCCTGTGGATGGACTAACCTTTTATTTATCTCGTACCTGAATATTCCCTTGAAATGATTTAAATTCATGAGCTACTGAAATATTGAGTTATGAAATATAAGCCCTTTATGTGATGTCGCTCAGACGCCCGACTGTGGCACCCTTGTCATTTACTTTCAATATAAGCCCTTTATGAGATGTCGCTCAGATGTCCGACTGTGGCACGTTCGTTATTTACTTTTGATATAAGACCTTTATGTGATGTCGCTCAGACGTCCGACTGTGGCACGCTCGTTATTTACTTTTGATATAAGCGCTTTATGTGATGTCGCTCAGACATCCGATTGTGGCATGCACTGTCATTTATATTCCATTATAAGCCCTTTATGCGGTGTCGCCTTGACGCCCGACTGCGGCATTGTTATTTTATTTTTTTGTATCCTTCCGAGGAGTCATTCAGACACTCGATTGGCCTTCAGTATTACGTTGGGATTTCGGGAGGACTACCGCCCGACTTCCTTTTTATTTCCCATGCATTGCTATCTCATTGTCTGAGTGCGCATTATTAATCCTTTCATATGCATCATGTTTACATTTGTTATATCTTATGTCCAAACTGTCTTGCGAGTACTTTCATAGTACTCACCTGGCTTGTTGATTTGGCCAGATGTTGACGAAGGCGATCTCATGGATGAAGAGTTTGATAGTGAGTCCGACGCCTAGAGGAGTCCCAGTCAGTCCCGTGCGATCCTGGATTTTGGTCACTTGTGTTATATACGCTTCCGCCACCCACAATAAGAATCTTCGAGCCTCACTCCGACGCTCGATGAGCTGTTAGATTCAGGAGTCATGTCACCCACTTCACTGTGACATATCCACCACCGCTTTTTTTGTGAGTCAGTAGTTATGCCACCCTATCCGCCTTTACGTGCAATATCGGCGTGCTTGTAATAAATTGTTGAGCCGTCTCCGCTCAACCTTGTATTATATTTAGTACTCCTGGTTTTTCTTCTGTGATCAAGAAATTGTCTACCAGTGAGAAGGATTCTTCTCTACTGGTCCGTAAAAGGGATCGGTATCTCAATAAATATTTTTATTGGAAAACCGGTCATGACAGGAGAGGGCCGGCCCCTATGGCGCGCCCTGGAGGAGTCCTACTCCCACCGGGAGTAGGATTCCCCCCTACCAAGTAGTTGGAGTAGGAGTCAAGGAAAGGGAAGAGGGAATAGAAGGAAGGAGGGGGCGCCACCCCTCGGCCTAGTCCAATTCGGACTAGTCAATGGGGGGCGCGCGGCCTGCCTCTCCCTCTCCCCTAAAGCCCAATAAGGCCCATATACTTCTTCCCCCGTATTCCCGTAACTCCCCGGTACTCCAAAAAATACCCGAACCACTCGGAACCTTTCCGATGTCCGAATATAGTCGTCCAATATATCGATCTTTATGTCTCGACCATTTCGAGACTCCTCTTCATGTCCCCGATCTCATCCAGGACTCCGAACTACCTTCGGTACATCAAATCACATAAACTCATAATATAATCGTCATAGAACTTTAAGCGTGCGGACCCTACGGGTTCGAGAACTATGTAGACATGACCGAGACACGTCTCCGGTCAATAACCAATAGCGGAACATGGATGCTCATATTGGCTCCCACATATTCTACGAAGATCTTTATCGGTCAGACCGCATAATAACATATGTTGTTCCCTTTGTCATCGGTATGTTACTTGCCCGAGATTCGATCGTCGGTATCTCAATACCTAGTTCAATCTCATTACCGACAAGTCTCTTTACTCGTTCTGTAATACATCATCCCGCAACTAACTCATTAGTTGCAATGCTTGCAAGGCTTATAGTGATGTGCATTACCGAGTGGGCCCAGAGATACCTCTCCGACAATCGGAGTGACAAATCCTAATCTCAAAATACGCCAACCCAACAAGTACCTTCGGAGACACCTGTAGAGCACCTTTATAATCACCCAGTTACGTTGTGACGTTTGGTAGCACACAAAGTGTTCCTCCGGTAAACGGGAGTTGCATAATCTCATAGTCATAGGAACATGTATAAGTCATGAAGAAAGCAATAGCAGCATACTAAACGATCAAGTGCTAAGCTAACGGAATGGGTCAAGTCAATCACATCATTTTCCTAATGATGTGATCCCGTTAATCAAATGACAACTCATGTCTATGGTTAGGAAACATAACCATCTTTAATTAACGAGCTAGTCAAGTAGAGGCATACTAGTGACACTCTGTTTGTCTATGTATTCACACATGTATTATGTTTTCGGTTAATACAATTCTAGCATGAATAATAAACATTTATCATGATATAAGGAAATAAATAATAACTTTATTATTGCCTCTAGAGCATATTTCCTTCACTTATTGTCACGGAAGACATTAAAAAGATGAAGCATATGAGGCACCCTCAATTCCATTTTTTTGTAGTTTTCTTTTATAGACTAAACTAGTGATAAAACAAGAAACTAAAAGATTCGATTGCAAGATCTAAAGATATACCTTCAAGCACTCACCTCCCAGGCAACGGCTCCAGAAAAGAGCTTGATGTATACTACGCAACCTACTCCTTGTAGACGTTGTTGGGCCTCCAAGTGCAGAGGTTTGTAGGACAGTAGCAAATTTCCCTCAAGTGGATGACTTAAGGTTTATCAATCCGTGGGAGACGTAGGATGAAGATGGTCTCTCTCAAACAACCCTGCAACCAAATAACAAATTGTCTCTTGTGTCCCCAACACACCCAATACAATGGTAAATTGTATAGGTGCACTAGTTCGGCGAAGAGATGGTGATACAAGTGCAATATGGATGGTAGATATAGGTTTTTATAATCTGAAATTATAAAAACAGCAAGGTAACTAATGATAAAAGTGAGCGAAAACGGTATTGCAATGCTTCAAAACAAGGCCTAGGGTTCATACTTTCACTAGTGCAAGTTCTCTCAACAATAATAACATAGCTGGATCATATAACAATCCCTCAACATGCAACAAAGAGTCACTTCAAAGTCACTAATAGCGGAGAACAAATGAAGAGATTATTGTAGGGTACGAAACCACCTCAAAGTTATTCTTTCTGATCGATCTATTCAAGAGTCCATAGTAAAATAGCACAAAGCTATTCTTTCCGTTTGATCTATCCTAGAGTTCGTACTAGAATAACACCTTAAGACACAAATCAACCAAAACCCTAATGTCACCTAGATACTCCAATGTCACCTCAAGTATCCGTGGGTATGATTATACGATATGCATCACACAATCTCAGATTCATCTATTCAACCAACACAAAGAACTTCAAAGAGTTCCCCAAAGTTTCTACCGGAGAGTCAAGACGAAAACGTGTGCCAACCCCTATGCATAAGTTCACGAGATTACGGAACCCGCAAGTTGATCACCAAAACATACATCAAGTAGATCACGTGAATATCCCAATGTCACCACAGATAAGCACATGCAAGACATACATCAAGTGTTCTCAAATCCTTAAAGACTCAATCCGATAAGATAACTTCAAAGGGAAAACTCAATCCATTACAAGAGAGTAGAGGGGGAGAAACATCATAAGATCCAACTATAATAGCAAAGCTCGCGATACATCAAGATCGTGCCGAATCAAGAACAAGAGAGAGAGAGAGAGAGAGAGAGATCAAACACATAGCTACTGGCACATACCCTCAGCCTCGAGGGTGAACTACTCCCTCCTCGTCATGGAGAGCGTCGGGATGATGAAGATGACCACCAGAGAGGGATTCCCCCTCCGGCAGGGTGCCAGAACGGGTCTAGATTGGTTTTCGGTGGCTCTGGAGGTTTGCGGCGGCGGAACTCCCGATCTATTGTGCTCCCCGATGTTTTTAGGGTATATGGACATATATAGGCGAAAGAAGTCGGTCAGGGGAGCCACGAGGGGCCCACGAGGGTGGGGGGCGCGCCTCCCTGCCTCGTGGCTTCCTCGAAGCTTCCCTGACGTCTACTCCAAGTCTCCTGGATTGCTTCCGTTCCAAAAATAACTCTACTGAAGGTTTCATTCCGTTTGGACCCCGTTTGATATTCCTTTTCTTCGAAACACTGAAATAGGCAAGAAAACATCAATTTGGGCTGGGCCTCCGATTAATAGGTTAGTCCTAAAAATAATATAAAAGTGTTTAGTAAAGCCCATAAACATCCAAAATAGATGATATAATAGCATGAATACTTCATAAATTATAGATACGTTGGAGACGTATCAGTCCTCCTCCCTGACGTGGCCCACGTGAACGCCACCAAAGGAGCTCAGGGTCGACGATGGGACCCGGTGGCGGGTTCCTCACCAAGGAGCGAGCCCTTGAAGGTAGCACCTCCTAGTGCCAGCCCGACGGAGCCCAGTCCCGAACATGGGTCCTCTGAACCAGGACGTCGTCGCGAACGGGTAGACGGCGAGGATGCGGGCCGTGCATCGTTGACGTCGATAACAAATTCTTATGAAAAAAATTCCTATATATGCAATGTCATTTTATTAGGAAATTTTGAGCAACTTTTTCCTATGCAATTTTTTCTATACTAGGATATGCAACAGAAACACTAATTAACCATCTAACACTAAAACCAGAAAAGGCAACTTCTATACATCCACTAAAAAAATAGAAATACAACATTATATACAAAAATTCCATACTAATTAAACACTAATTGTATCCATCTAACGTGCATTCATACATATATACTAGTGAAAAAATAATAATCTGAAACATCTAAACTAATTAATCATACAAAAATACACATGTACCTACTAACTTAAGAAAATGTGTGTGTGTGTGTGTGTGTTTTCATCATGCATGTGTGTGTGTGTGTGGGCTCGGGGAGGGGCGGCCATGGTGGCCGGAGGCGAGGGAGAGGGGGGGAGAGCTCACAGCGGGGCGACGGCGACGACGAGGTGAGACGACAAGGGCGGAGACGAGGGGCGGCGACGGGGGCGGCGACGCGGGGACAGCGCGACGGGGATGGGCCGGGGGCGGATACGGAGACGAGGGCGGTGACGGAGACGGGGGTGCAGATGGCAACGGCGTGCGATGAGGGCGGCGACGGGGACGTCGCAGGACGGGGGCGGCGACGGCGTCGATCGAGCGGGGCAGGCGCGCGGTGCGTCGTTGATGGAGAAACAGAGGGAGAATGAAAATTTTCCAAGTGTTATTTATATAGGAGGGACCTTTAGTACCGGTTGTAGCCACCAACCGGTACTAAAGGTCAAATTTGGCCAGGTCAAGCGGCGGGAACGACACCCCTTTAGTACCGGGTTGTGGCTCCAACCGGTACTAAAGGGGGGAGGGGGGGGGGTCTTTAGTACCGGTTGGAGCCACCACCCGGTATTAAAGGTGGTGCGCTGCCAGGTGAGGGGCGCAGAAGTTTAGTCCGACCTCGCTAGCCGAGGGGCGCCCGCACCTGCTTATAAGCCTTGCCGCCGCTGCTGTCTCGAGCTCCTCCCTAAAGCAGGCCTTCTGGGCCTGATGCCCTGTTGGGCCTACTGGACTAGCGGGCCTGCATCCTGGCCCAACTAGTGGTTGGGTTTCTAGTCGTATGCAGGCCGCTTTGGCCCAGTAGGTGGGCTTTTTTTATTTAGTTTTTTTCTTCTTTTTCTTTTATGCTTTATTTATTTTCTTTTATTTATTTTTTAGTTGTTTTTTTGCTGTATTTAGAGTTTCTTTGTGAATATTTTTGCTTTAGGTACAAAAAATTACAACTTTCTGTTAGTGCCGGTAGTTTTCAAATTTGAATAGTTTCAATTTGAATTATTTGAAATTTGTGTGAATCACTAGTTTGTGAATAACTTAACCTTAAAAATAGATTTTTTAGTGATTCTTTTTTCTTATGTTTAATATTAGTGTGTTTTATCATTATATTCAATTTGATAATACTTAGGTTATTTAAAAATGAAATGCCTTTGTAACAGATGAGTTTTAGTCCGAAACCCTGATACTTCAAAAGAGATTGTCCATTTTGTACACGAAGTGCATCCAGTTTTTGTCGTAACCCTCTCTACTTTTTTGCACATGCTATGTGGGTGAAATTAGGATACCATGCCAACTTTCAACCTTTTCAGAGGTTCATTTGAAGTGTTTTTCAATTTGAGGGTCATTTAGCTGAAAAAATTAGTAAATGCATGAAAGAATTTGTTTGCACATAAAATTTCTTCGCGTTTCAAATGCCAAAACATATAAGTACCCTAACTATTACAAAGATTTCCTCCAGTTTGTTCGAAGCGGGACTTTCCAAATATATAAGTCTGGAAAGTCACTAGAGAAGAAAGTGATGACAGTGAGAAGCCGATCACATCCCAGAGTGGGATCTTTGGGCCGTGTGAAACTTTTTCTTCGTGTGTGTCCCTTTGCGCCGTAACCATGGACAATCTTCATCATTTAACTGGATGCACGGGTCAATATTCACTGTGAATGGAGCAATTTCATGAAACTTTTCATAATCTTCTGACATGTCTGTCTTGTCATCCACTCCCACGATGTTTCTTTTTTCAGAAAGAACTGTGTGGCGCTTTAGCTCATCGTATGATGCATTCGCTATCTTTTCTTTTCTTTTTCTTGGCTTGGTGGACATGTCCTTCACATAGAAAATCTGTGCTACATCATTGGCTAGGACGAATGGTTCGTGTGCATACGCAAGATTGTTGAGATCCACTGTTGTGATTCCGTACTGCAGGTCTTCCGTTACCCCGCCTCGTGTCATATTCACCCATTTGCACCAAAACAAAGGGACCTTCAAACCACGTCTGTAGTCAAGTTCCCATATGTCCTCTATGTAACCATAATATGTTTCCTTTCCCGTCTTGGTTGCTGCATCAAAGCGGACACCACTGTTTTGGTTGCTGCTCTTCTTATCTTGGGCGATCGTGTAAAATGTATTCCCATTTATCTCGTACCCTTTGAAAGTCATTATATTCTAAGATGGTAACTGGGACAACAAATACAGGTCATCTTCAATAGCGGCGTCATGCATGGCACGCGTCTGCAACCAGCCGGCGAAAGTCCCCGTTTGTTCATGTGTAATCCAGTCGTCAGACTGCTTCGGGTGTTTGGAGCGTAGAAAATTCTTGTGTTCGTCCATATACGGAGCCACCAAGGCGGAATTCTGTAGAACTGTGTAGTGTGCTTGAGTGAGAGAATGCCTGTCCATACATATTATTTGATCCCCTCCTAGCGTGCCTTTTCCATCCAGTCTGCCCTTATGCCGCGATTCAGGAACAGCAATCGGCTTAAGGCCGGGAATAAAGTCAATACAAAACTCAATGACCTCCTCATTTTCATGGCCCTTGGAGATGCTTCTTCTGGCCTAGCACGGTTATGAACATATTTCTTTAAGACTCCCATGAACCTCTCAAAGGGGAACATATTTTGTAGAAATACAGGACCAAGAACGTTAATCTCTTCGCATAGGTGAACTAGGACGTGCGTCATGATGTTGAAGAAGGATGGTGGGAACATCAACTCGAAACTGACAAGGCATTGCACCAAATCATTCTCTAACCTTGGTATGATTTCTGGATCGATTACCTTCTGAGAGATTGCATTGAGGAATGCACGTAGCTTCACAATGGCTAATTGAACGTTTTCCGGTAGAAGCCCCCTCAATGCAACCGGAAGTTGCGTCATAATCACGTGGCAGTCACGAGACTTTAGGTTCTGGAACTTTTTCTCTGCCATATTTATTATTCCCTTTATATTCGACAAGAAGCCAGAGGGTACCTTAATACTGAGCAGACATTCAATGAAGATTTCCTTCTCTTCTTTGATAATAGAGTAGCTGGCATGACCCTGATGTATGCCGTCTTTTCCGTGCATACGTTGCTGGTCCTCCCGTGCCTCCGGTGTATCTTTTGTCTTCCCATACACACCCAAGAAGCCAAGCGGGGTCACGCAAAGATTCTTCGTCACGTGCACCACGTCGATTGCGGACCAGACCTCTAGGTCTTTCCAATGCGCAGGGGCCCCAGACTGACAACATCCTGCCACCATTCTCTTTAGTACCGGCTCGTGGCACGAACCGGTGTTAAAAATTCGGTACGAACCGGTACTAATGAGAGCAGCCCGCCTAGCCGTTGGAACCGGTACTAATGGAGTGCCGGCTCAAATTCAAACCGGGACTAATAAGCTGAACATTTGACCCTTTTTCTACTAGTGGCATCTCATAAAAAAATATGTTGCTAGATTAGTATTCGAATGTAATTTCCAATAATATTATTTTTGTTACGTATAACTTATGTTTTATTAGTTAAAATCATGGTTAAAATATGGCCTAAAATATAAGGGGATATTAAAGCAGGACGGAGCTAGTACTCCCTCCAATCCAAAATACGAGTAAGTACCAAAGTTCTGTTAGTTCAAAACTACAACACTTATTTTGAATCAGAGGGAGTAGTGTATACTACGTACTATACTCTTTAGTTCATGCACCACTTTTTTTGGGGGGAAGTAGTTCACGTACACTTCTGTTGCACCACTCATTGGCTCATTGCATCAAGTGCCTCGGTTCTATATGTATTTCTGCAGTAGTTCGCAAACACATTTCCGGGGACGAGATTAATTTTCAGAGCCTTTTGGTGTCCTTTGGCTGTGCCAGAGGATATATGCTGCCGGTAATATTTTTACTCTTTCTGCATACTATCTTATTTTGAAAGGCTACGCATAATCTTATCTATACCCACGTCCTAAGAATTTGCATATCCATGCCAGTTCGGGTGAGAAACATTCGTCACGTATTCGCGTTGATCAAGAGCCGTTGCCTTCAAACTCCAAACCGTAGGTACCTAGGAGAGGGTCGTCTCATTGTCAAGGCTCAAGGCAGACAGACAGTCAGGCTAGCTTGAGGTAGACAACGGAGACAATTGCCATTTCCTTCATTGGTTTAATTTGATAGCATGATCGTTTGAACTTTCAGACTCACCATGTTTGCCCTTGATCGAGCCAGGAGGCTTGTCTGGCCCTTGCTGTGCAGGAGGGGCAGCGTTTCCCTAACAGTGTAGTGCTAACAACAAGACATCGACGGGCTGGGACCAGATCACCCGGCTCAATCATGATTGAATTTATGTAGACAGTTTGAGATTTTAGGTTGCAGGCCGCTGCAGCGTGGTTGTGTCGTTCTCAGGGTCGTTGAGGGGCAAATTTCACCCACCCGACGAATATCCGCATATCACAGTTATGCTTCCAGATGAGAACAATATGTTTGAAATTTCTTGGAAATTTATCTCTTAAACCAAGTAATTAAGCTTCATTCCATCGAGTTTATTGACCTACACAGGTGATTAATATATGAGTTTATTGCATTCTTAAAAGAAATTGTAACATAGTAACCCTTTTGAAGCATGTTTTGCACTCCGAATTTCACTTTAAATGATTTTTTAATTATTGAGGTGATCATGACTAGTTGATCCCACATGTCTACAAGGTCTGGCACCCAAACTTGACGTCGACATCCACTGTTTGGATAGGAGTTGGAACCAGATCGTGAGGCTTAATGATGAAGATATTTATGGGGTGATCTGGTATTTGTTATGCATATGCTATTTGCAGTGTTGTTCTTGGAATTGTTGAGCAACAAATTTCTATTTGTGTGTGCCAAATATTCCGATATTACAATTATGCTTCATACTGTAATTGCCCCCACATGGAAACTATATGTACGTTGTCTTATTTACATATGTTGGGGGAGGGGGCGGTACTCTCTTGTATCTCAAGCCAAGTAATTTGGCAATATTTTATTTGAATTCACAAACCAACACACATGATTATTGTAAGAGTTTATAACAGTTTGAATCATGAGAAACAATGAGACCTTAAACCAGATTTTGCACCCATAATTCCTCTTTAAACTAGATTTGACGTCAGGTGATCCTGGTTGGCCGATCCCACAAATCGGCATGACATTGCACCAAACTTCGCGATGTGGATTTCTCCATTACGCTTTCAACGTAGCTTATGCTAGTTGATATGCAATGGATCACATGAAGAGACCCTTGTGCACACATCCGGTGCGTGCAACGAGACCAAGTACACATGGTTAGGTTAGAGTATGACAACCAAGGGTCGCCTATGCTACAACAAAGGCTTACCGAAGAATGACACGTCCATGTGTGAATACCACGAAGTGTTGATGATCTGGACTGGTCTATGAGGACCTCCTCAGTGGCCAGAATATGGTTTGCAATGGAAATGTGTGTGTAAAATGTGATTCAAAGTAAGTACATGTTTCAAATTAAACTAGACTACTCTAGTTATACTTAGACCATTTCGCTCCTTTGCCACCTACCACTGCCAGATTCATACCATGTGTACGCACACTTGTCTGTCCTTTGAAGAGCAGATAAAAGTAAACCGCTGATTGGTCTAGTACATGTATGACTGCTATGAAGCGTGTGCACATTGGAATGACAATGACTTAGTTGCATCGCTGCTCTTAATCCTTTTCTTACAGGGTATTCCTATCCCACTACTAGGAAAAGGGCTATAGATGATATGGCCACTAATGACGTACCAGACATGTGATGCGTCATTACTATATACTAATGGCGCACCATGTTGGTGCGCCATTAGTAATATATTACTAATGGCGCACCTGGTGTCTGATGCGCCATTAGTAGTTGTGAAAAAAAAATAAAAAATATATATTACTAATGGCGCACCGTGGTACAATGCGCCATTACTAGTTGACATAGTAATGGCGCACCACACCCACCGTGCGCCATTAGTAGTTTTGAAAAAATAAAATAAAAAAAAGTTTGTTAGTAATGCCGAGCTGCACCTCCCCTCGCCCCGTCGCCCCCCTCCCCTCGCCGCCCCCTTGCCCCACCTACCCTCGCCCCGTCGCCCCACCTACCCTCGCCCCGTCGCCCCACCGTCCCAACCACCCGCCAC
>NC_057802.1:523007974-523043842 GCF_018294505.1 Triticum aestivum
GCCGCCCCCACCACCTGCCCGTCGGCCCCTCCGCCCGCGCCGCCCCCGGAGCCAGGCTCGCCGCCGCCCCTGCGCCCGCGCCGCCCACCTGGTAAAACTTTGCATAAAATTTTCTCTCATTCAGTAAGGCCATTTTGTTTGGTTACAGTTTAAACTATATATGCAGCTATATTGGTTAGCTGAATCTCATAGGATTACAGAGTGCAGCTCTGTCGCAGTTTGTCTTAGTTCAAGAAAAAATTGGATCTTGAAATTTTGGTTTTGATTTTGCTGCAAAGATGATAACCTCAGCAATAATTAATAACTCAAATCATATTTTGGTTTTATCTGCAGGAGATCAACCATGCTGGTGCTGGTGGGTTGTGGGCAGAGCTTGTGAGTAACAGAGGTAAGGAAATACATATCATAGTTATCAGGTACAATATAGGCTATTGTAGATGCACAAGGTCAGGATATGTGTTGATGAGTCAAGGGTCAATTCTGCACTTTCATTTTTTTTCTTGCTCAGTGTTGTGTATACTCTTACAAAATTACTTCCAGGTTTTGAGGCCGGTGGGCCTAATACACCATCAAACATCGAATATTTATTTTCACAGCCCCAACTCTGAATATTTGGAACACCAGAAATAACTCCATGTATGTAAATAGAAACTTCCTTCAGTAGGCACAAGAAATTTGCAGGATCACAGCCCGAACCACACAGAGAGAAAGTAAACCAGTCATTCGAGATTCAGAGTATGCACAAAGAAACAAACACATCTCCCACCCACACAAATCAATGGTTTGTGCTTGTGCACTATTATTTGAAAATCTATAAAAAATACCGTGAGAAGAAATTCTCACAGTTTCAGGTAAAAAAACATCTACAAAATTAATTCGATCTTGCTTATAGGTGCATGAGGAGGTTGAGCTTATTTGTGTGATCCCATACCCCTCGATTTGATTCTGCACTTGTGTAATTAGGCCACCGTAGCTAGCTGAATCAACATTAGTTGTAATATAGCCGAGGTATAGGGTTAGGAGAGGAGTGACATGGAGCAATTGAAGATGTATGTGCGCCTATGTTAGAGTTTCAATGGAGATGTCAATCTCCAGATTGGCTCCATCTCAGCTGTTGTAGTTTTTCTTCACTTGGTCTTAGAAACTTCAATAGCGCAAACCTTATGTGATGATACAGGTTGTTAGTTGCTACTAGAAAGTGTTGAGAGATATTAAAGCGGTGTAACAATTGCTGTCGGGTTTAGCAACTGATATCTTCTTCATCTCCTTTTGCACTGCTTACATGTAAGGTATTGTAGTTTACATAGTTATCTGCACAAATAGTTGATTATCTATTCTACATAATTTCTAATCTGATGTTTGCATTTCCTAACTGTAGCATTTTTTTCTCAGACCAAGGCAAATGAAATCGACTAAAGAAAGAAATAGCATTTACCAATTACCACTAACCATGGCACTAATGTTTCACCTTAGATCATATGTTTGTTCTCTGATACACATGTGGGAAACCTTCTAAACAACAACCTATTGGTAGTTGTTCTTTGTATTGTGGAATACATCGCATGTTTTATAAATTGGGTCAGATGTATAATTAGTCGATGTATAATCCTGGTACTAATTGGTCTCTTCTGCTGCTTATCAAAGATGGGGGGAAGCAGCCACCACCGCTCTGCCTCACCGGAGTACGAGTTGGATGCTTCACTTGGGACTTCAGTATCAGCCACGAGGCAGGTATATTAAACGAGAGATCTCCCATTCACCCATCTCATTATGATAACTCTATTGTTTGCTACATCACTCCTTGTCCCAAATTGCAGAGGCTGCCTGACACTTTTATGAACATGCTGGGTGAAGATCCGCTAGATAATGTGAAGCTCCGACAGGCCGGCAGCGGGGTTCGCAGGCTGTTGGACGTGGAGTTGGTGATCGAGGAGGGCCACATGTACCTGTGCCGTGGCTGGGAGAAGTTCTACAGTGCCTACAACCTGCGGACCGGGTACTTTCTTCTCTTTAGGTACGACGATGACGCCACAATGCTCATCGTGAAGGTTTTCAACACGACTATGTGTTGCATGTGCTACGCTGACGACGAAGATGCCAGTGCGTTCTGCCTCTTCTTATTCCTCTACATTTGGCTTTGTCTCACATCGATTGTTAACGGTCATTGTTGCATTTGGACAGGCAATGGGAGCAGCAGCAGCGACACTGGCTACAGCCAAAGCAGCAGCGATTATGGCTGTAGCAAAAGCAACAGCGATTCTGGCTTTAGCGAAAGCAGCAGGGATTCTGGCAGCAGCAAAGACAGCAAGAAGGATGATCCGGACTGGAGTGGGGGAGAAGAGGAGCAGAGTGGGGATGAGGAGCTGCAGGATGACGATGGTCATCAGGCTGAGGATGACCTAGCGCTGGTGGTGGCTGACCATGGGCAAGAGATGGTGGTGGCTGACCATGGGCAAGAGATGGTGGTGGCTGAGGATGACCTAGCGATGGTCGTGCCCGTCCTGCCTGAAGGTGGCCTCGTGATGGTGGTGGTGCCTGACAATGACCACGCACCGGTGGTGGCGCCGGCGATCCCACAGCTGGGCGACATGACCACGCCAATTGTGGTAGAAGACTACATCCCACAGCTGCCTCCACCGCCTCGCCGCTCTTGGCGCATCAGGATGAGGAAGGAGAAGGAGAAGAACAATGAGAACTGAACTATGTCAGGTATGTCAGATCTCCAAAATGATATATATATATATATACTTAGTTACCTATGTTATCTCTAATATGCTTAGTTTCCTATAGGTTAGCTCCAAAATTACTTATGTTAGCACAAAATGATCAAGTTTACATAATAAGCTTATAGTCTTCTTCTTATTCTTCTTACTCTTCTTCTTTTCCAAAATGACATAGGTTAGCTTCATTTTACCTAAGTTGGCTCTAATATGCTAACTTAGAGAGCTTATATGCTTAGTTTCCTATAGGTTAGCTCCAAAATTACTTATGTTAGCACAAAATGATCAAGTTTACATAATAAGCTTATAGTCTTCTTCTTATTCTTCTTATTCTTCTTCTTATTCTTCTTCTAGTATTCTTCTAGTGTTCTTCTTCTTCTAGTATTCTTCTAGTCTTCTTCTTCTTCTTCTAACTTCTTGTTTATCATTTTGCAGATTTGATTTAATTCACGGAAGCTTGCATGGATGGAGTGCTTCTTTTCCATTTGTGTTTTTATTTTGTATCAATGTGAAACTTTTGTGAATTGATGGATAACGGTGTTGGATGAACAATGTGAAACTTTTGTAATATGTAATGATGGAACTATGTGTTGGCCATGTATGTATATATGATGAAACTTGTGTGTTGGATATGATTGTTATATGGATGCTTGTTGTATATATATGTGTTGGATATCTCATATGTGAAATAGTGACCTGAGATTAAGAAAAAACGATTTTTTTTTAAAAAAATTGTTACTAATGGCGCACTTCCATGTGGTGCGCCATTAGTATACCAGCTACTAATGGCGCACCTGCGGGATACTAATGGGCCACCTCGCTCCTCCGGGCGCCGCCCTTCACTCCTCCCCGTTGTTGATGGGGTACGGGAGCGTGTGCATAACGCCGTTGTTGGGGAAGATGCCGTTGAAGTCGGTGAAGATATTGTAGGTTGTGAAAGCTATGAACTCACAACCAACCCAATACGCTTGCCCGAGGAGATGGAAGGCATCGAAAGGGTTAGTGAACGTGGCGAGGAGCCCAACCACAACGCCGTTGTGGTTGACCTCCTCAAGATGGTACATCCGAGGAGAGCCGCGGGGGAGGTGGCGGAAGCCGGCCGCAAGGAAGAACTCCGTTAACTCCCTTGCGCCCCTCCACCTCGAGATCGCCCAAACCCTAAGGGTTCTCTCTACATACACTCTGGCCGGGTAGAGCCTTTCGGGCACGGTTGGGGGGAAGCGGTAGGTGGGGCCGTTGTACTGCATGGTGGCGGGGTGGCTCGAGGGCTCGATCGGGTTTGATGGAGAAGAAGGAAGAAGGAGGGAAGACGAGGCAGAGGATGGGGTGTGGATGAGGAGGGAGAGGAAGACGATAGTGCCCGAGTTAAATAGCCCAAGTGTGACGTGGTTTCACCCCGTAGAATTAATGGGCGGGCGGCGTTTGGTGGCGCCCCATGAAAGTGTGTACACGAGCGTGGGAAACGGGCTGCGATCCTTCTGTGCCACCGGTCGCGGGTCAAGGGGGACGGGCTCACGCACGCGTCTGTGCCGTCGTGGGTCAAGGGGACATGCCTGCCCCGGGTTCTCTGCGTGTGCTGCCCGTGCATTCATGCCATAGCCCATTAATTTGCACATCTTGCTAGGGCCTGGCTAGAGGGCAACGTTTGGTCGATGGGAGACGTGACAATAATGGACGCCTTCATTTGCCCATCTTGTAACGGGCAACACATCGTTTGAACTGCATCGATACCCACATCGATACCCCATGCCAGTATTGCGTCCTCAAAGAGGACCACGCCATGTACAGCACGGCATGCAGCGTTGGCTTTTTGGTTGTCTTCATCGGGCTGCTGCATTGTGGCCAGGTGCATGCTTTGATGCGACGATGCATCGGTTCTAATGGTAGGCATGAGACAGCTTACTGCGTCGATAGGAGTGGTGGAGCAGGGCTACGTCGAGGGCATGCATGCAACGCACGGGCGCAGTTCTGCGGGTGGGCATGTTGGGAATCGTAGCATAATTTAAAATTTTCCTACGCTCACCAAGATGCATCTATGGAGTCTACTAGCAAAGAGGGGAAAGGAGTGCATCTACATACCCTTGTAGATCACGAGCGGAAGCGTTCCAATGAACGTGGATGACGGAGTCGTACTCGCCGAGATCCAAATCACCGATGACCGAGTGCTGAACGGACGGCACCTCCACGTTCAACACACGTACGGTGCAGCGACGTATCCTCCTTCTTGATCCAGCAAGGGGGAAGGAGAGGTTGATGGAGATCCAGCAGCACGACGGCGTGGTGGTGGATGTAGCGGGTCTCCGGCAGGGCTTCGCCAAGCTTCTGCGAGAGAGAGAGAGAGGTGTTGGAGGGGAGGAGGGAGGCGCCCAAGGCTGTAGTTTGCTGCCCTCCCTCCCCCCACTATTTATAGGACCCCTGGGGGAGGGCGCCAGCCCTTGGGAGATCAGATCTCCAAGGGGGGCGGCGGCCAAGTGGGGGGAAGGGGTGCCTTGCCCCCCAAGGCAAGGGGTAAGCTCCCCCCCTTAGGGTTCCCAACCCTAGGCGCATGGGGAAAGGCCCAAGGGGGGCGCCCCAGCCCACTAAGGGCTGGTTCCCTTCCACTTTCAGCCCACGGGGCCATCCGGGATAGGTGGCCCCACCCGGTGGACCCCCGGGACCCTTCCGGTGGTCCCGGTACAATACCGGTAACCCCCGAAACTTTCCCGGTGGCCGAAACTTGACTTCCTATATATAATTCTTCACCTCCGGACCATTCCGGAACCTCTCGTGACGTCCGGGATCTCATCCGGGACTCCGAACAACTTTCGGGTTTCCGCATACATATATCTCTACAACCCTAGCGTCACCGGACCTTAAGTGTGTAGACCCTACGGGTTCGGGAGACATGCAGACATGACCGAGACGCCTCTCCGGTCAATAACCAACAGCGGGATCTGGATACCCATGTTGGCTCCCACATGTTCCACGATGATCTCATCGGATGAACCACGGTGTCGAGGATTCAATCAATCCGTATGCAATTCCCTTTGTCAATCGGTATGTTACTTGCCCGAGATTCGATCGTCGGTATCCCAATACCTTGTTCAATCTCGTTACCGGCAAGTCTCTTTACTCGTACCGCAATGCATGATCCCGTGACTAACGCCTTAGTCACATTGAGCTCATTATGATGATGCATTACCGAGTGGGCCCAGAGATACCTCTCCGTCACACGGAGTGACAAATCCCAGTCTCGATCTGTGCCAACCCAACAGACACTTTCGGAGATACCCGTAGTGCACCTTTATAGTCACCCAGTTACGTTGCGACGTTTGGCACACCCAAAGCACTCCTACGGTATCCGAGAGTTGCACGATCTCATGGTCTAAGGAAAAGATACTTGACATTGGAAAAGCTCTAGCAAACGAAACTACACGATCTTTTATGCTATGCTTAGGATTGGGTCTTGTCCATCACATCATTCTCCTAATGATGTGATCCCGTTATCAATGACATCCAATGTCCATAGTCAGGAAACCATGACTATCTGTTGATCAACGAGCTAGTCAACTAGAGGCTTACTAGGGATAGGTTGTGGTCTATGTATTCACACATGTATTACGATTTCCGGACAATACAATTATAGCATGAATAATAGACAATTACCATGAACAAAGAAATATAATAATAACCATTTATTATTGCCTCTAGGGCATATTTCCAACAGTCTCCCACTTGCACTAGAGTCAATAATCTAGTTCACATCACCATGTGATTAACACTCACTGGTCACATCACCATGTGACCAACATCTAAAGAGTTTACTAGAGTCAAAAATCTAGTTCACATCACTATGTGATTATCACTCAATGTGTTCTGGTTTGGTCATGTTATGCTTGTGAGAGAGGTTATTAGTCAACGGGTCTGAACCTTTCAGAACCGTGTGCTTTACGAATATCTATGTCATCTTTGTGGATGCTACCACACGCTATTTGGAGCCATTTCAAATAATTGCTCTACTATACGAATCCGGTTTACTACTCAGTGTCATCCGGATTAGTGTCAAAGTTCGCATCGACGTAACCCTTTACGACCAACTCCTTTCCACCTCCATAATCGAGAAAATTCCTTAATCCACTAGCTACTAAGGATAAGTTCGACCGCTGTCATGAGATCCTTTCCCGGATCACCATTGTACCCTCTTGACCAACTCATGGCAAGGCACACTACATGTGCGATACACAGCATAGCATACTATAGAGCCTACGTCTAAAGCATAGGGGACGACCTTCGTCCTTTCTCTATCTTCTGCTGTGGTCAGGTCTTGAGTCTCACTCAATACTCACACCTTGTAACACAGCCAAGAACTCCTTCTTTGCTGATCTATTTTGAACTCTTTCAAAATCATGTCAAGGTGTGCTGTCTTTTGAAAGTATCATCAGGCGTCTTGATCTATCTCTATGGATCTTGATGCCCAATATGTAAGTAGCTTTATCCAGGTCTTCCTTTGAAAAACTCCTTTCAGACAACCCTTTATGCTTTCCAGAAATTTTACATCATTTCGGATCAACAATATGTCATTCACATATACTTATCAGAAATGTTGTAGCGCTCCCACTCACTTTATTGTAAATACAAGTTTCTAACAAACTTTGTATAAACCCAAAAACTTTGATCACTCCATCAAAGCGTATATTCTGACTCCGAGATGCTTGCTCTAATCCATGGAAGGATCGCTGGAGCTAGCATACCTTTTAGCATCCTTAGGATCGACAAAACCTTTCTGATTGTATCACATACAACCTTTCCTTACGAAAACTGGTAAGGAAACTTGTTTTGACATCCATCTGCCAGATTTCATAAATGTAGCTAATGCTAACATGATTCCGACGGACCTAAGCATCGCTACGGATGAGAAAAACTCATCGTAGTCAACTCCTTGAACTTGTGAAAATACTCTTTGCCACAAGTCGAGCTTCATAGACGGTAACATTACCGTCCATGTCCGTCTTCTTCTTAAAGATCAATTTATCTCAATGGCTTGCCGATCATCGGGCAAGTTCACCAAAGTCCATGCTTTGTTCTGATACATGGATTCTATCTCAGATTTCATGGCCTCGAGCCATTCGTCGGAATATGGGCCCACCATCGCTTCTCCATAGCTCGTAGGTTCATTGTTGTCTAGCAACATGACTTCCAAGACAGGATCACGCATTACTCTGAAGTAGTGCGCATCCTCGTCGTCCTACGAGGTTTGGTAGTGACTTGATCCGAAGTTTCATGATCACTATCATAAGCTTCCACTTCAATTGGTGTAGGTGCCACAGGAACAACTTCCTGTGCCCTGCTACACACTAGTTGAAGCGACGGTTCAATAACCTTATCAAGTCTCCACCATCCTCCCACTCAATTCTTTCGAGAGAAACTTTTCCTCGAGAAAGGACTCGTTTCTAGAAGCAATTACTTTTGCTTCCAGATCTGAAATAGGAGGTATACCCAACTGTTTTTGGGTATTCTATGAAGATGCATTTATCCGCTTTGGGTTCGAGCTTATCAGCCTGAAACTTTTTCACGTAAGCATCGCAGCCCCAAACTTTTAAGAAACGACAACTTTGGTTTCTATAAACGGTGTCGTCTCAACGGAATTGCGTGGTGCCCCTTTTAAAGTGAATGCGGTTGTCTCTAATGCCTAACCCATAAATGATAGTGGTAATTTGATAAGAAACATCATGGTATGCACCATATCCAATAGGGTGCAGTTATGATGTTCGGACACACCATCACACTATGGTGTTCCAGGCGGTATTAATTGTGAAACACTTTCCACAATGTCTCAATTGTGTGCCAAACTCGTATCTCAGATACTCATCTCTATGATCATATCACAGACATTTTATCCTCTTGTCACGACGATCTTCAACTTCACTCTGAAATTACTTGAACCTTTCAATAATTTAGACTAGTGTTTCATCAAGTAAATACACTCAGCATCTACTCAAATCATCTGTGAAGTAAGAACATAACGATGTCCACTGCATGCCTCAGCACTCATTGGACTGCATACATCAAAATGTATTACTTCCAATAAGTTGCTCTCTTGTTCCATCTCACTGAAAACGAGGACTTTCAGTCATTTTGCCCATGTGGTATGATTTGCATGTCTCAAGTGATTCATAATCAAGTGAGTCCAAACGATCCATCTGTATGGAGTTTCTTCATGCATATATACCAATAGACATGGTTCGCATGTCTCAATCTTTTCAAAAATGAGTGAGTCCAAAGATCCACCTACATGGAGCTTCTTCATGCGTTCTACACCAATATGACTCAAGTGGCAGTGCCACAAGTATGTGGTACTATCATTACTATCTTATATCTTTTTGGCATGAACATGTGTATCACTACGATCGAGATTCATTTTAGGTGCAAGACCATTGAAGGTATTATTCAAATAAACAGAGTAACCATTATTCTCCTTAAATGAATAACCGTTTTGATGTAAACATAATCCAATCATGTTCAACGCAAACACCAAATCTCGATGGTAGAGGGAGCATGCGATGCTTGATCACATCAACCTTGGAAACACTTCCAACACATATCGTCATCTCACCTTTAGCTAGTCCCCATTTATTCCGCAGCTTTTATTTCGAGTTACTAACACTTAGCAACCGAACCGGTATCTAATACCCTGGTGCTGCTAGAAGTACTAGTAAAGTACACATTCATATAACGTATATCCAATATACTACTGTCGACCTTGCCTGCCTTCTCATCTACCAAGTATCTAGGGTAGTACTGCTTCAGTGTCCGTTCCTCTCATTACAGAAGCACTTAGTCTCGGGTTTGGGTTCAACCTTGGGATTCTTCACTAGAGCAGCAAACGACTTGCTGTTTCATGAAGTATCCCTTTTGCCCTTGCCCTTCTTAAACTAGTGGTTTTACTAACCATCAACAATTGATGCTCCTTCTTGATTTCTACTCTCGTGGTGTCAAACATCGCGAATAGCTCAAGGATCATCATAACTATCCTTGATATGTTATAGTTCATCACGAAGCTCTACTAGCTTGGTGGCAGTGACTATGGAGAACTATCACTATCTCATCTGGGAGATTAACTCCCACTCGATTCAAGCGATTGTGGCACTCAGACAATCTGAGCACACGCTCAACGATTGAGCTTTCCTCCCTTAGTTTGCAGGCTTAAGAAACTTGTCAGAGATCTCATACCTCTTGAGGTGGGCACTGGTCTGAAATCCCAATTTCAGTCTTCGGAACATCTCACATGTTCTGCGACGTTTCAAAAACGTCTTTGGTGCCACAATTCTAAACCGCACTGAACTATCACGTAGTCATCAAAACGTGTGTGTCAGATGTTTCTTAACATCTACAGACGACGCTGAGGTTCAGCACACCGAGCGGTGCATTAAGGACATAAGCCTTCTGTGCAGCAATGAGGACAATCCTCAGTTTACGGACCCAGTCCGCATAATTGCTACTACCAACTTTCAACTAAATTTTCTCTAGGAACATATCTTAACCAGTAGAACTAAAGCGCAAGCTATGACATAATTTGCAAATACCTATTTGACTATGTTCATGATAATGAAGTTCATCTGATTATGAACTCCCACTCAGATAGACATCCCTCTAGTCATCTAAGTGAAACATGATCCGAGTTTAACTAGGCCGTGTCCGATCATCACGTGAGACGGACTAGTCAAGATCGGTGAATATCTCCATGTTGATCGTATCTACTATACGACTCATGCTCGACCTTTCGGTCCTCCGTGTTCCAAGGCCATGTCTGTACATGCTAGGCTCGTCAAGTCAACCTAAGTGTATTGCGTGTGTTCCGAGGCCATGTCTGTACATGCTAGGCTCGTCAACACCCGTTGTATTCGAACGTTAGAATCTATCACACCCGATCATCACGTGGTGCTTCGAAACAACGAACCTTCGCGACGGTGCACAGTTAGGGTGAACACTTTCTTGAAATTATTATAAGGGATCATCTTACTTACTACCGTCGTTCTAAGCAAATCAGATGCAAAAACATGATAAACATCACATGCAATCAAATAGTGACATGATATGGCCAATATCATCATGCTCCTTTGATCTCCATCTTCGGGGCACCATGATCATCTTCGTCACCGGCATGACACCATGATCTCCATCATCATGATCTCCATCATTGTGTCTTCATGAAGTCGTCACGCCAACGATTAATTCTACTTCTATGGCTAACGCGTTTAGCAACAGAGTAAAGTAATTTACATGGCGTTATTCAATGACACGCAGGTCATGCAAAATAATAAAGACAACTCCTATGGATCCTGCCGGTTGTCATACTCATCGACATGCAAGTCGTGATTCCTATTACAAGAATATGATCAATCTCATACATCATATATATCATTCATCACATCTTCTGGCCATATCACATCACATAGCACTTGCTGCAAAAACAAGTTAGACGTCCTCTAATTGTTGTTGCTAGTTTCTACGTGGTTTGTAGGTTTCTAGCAAGAATGTTTCTTACCTACGTATGACCACAACGTGAGTTGCCAATTTCTATTTACCCTTCATAAGGACCCTTTTCATCGAATCCATTCCGACTAAAGTAGGAGAGACACACACCCGCTAGCCACCTTATGCAACTTGTGCATGTCAGTCGGTGGAACCTGTCTCACGTAAGTGTACGTGTAAGGTCGGTCCGGGCCGCTTCATCCTACAATGACGCCGAAACAAGAAAAGACTAGTAGCGGCAAGAAGAATTGGCAAACTCAACGCCCACAACTACTTTGTGTTCTACTCGTGCATAGTAACTACGCATAGACCTGGCTCATGATGCCACTGTTGGGAATCGTAGCATAATTTAAAATTTTCCTACGCTCACCAAGATGCATCTATGGAGTCTACTAGCAACGAGGGGAAAGGAGTGCATCTACATACCCTTGTAGATCGCGAGCGGAAGCGTTCCAATGAACGTGGATGACGGAGTCGTACTCGCCGTGATCCAAATCACCGATGACCGAGTGCCGAATGGACGGCACCTCCGCGTTCAACACACGTACGGTGCAGCGACGTCTCCTCCTTCTTGATCCAGCAAGGGGGAAGGAGAGGTTGATGGAGATCCAGCAGCACGACGGCGTGGTGGTGGATGTAGCGGGTCTCCGGCAGGGCTTCGCCAAGCTTCTGCGAGAGAGAGCGAGAGGTGTTGCAGGGGAGGAGGGAGGCGCCCAAGGCTGTAGTTTGCTGCCCTCCCTCCCACCCACTATTTATAGGACCCCTGGGGGGGGCGCCAGCCCTTGGGAGATCAGATCTCCAAGGGGGGCGGCGGCCAAGTGGGGGGGAAGGGGTGCCTTGCCCCCCAAGGCAAGGGGTAAGCTCCCCCCCTTAGGGTTCCCAACCCTAGGCGCATGGGGACAGGCCCAAGGGGGGCGCCCCAGCCCACTAAGGGCTGGTTCCCTTCCACTTTCAGCCCACGGGGCCCTCCGGGATAGGTGGCCCCACCCGGTGGACCCCCGGGACCCTTCCGGTGGACCCGGTACAATACCGGTAACCCCCGAAACTTTCCCGGTGGCCGAAACTTGACTTCCTATATATAATTCTTCACCTCCGGACCATTCCGGAACCTCTCGTGACGTCCGGGATCTCATCCGGTACTCCGAACAACTTTCGGGTTTCCGCATACATATATCTCTACAACCCTAGCGTCACCGGACCTTAAGTGTGTAGACCCTACGGGTTCGGGAGACATGCAGACATGACCGAGACGCCTCTCCGGTCAATAACCAACAGCGGGATCTGGATACCCATGTTGGCTCCCACATGTTCCACGATGATCTCATCGGATGAACCACGGTGTCGAGGATTCAATCAATCCGTATGCAATTCCCTTTGTCAATCGGTATGTTACTTGCCCGAGATTCGATCGTCGGTATCCCAATACCTTGTTCAATCTCGTTACCGGCAAGTCTCTTTACTCGTACCGCAATGCATGATCCCGTGACTAACGCCTTAGTCACATTGAGCTCATTATGATGATGCATTACCGAGTGGGCCCAGAGATACCTCTCCGTCACACGGAGTGACAAATCCCAGTCTCAATCCGTGCCAACCCAACAGACACTTTCGGAGATACCCGTAGTGCACCTTTATAGTCACCCAGTTACGTTGTGATGTTTGGCACACCCAAAGCACTCCTACGGTATCCGGGAGTTGCACGATCTCATGGTCTAAGGAAAAGATACTTAACATTGGAAAAGCTCTAGCAAACGAAACTACACGATCTTTTATGCTATGCTTAGGATTGGGTCTTGTCCATCACATCATTCTCCTAATGATGTGATCCCGTTATCAATGACATCCAATGTCCATAGTTAGGAAACCATGACTATCTGTTGATCAACGAGCTAGTCAACTAGAGGCTTACTAGGGATAGGTTGTGGTCTATGTATTCACACATGTATTACGATTTCCGGACAATACAATTATAGCATGAATAATAGACAATTACCATGAACAAAGAAATATAATAATAACCATTTATTATTGCCTCTAGGGCATATTTCCAACAGTCTCCCACTTGCACTAGAGTCAATAATCTAGTTCACATCACCATGTGATTAACACTCACTGGTCACATCACCATGTGACCAACATCTAAAGAGTTTACTAGAGTCAACAATCTAGTTCACATCACTATGTGATTATCACTCAATGTGTTCTGGTTTGGTCATGTTATGCTTGTGAGAGAGGTTATTAGTCAACGGGTCTGAACCTTTCAGAACCGTGTGCTTTACGAATATCTATGTCATCTTTGTGGATGCTACCACGCGCTATTTGGAGCCATTTCAAATAATTGCGCTACTATACGAATCCGGTTTACTACTCAGTGTCATCCGGATTAGTGTCAAAGTTCGCATCGACGTAACCCTTTACGACGAACTCCTTTCCACCTCCATAATCGAGAATATTCCTTAATCCACTAGCTACTAAGGATAAGTTCGACCGCTGTCATGAGATCCTTTCCCGGATCACCATTGTACCCTCTTGACCAACTCATGGCAAGGCACACTACATGTGCGGTACACAGCATAGCATACTATAGAGCCTACGTCTAAAGCATAGGGGACGACCTTCGTCCTTTCTCTATCTTCTGCTGTGGTCAGGTCTTGAGTCTCACTCAATACTCACACCTTGTAACATAGCCAAGAACTCCTTCTTTGCTGATCTATTTTGAACTCTTTCAAAATCATGTCAAGGTGTGCTGTCTTTTGAAAGTATCATCAGGCGTCTTGATCTATCTCTATGGATCTTGATGCCCAATATGTAAGTAGCTTTATCCAGGTCTTCCTTTGAAAAACTCCTTTCAGACAACCCTTTATGCTTTCCAGAAATTTTACATCATTTCGGATCAACAATATGTCATTCACATATACTTATCAGAAATGTTGTAGCGCTCCCACTCACTTTATTGTAAATACAAGTTTCTAACAAACTTTGTATAAACCCAAAAACTTTGATCACTCCATCAAAGCGTATATTCTGACTCCGAGATGCTTGCTCTAATCCCTGGAAGGATCGCTGGAGCTAGCATACCTTTTAGCATCCTTAGGATCGACAAAACCTTTCTGATTGTATCACATACAACCTTTCCTTACGAAAACTGGTAAGGAAACTTGTTTTGACATCCATCTGCCAGATTTCATAAATGTAGCTAATGCTAACATGATTCCGACGGACCTAAGCATCGCTACGGATGAGAAAAACTCATCGTAGTCAACTCCTTGAACTTGTGAAAATACTCTTTGCCACAAGTCGAGCTTCATAGACGGTAACATTACTGTCCATGTCCGTCTTCTTCTTAAAGATCCATTTATCTCAATGGCTTGCCGATCATCGGGCAAGTTCACCAAAGTCCATGCTTTGTTCTGATACATGGATTCTATCTCGGATTTCATGGCCTCGAGCCATTCGTCGGAATATGGGCCCACCATCGCTTCTCCATAGCTCGTAGGTTCATTGTTGTCTAGCAACATGACTTCCAAGACAGGATCACGCATTACTCTGAAGTAGTGCGCATCCTCGTCGTCCTACGAGGTTTGGTAGTGACTTTATCCGAAGTTTCATGATCACTATCATAAGCTTCCACTTCAATTGGTGTAGGTGCCACAGGAACAACTTCCTGTGCCCTGCTACACACTAGTTGAAGCGACGGTTCAATAACCTTATCAAGTCTCCACCATCCTCCCACTCAATTCTTTCGAGAGAAACTTTTCCTCGAGAAAGGACTCGTTTCTAGAAGCAATTACTTTTGCTTCCAGATCTGAAATAGGAGGTATACCCAACTTTTTTTGGGTATTCTATGAAGATGCATTTATCCGCTTTGGGTTCGAGCTTATCAGCCTGAAACTTTTTCACATAAGCATCGCAGCCCCAAACTTTTAAGAAACGACAACTTTGGTTTCTATAAATGGTGTCGTCTCAACGGAATTGCGTGGTGCCCCTTTTAAAGTGAATGCGGTTGTCTCTAATGCCTAACCCATAAATGATAGTGGTAATTTGATAAGAAACATCATGGTATGCACCATATCCAATAGGGTGCAGTTATGATGTTCGGACACACCATCACACTATGGTGTTCCAGGCGGTATTAATTGTGAAACACTTTCCACAATGTCTCAATTGTGTGCCAAACTCGTATCTCAGATACTCATCTCTATGATCATATCACAGACATTTTATCCTCTTGTCACGACGATCTTCAACTTCACTCTGAAATTACTTGAACCTTTCAATAATTCAGACTAGTGTTTCATCAAGTAAATACACTCAACATCTACTCAAATCATCTGTGAAGTAAGAACATAACGATGTCCACTGCATGCCTCAGCACTCATTGGACTGCATACATCAAAATGTATTACTTCCAATAAGTTGCTCTCTTGTTCCATCTCACTGAAAACGAGGACTTTCAGTCATTTTGCCCATGTGGTATGATTTGCATGTCTCAAGTGATTCATAATCAAGTGAGTCCAAACGATCCATCTGTATGGAGTTTCTTCATGCATATATACCAATAGACATGGTTCGCATGTCTCAATCTTTTCAAAAATGAGTGAGTCCAAAGATCCACCTACATGGAGCTTCTTCATGCGTTCTACACCAATATGACTCAAGTGGCAGTGCCACAAGTATGTGGTACTATCATTACTATCTTATATCTTTTTGGCATGAACATGTGTATCACTACGATCGAGATTCATTTTAGGTGCAAGACCATTGAAGGTATTATTCAAATAAACAGAGTAACCATTATTCTCCTTAAATGAATAACCGTTTTGATGTAAACATAATCCAATCATGTTCAACGCAAACACCAAATCTCGATGGTAGAGGGAGCATGCGATGCTTGATCACATCAACCTTGGAAACACTTCCAACACATATCGTCATCTCACCTTTAGCTAGTCTCCATTTATTCCGCAGCTTTTATTTCGAGTTACTAACACTTAGCAACCGAACCGGTATCTAATACCCTGGTGCTGCTAGGAGTACTAGTAAAGTACACATTCATATAACGTATATCCAATATACTACTGTCGACCTTGCCTGCCTTCTCATCTACCAAGTATCTAGGGTAGTACTGCTTCAGTGTCCGTTCCTCTCATTACAGAAGCACTTAGTCTCGGGTTTGGGTTCAACCTTGGGATTCTTCACTAGAGCAGCAAATGACTTGCTGTTTCATGAAGTATCCCTTTTGCCCTTGCCCTTCTTAAACTAGTGGTTTTACTAACCATCAACAATTGATGCTCCTTCTTGATTTCTACTCTCGTGGTGTCAAACATCGCGAATAGCTCAAGGATCATCATAACTATCCTTGATATGTTATAGTTCATCACGAAGCTCTACTAGCTTGGTGGCAGTGACTATGGAGAACTATCACTATCTCATCTGGGAGATTAACTACCACTCGATTCAAGCGATTGTCGCACTCAGACAATCTGAGCACACGCTCAACGATTGAGCTTTCCTCCCTTAGTTTGCAGGCTTAAGAAACTTGTCAGAGATCTCATACCTCTTGACGTGGGCACTGGTCTGAAATCCCAATTTCAGTCTTCGGAACATCTCACATGTTCTGCGACGTTTCAAAAACGTCTTTGGTGCCACAATTCTAAACCGCACTGAACTATCACGTAGTCATCAAAACGTGTATGTCAGATGTTTCTTAACATCTACAGACGACGCTGAGGTTCAGCACACCGAGCGGTGCATTAAGGACATAAGCCTTCTGTGCAGCAATGAGGACAATCCTCAGTTTACGGACCCAGTCCGCATAATTGCTACTACCAACTTTCAACTAAATTTTCTCTAGGAACATATCTTAACCAGTAGAACTAAAGCGCAAGCTATGACATAATTTGCAAATACCTATTTGACTATGTTCATGATAATGAAGTTCATCTGATTATGAACTCCCACTCAGATAGACATCCCTCTAGTCATCTAAGTGAAACATGATCCGAGTTTAACTAGGCCGTGTCCGATCATCACGTGAGACGGACTAGTCAAGATCGGTGAACATCTCCATGTTGATCGTATCTACTATACGACTCATGCTCGACCTTTCGGTCCTCCGTGTTCCGAGGCCATGTCTGTACATGCTAGGCTCGTCAAGTCAACCTAAGTGTATTGCGTGTGTTCCGAGGCCATGTCTGTACATGCTAGGCTCGTCAACACCCGTTGTATTCGAACGTTAGAATCTATCACACCCGATCATCACGTGGTGTTTCGAAACAACGAACCTTCACAACGGTGCACAGTTAGGGTGAACACTTTCTTGAAATTATTATAAGGGATCATCTTACTTACTACCGTCGTTCTAAGCAAATAAGATGCAAAAACATGATAAACATCACATGCAATCAAATAGTGACATGATATGGCCAATATCATCATGCTCCTTTGATCTCCATCTTCGGGGCACCATGATCATCTTCGTCACCGGCATGACACCATGATCTCCATCATCATGATCTCCATCATTGTGTCTTCATGAAGTCGTCACGCCAACGATTACTTCTACTTCTATGGCTAACACGTTTAGCAACAGAGTAAAGTAATTTACATGGCGTTATTCAATGACACGCAGGTCATGCAAAATAATAAAGACAACTCCTATGGCTCCTGCCGGTTGTCATACTCATCGACATGCAAGTCGTGATTCCTATTACAAGAATATGATCAATCTCATACATCATATATATCATTCATCACATCTTCTGGCCATATCACATCACATAGCACTTGCTGCAAAAACAAGTTAGACGTCCTCTAATTGTTGTTGCAAGTTTTTACGTGGTTTGTAGGTTTCTAGCAAGAACGTTTCTTACCTACATATGACCACAACGTGATTTGCCAATTTCTATTTACCCTTCATAAGGACCCTTTTCATCGAATCCGTTCCGACTAAAGTAGGAGAGACAGACACCTGCTAGCCACCTTATGCAACTTGTGCATGTCAGTCGGTGGAACCTGTCTCACGTAAGTGTTCGTGTAAGGTCGGTCCGGGCCGCTTCATCCTACAATGCCGCCGAAACAAGAAAAGACTAGTAGCGGCAAGAAGAATTGGCAAACTCAACGCCCACAACTACTTTGTGTTCTACTCGTGCATAGTAACTACGCATAGACCTGGCTCATGATGCCACTGTTGGGAATCGTAGCATAATTTAAAATTTTCCTAAGCTCACCAAGATGCATCTATGGAGTCTACTAGCAACGAGGGGAAAGGAGTGCATCTACATACCCTTGTAGATCGCGAGCGGAAGCGTTCCAATGAACGTGGATGACGGAGTCGTACTCGCCGTGATCCAAATCACCGATGACCGAGTGCAGAACGGACGGCACCTCCGCGTTCAACACACGTACGGTGCAGCGACATCTCCTCCTTCTTGATCCAGCAAGGGGGAAGGAGAGGTTGATGGAGATCCAGCAGCACGACGGCGTGGTGGTGGATGTAGCGGGTCTTCGGCAGGGCTTCGCCAAGCTTCTGCGAGAGAGAGAGGTGTTGCAGGGGAGGAGGGAGGCGCCCAAGGCTGTAGTTTGCTGCCCTCCCTCCCCCCCACTATTTATAGGACCCCTGGGGGGGGGGGTGCCAGCCCTTGGGAGATCAGATCTCCAAGGGGGGCGGCGGCCAAGTGGGGGGGAAGGGGTGCCTTGCCCCCCAAGGCAAGGGGTAAGCTCCCCCCCTTAGGGTTCCCAACCCTGGGCGCATGGGGACAGGCCCAAGGGGGGCGCCCCAGCCCACTAAGGGCTGGTTCCCTTCCACTTTCAGCCCACGGGGCCCTCCGGGATAGGTGGCCCCACCCGGTGGACCCCCGGGACCCTTCCGGTGGTCCCGGTACAATACCGGTAACCCCCGAAACTTTCCCGGTGGCCGAAACTTGACTTCCTATATATAATTCTTCACCTCCGGACCATTCCGGAACCTCTCGTGACGTCCGGGATCTCATCCGGGACTCCGAACAACTTTTGGGTTTCCGCATACATATATCTCTACAACCCTAGCGTCACCGGACCTTAAGTGTGTAGACCCTACGGGTTCGGGAGACATGCAGACATGACCGAGACGCCTCTCCGGTCAATAACCAACAGCAGGATCTGGATACCCATGTTGGCTCCCACATGTTCCACGATGATCTCATCGGATGAACCACGGTGTCGAGGATTCAATCAATCCGTATGCAATTCCCTTTGTCAATCGCTATGTTACTTGCCCGAGATTCGATCGTCGGTATCCCAATACCTTGTTCAATCTCGTTACCGGCAAGTCTCTTTACTCGTACCGCAATGCATGATCCCGTGACTAACTCCTTAGTCACATTGAGCTCATTATGATGATGCATTACCGAGTGGGCCCAGAGATACCTCTCCGTCACACGGAGTGACAAATCCCAGTCTCGATCCGTGCCAACCCAACAGACACTTTCGGAGATACCCGTAGTGCACCTTTATAGTCACCCAGTTACGTTGTGACGTTTGGCACACCCAAAGCACTCCTACGGTATCCGGGAGTTGCACGATCTCATGGTCTAAGGAAAAGATACTTGACATTGGAAAAGCTCTAGCAAACGAAACTACACGATCTTTTATGATATGCTTAGGATTGGGTTTTGTCCATCACATCATTCTCCTAATGATGTGATCCCGTTATCAATGACATCCAATGTCCATAGTCAGGAAACCATGACTATCTGTTGATCAACGAGCTAGTCAACTAGAGGCTTACTAGGGACAGGTTGTGGTCTATGTATTCACACATGTATTACGATTTCCGGACAATACAATTATAGCATGAATAATAGACAATTACCATGAAAAAGAAATATAATAATAACCATTTATTATTGCCTCTAGGGCATATTTCCAACAGGGCATGCATGCTGCGGGTAGGCACGGGCACGCATGCAACAATGGAAAGGGCACTGCGTAGGCTTGGTCCATGCACCGCGTCAACTCTTGCCGTTGGATTCAAATGAACGGTCTTGATGCCCCAACGAGAGAGGCTTATCCAAACCCCACCGATTCAACCAATCATCGCGTCTCATGCGGATCGATGCACACTGATTCAACCAATCAGCACGTCTCATGCGGATCGATGCACACTGTAGCTAACCCTAGCGCCTGATCTCAACCGTCCACGCACAACGATCGATGACCCGGTAGTGTGCGGGGGTTTGAGGGGTTTTGAGAGGGGTTTTGACTGATTAGGGTTGAGCATAACTAATTAAAAAAAATCAAAAAAAATATAAAACTTGCACACATAGTCTTATTATGTCGTATAGTAACGAGAAAAAAAATATAAATATGGTTTACATACATTTTTACGAAAAATCCTTCACAAAATTGTCATTCCTCGAACAATGTAGTATGGAGTTCAAGGGAGAGAGTAGTGGGCACCCGAGAGTAGGTGGGGTTTTGAAAATGAAAAGTGTGAAAACCTCACCAAAACTTCATTTTGGATTGACTAAGAAAGATCTTAACTTACTTTTCTCATTTTCATGTTTTAAACTTGTTTTATCTATAATTTTCTATTAAACCTCGTTTTGAAAAAAATAAAAAAATAGAAAATTAATTCAATAAATAGTGAGACTTTAGATTTACACTATATAGGTAGAATAGATGTGTAGAAAAATTATTTGGCTGGTTTAGACAAGGTGCCAAAAAACTTGCTTAAATATGAGGCCGCTTACCCTACCTTTGGAGGTCATTTGAGACACACTTTTCATGACTATGAGTTCAACTTACCAAAAGGGCTCGGAATGATCAGCAAGCAAACATATTTCAGTTGAGGTACTTTAGATAGCATTAAAACATCAATACCCCATCCCTAATTCAAATTTGAGCCCAAATTTGAATTTTATTTGGCTGGTTTAGACAAGGTACCAACAAACAAGTTCGAATAGAAATACGGGGATACATAGTGACTACCAGTACACACCAAGTTACAAATATTATTACATGCCCCAAATTTTCAAACAGTTCTCTGTTCTACCTCTTCCTACCACGTCGCGTGCCCTTCTTCGCCTTTGCACTTGTTTTTTTGGTTCTACTACACACACAAGTTCATTGATCATCTTGGTTTTCTTCACTGGTCTTTTCAACACCTCGCCAACACCCTCGTGATCAGTGTCTTCAGTCTCAATGCTGACAGCAGTTTCAGTTTCTTCGGTGTGTACCTCAACATGGCTTTCTTCAGTCTGAACCTCGACACACTCAGGTTCAGTTTCAACCTCGAGAGCAGTTTCTTTAGTCTGAATGTTGACTGCAGTAGGATTTGCTTCAGTCTGCTCAGGCTCAGGCACACTTCTCTTCTTTCTACTGCCATTGACTCTTGCTTTTTTTGTTGGCCAACACTGTTCAACAACAAGGGGCTGACTTGCTCGCTTCCTCCTGGCCATTGGGAAAATGTTATAGATATAGTAATTGGAAAAAAAGCACCAAATCAAAACACAGACAAATAAACACGAACATACTTTGGCTTATCAGGAGTGTAACGGCATTTGACAGATCCCACTCTGTGCCCAAGTTCCTGGCACAACTTACATATGTTTTTGTTACCTTTTTGGGCCCTTTTTGGCTTTCCATCTTTCTTTCCCTTCTTACTACTCCCACCTTTCTCAAACCATGCCTTGAATCTACTCTGTTTAGGCCCTGCCAGCCTTTCTTTTCGTCAAGGGAGGACACATGGAAAATTCAATGTCCACTTCAGGCCACTGAGACTGATCTGTAAGTGCTGGAATTGGAGTAGCATATGCAGCTTTGAATCTTGCTACCGAATAATATTCATGCAAATATGGGTGCATGTTTATCTTCGGTTGGGATGCTAAGAAGAGAATGGCATGCTCACATGGTTTACCAGTGTGTTGCCACTCGAGGCAAGTGCAATCATGCAATTCCGTGTTAACAACATGTCTCCTTCCAGTTTTGTTATCTCTAACTTCAGCACCCCAAGGTAAAGATTTTTCAACAAACAAATGTGAAAGACATCTGCTCCTATTGACCACCTGTTGTACCACTACTGGAAGCTTATCACCTTGCAGACAATCACCTATCCTTCTTCTCAATTCCCACAACCACATGAGCATGATCCTGATTTGGTTAACCATGTCATGCACAGGCAAATCTTTTAAATCCTTCACCTTGTTGTTGAAACTCTCTGCCAAATTGTTGTTGATGTGGTCACAGTTGATGGCAGTGTTGAATGCTGACCTGTACCATAACAAAGAATGGTAGGTGTTCAGCCATGGACCAAACTCATCACATGCTGCCATTATCTTATCAAGATGATATTTGTGTGTCTGTCTAGTGTAAGATCTTGCTGCTGGCCACATGTGCCCAAATTCTTCTCCTCTAAATTTTTTGATCAAATTCATCCACAAATGACCGAAGCACTCCCTCTGCTCAGCATGTGGGAAAACATTGTTCACTGAATTTTCAAGCCCCTTACATGCATCTGTGTGTATAGCCAAAGGTGACACTGGCCCTAGGCATCTTTTCAACTGGATCATGAACCATGTCCATGAAGCCTCTGTTTCTAACTGAAACAAGCCAACAGCAATAGGAAACATCCAGTTGTGTCCATCTAGAGCATTGCATGGTGCCAACTGACAATTCCACTTGCCTGTAAAAAATGATGAGTCTATGCTCAAATATGGAGGGCACCCTGCTTTGAACCCATCGATGCAAGGCTTCAAAGCCATAAAAAACTTGGAGAACTTGACTTCACCTTCGGCTGATACCTCTGTATCTATCTCCACAACACTGCTAGGTGACCTCTTTTCCACCTCTGCTTTGAAGTTGTAAAGCATCCTAAATGTATTTGCCCAATCACCATATAAATTTTTCATTGCCCTTTGTTTTGCCTTCCACACTGTGGTATATTTCAGTTTAATGGGGTACATCTTTTCCAAGTCTACTTTGAGTTTCTTGGCAGTAGTGTTTGGTGTTTTGGCTAAAATTGGGGTGATCTTTTCTGCAACCCAAAGTTGTGATGTCATGGTTGATGCTCTCTGTGAACTTGTAATACAAGTATGTTGATTGGGGATTTGGTTAACCATGACAGTACTTCCATCAGGTTGCAGTCTAGCAGATATGTACCACTTGCAAGGCTTCACAATACCATCAAATCCTCTGCACCTCGCATAAAACTTCTCTCTATCAGTCCAAACAGTCTTGGCATCAAACTCATGTTTCACTGCATAAGTCCTGAAACACATCCTAAACTCCTTCATGCTTGGGAACAACTTGCCTACTTCAATGACAGGGTTTTCTTTGTCATACACATGCACCAGCTCATCATCATGTGCATCATCTGCAGCTTGTTCCATCAATTGTCCATCTACTTCTTCATCAGCATTAGCAGGCAAACTAGATTCGCCCCTCTCCTGCTTATCTCTGTCATTGACTCGAATGCCAACAAGTTTGGCCATCTCAATGTCAGGCATTGGTGCAATGACCAAATTAGTAGGCTCATCTAATTCAACTACATTCCAATCAACAGTTGCTGCAGTTTCAGTTTCAGTTCCAGTCACCTGTCCCTCTTCGGCTATTACTGTAAGTTCAGTACACATGGGAATCAACGGCCTCTGTGTAGCCCAATCATCATCTACCATCTGCGCAGCCAATTGTGATGGCACATATCCAACCTTTGAAAAAAATGTTCAGATCAACGAGCTCAGCAAAAAAATTAGCCCATTTGCTTGTCTAGCCGTTTTGCCGATCGATTTCTTCAACAATCTGTTCACCATCTTCTATTCTCACATACTTTCCTTTCCAATCATCAAACCGCAACAGTGATACTTCTTGCTCTGGACCCCAAACAATATTCTCCGCAATTTTTTCCACCCATTGCTTCACTGCCGTCTCTCCCATGTTCTGTAGAACATGTGGATCAATCTCTGTAAACTCAACCTCCCATTTAACAATTGTGTTTCTCTCAATGTTCTGTATGCTACCATCAACTAATTTTGCCTTTGATGGAAAGAAATTGACTGTCAATTCGACGGTCCGAGCGGCAGCATCCCCTCTGTCAGTGGCGGACATTGTGAGACCCCCTAATTGCATGCAAAATTGGATCGGAGAGAGGCGCATTACCTATTCGAAGTTGAATCTGGCATCTCCATCTCAGTATGCCCACGAGCTCCCCTCACAACCTATCGATTCCGCAAGCGAAAACAGAGGAAACGAGCTGAGATCTACGGGCCCGAGAGAGGAACGGGAGGGCGACTAGGGTTTGAATTCACTCACCATTTACTGAGGACGAAGGCTCCGCCGCCGTTGAGAACGAGGGCTCCGCCGCCGCCACCGAGAACGCAAGATCCGCCGCCACCGGAGAAAAAGGGGGGCAGAGTGGCGGGCCCGGTACGGTCGGGCGGCAGGGCACGGTCAGCTGTTTTTAGGAACAATTAAGTTGGACCCACATGTCCTAACATAAACGGGCGGGCTTGGTTGATGACCAATTTAACCACATTTAACACCGCATGTGGCCCTGGGCTATTTACACGCTCAAATGTGTCGCACCACAGCCATTCACTCGAACAACGTCGCACTCTTGCCAATTCACCTCAAAAACGTCGCATAGGAGCTATTGGCCCATTCTTAAAAGTGCAGCTGCGCTCTTTGACGAACCCGAGCGCACGCGCTGCAACCGTCCATTGGCTCATGGCCCGCATGATCATCATTCGAATTTAGAAAATAGTCCACCCATCTATTCTATATATGGAAAGATTCTCTACAACAGTACGTTGATTTTTCGTCACCTGGTCCGACCAACCATGTGAACTCAACGATGATGTAGCATGCATTAATTTCGGTACGAGAAAAATTAAAAAGCTATAACTTTCAAACCACGTGTCAGAATTATGATCCGTTTTCACCGTTGGGTTCCTCATGAAGAACTCTTCAAAACTAGATCACATATGAATATGTTTTGAAGGTTTTTTTAAAAAGCAACTTTGATGCTAGATGAGGCAACTTTAGTGCTAAACCGGAGCAACTTTGATGCTAGATGAATTACATCGTGTGTATTAGTGAATCCACCTAATAGCATACTAATAGTTGTGTGCAGTAGTCTAATAGTAGATGGTTACCAAGGTCGCTAAGTTGCAGACATCGGAAACTAATTTGTAGATAGTTTAGTTGTCAACGATACTGTGAAATTTGTTTACCGTAGAGTGGAAAGTTGTCTAACATAGTTTCTATGTTGTCTTCCTCAGAAACCAAGTTGCCTATATTGCTACGAGGTTGCCTACGGGTGATCCCCAGTTGACTAAAATACTAAGAAAGTTGTCAATCAAGGGACATAAGTTGCCTACAATGTCGAAAGTTTTTTGTGTGATGTCTATCATGATTCCACATTTCGAAACTATGTGCGGATGGATGGTATGAGAGCCTTTTTCTTCCCTTTTCCAGGGTAGTTTGCCCGCCTACGCTACTAAGCACGCAGGTGTTGGCTAGCCAGGTCATGGGTGTTGACTAGTTGTAAAAGACGGGATAGATGAGAAGTTGCATAGGGGTGATGAGAAATTTCATAGGGGGCGGATCAGTTGCCTGCAAATTTGCACAAGTTGTTCATAATTTTGGCACGGGTTTCCCGCGAAAATAATTGAAATCTCCCGATACAATGATGAAAAACTTACATGAGTTGCTTGATGAATGCACTGGAGTTGCACAAAAACATACTAAAAGTTGTCTGCATGACTAGTGAGTAGCCTACATTATTCTAAGTTGCATACAATACTTTTTTAGTGTGGTAAGCAACTTCGTTTCATATATAGGCAACTTAGCAACATTCACGGACAACTTTTTAATATATTGTAGGCAACTGAAATAGAAATGGTAGTTAGCTGAGCATCACTAACAGGCAACTTCATAATGTTTTTAGGCAACTTAGAAAAGACAATTATAAGCAACTTCATAATATTGTAGGCAACTAATTTGCAAAATTAGACAACTGAGCAATAATGGTAGGTAACTAATTATCAATAGCAGGTAAACTAGGCATCAATAATAGGCCAATTTCATAGTATTGTATGCAACTGGGCATCAATAATAGGTAACTGAACATCCATGGTAAGCAACTGAGCAATCATGGTAGGCAAGTTGTGATAATATTAGCAAAATTTGTTGATACACATGGTGCAATGAAGTTGCTTATTTGTAGCATTAAAGGTGTCTCGTGTTTTATGTGATTTTCTCATTTTGTACACAAACCAACCTAATAAGTAGTCCTACTAGGCAAAAAATAAAGTTGCTTTCCTATAGCACTAAAGTTGCCTCGGAAAAAAGTTCGACGAAACCTGTCGATATGAGATCTAGTTTTGAAGAACTCGTCGCGAGAAACCCAGCTGTGAAAACGAAATTGGATTTCGACGCTTAAATCAAAAGTTACAGTTTTTAAACTTTTTAACCCCAAATAAATGCACGTGGAGACAATATTCCTTTTCTGATGGACCAGATTAGATTAGAGATGCGTCGGCTGCTCCTTCCATATTTGGAAGAGCGCTCAATCCTAGCAACCAGCGCTCGGGCGCCCGCCAGTCAGGTCCATATAACTAAGGGTGGGAAAGCAAACCCTCTTAGCGCGCACGTCACTGTCGGAAAAAAGATCTAGATGCATGAATTTAGATATTTCTTGTTTTGTTTTCCATTAATGCGAGTGTTTTTTGGCTCGTATAGATTGATCACGGATTCACGGAGCATTTATCTCTCTGGCGCTTGAGAAGGATGGGTGGAGATTGCCTCCATTTACCAAACAAACGCCTAGTTTGCCCCTGCGGGAGGCTAACCCGCCCCTTGCCGCTCGAGACCGAGCAGCGTCGACTGGCGCATAGTAGTAGCTAGTAGTACTAGTACTATACTGCTCGTGCATGCAGCTTAATCATGCATGCTTGTAGTTGTACTCCATGACGATAGGGGCGTTTACTATTTAGCAACATGCATGCAGCATGACACACATATACCCGATCGATCGTCTCACGTTTCACAAGTTTGGACTTTTCTCCCGGAGAAATAATTGACCAGCTGAAGAAGAAAAATACTAGTTATCGCTTGGTCTTTTTTGCCAGTTGCAACAACTCGGTATTCATGAATTGTGCGTGTACACTTACGCATATGACCATCTGAATTTTAAACTCAGCTGCATCGTTGGTCTTTTTTTTTCTCTTCTTATCATTTCCCAGCAGGTCATTCATATCCATAATCCAGCTAGTCACTTTGACAAAAATCGTACACGATAAGCAAAAGAATATCCGTTGTTTCTGTTGACGCTGTCGTTATCATCGATCTTGGCATTTACTATTTTGGGTGATGGCGGGGTGGGGAAGCGTCGAAGGATCCAGGAGCTCCCGGCCGGTCAGCCAGCCAGCTACAAGTATACTACTACTGCTCATACGTAGGCTCGTAGCCGCGTCTTGGCTTCACGCCGGCGGGTTGCTATCCCGGGCAGGCAGGACTTAATCCGTCCTACGTGGCCGCGACTAGTCTAGCGATTAAAGGACCATGTCGGGTTAATCAGTAACCATGTAGAGGTGGTAAATAGCAAGTGGGTGTTATTGCATGCATGGACATGGCCGGAGGACGTGGCGAGTAGGGTCAGGGTTATCCGTTAAGTGTTTTTTTTTTTGCGGGGGTATCCGTTAAGTGTAAACCATGTTTGTTTTGTTGCACCACTAGTGCCTAGTGCGCCCATTTTATTATATATACTGCCGTCGAGTTGACATTTAGTGCTGCCATATAGTCTTTACTGCTCACTGCATCAAGTGATCAAGTGTCTCGGTTCTACATGGATTAGTGCTTAATGATTAGCGCAGTAGCTAACAGGTACTTTCCCGGGAACGAGATTATTTTTCAGCGCTTTTCGGGGTCCTTTGGCAGTTTGGCTGTGCCAGAGGATATATGCCGCTGGTAATATTTTATACTCTTTCCGCATACTCTCTTATACGGAGTATTTCCCCGCGTCCTAAGAATTTGCATGCCCATGCCAGTTCGGCTGAGAAGCATTCGTCACGTATTCGCGTTAGTCAAGAGGCGCCGTTGCCTCCAAAACCGTACGTGCCCTAGGTACTCGGAAAGGTTCAACCTTTCGGGGTCAATGCAGTGGCCTTAAGATGGCACTATTTATAGCTTCCATTGGGCAAGCAAATGCCATGTCTTTCGGTGGTTTAAATTGATAGCATGATCGTTTGAACGTCCAGTCTCGCCATTTTTGCCCCTGATCGAGCTAGGAGGTTTGTTTGGCCCTTGCAACGCAGGAGGGGCAGCGTTTCTCAAACAGTGTAGTACTACTAACAACAAGAAATCGACTCGTTGGGACCGGATATCCCGGTTAAATCATGATTGAATTTATGGGGATTATTTGAGATATGAGGATGCATGTCGCTGTAGTGTGGTGGTGTCGCTCTCAGGATTGTTGAGCGGCACATTTTATCTGCGTGACCAATACCGGCATATCACAATTATGCTCCCAAATGTACTTATCCTCACATGAAAATTTATCTCTTAAAATCTGGTAATTAAGCTTCACTACATTGAGTTTATGGACCGCCATATGTTGACTTTATTTTATTCTTCAAAAACAATTTGTAACATATTGACCCTTTTGAAGCATGGGTTGCACCCATAATTTCACATCAAATGGTTTTTTAATGGTTCATGTGATCATGACTGGTAGGTCCCACACATCTAGAAGGCGTGGCGCCCAAACATGACCTCAACATTGGCAGTTGGACATGACTTGGAAACAGATCGTGAGGCTTAATCATGAAGAGATTTATGCGGGTTATCTGATATTTGATATGCATATGCTATTTGTGATGTTGTTCTTGTAATTGTTGAGCGGCAAATTTGTATTTGTGTGTGCCAAATATCCACATATCATAATTATGCATCAAATCGTACTTACCCTCACATGGAAATTATATGTACGACTTCTTCTTTTTTTGCATACATTGAGGGGAGGGCGAGGGTACTCTCTTTTATCTCAAGCCAAGTAGTTTGGCAACATTTTATTTGAGTTCACAAACCAACACGCACTAGTAAAAAAAGGGGCTTTTGGCCCGGTTGGTAAGGCCCTTTAGTCCTGGTTTTTGAACCGAAACTAAAGGATCGTTACTAATGCCTCTCCCTTTTAGTCCCGGTTCTTACACGAACCGGGACTAAAGGCCGCGGCCACGTGGAGCTCCACCTTTAGTCCCGGTTGGTAACACCAACCGGGACTAAAGGAAATTTTATTTTATTTTTAAATTTTTTTTGATTTTTTTTATTTTCAAATTTCTGAATTATTTTAACCTCTAATCTCTAATCATCACCCTTCATCACTGCTCAATTTATCCTCTAATCTCTAATCACCCCTCATCAATTCAAATCATCTAACTTCCCGAACGGTCACCCATCCTCCCACTCCCCCAGCCTGAGCACGCTTAACTTCCGGGTTCTATTCTCCCTCGTTTCCAAGTCTGCACTTGTTGTTTCCCTGACAATACTAAGATGTCAATCTTATTAACCCTCAGGAATTTTGCTTGAGCATGAAGTGACACATTTCACTGTTTGAGTTTGAAACTATTGTTTTAAAAAACAATAATTATTTAGTAACACTAATATTTCTTGATAATTAGTTTGACCATTGTTTGACCACAGTTTGACCAGATTTGACCAAAATTCAAAATAACTGAAATAACTATTTAGTAACACTAATATTCTAGAATAATTAGTTTGACCACAGTTTGACCATAGTTTGACCAGATTTGACCAAAATTCAAAATAACTGAAATAATTATTTAGTAACACTAATATTCTAGAATAATTAGTTTGACCATTGTTTGACCACAGTTTGACGAGATTTGACCACATTTTTTCCAAAAAAAATTTGAAACTATATTTTTTCTGTTACTAGTGGCGCACCTAGCAAATGGTGCGCCACTAGTAAGTTTGAAATTTTTTCGATTTTTTCCGCTGTAGATCTTAAAAGCCCCGTAACTTTTTTCTGTTAGGTTTTTGAGGATTTTGAAAATGTTTAACAAGGTTCCCCCCGTTAAATTTGGATGTAACTTTTCGAGTAGATGATTTTTCATATAAAAAACTTTTTCATCCGAGTTCGTATGCAAAAGTTATGCCCATTTTACAAATTCCAGAGAGATTTTGCAAATAAAGTCGAAATTCATATTTGTAAATTTTCCCAACAACTAGACCACATATCACATGGGAAACTTATTTTATTTTATTTTTTTGACATTTCCATCATTTTCTTTTGTTTTTTCTAAAACTGAAAAGGCGGTCAGGGGGGTAGAGTTTGAAAATGGGACCTTTAGTACCGGTTCGTGCCATGAACCGGTACTAATGCCTCAAAGCCCATTAGTACCGGTTGGTGGCACCAACCGGGACTAAAGGTCTAACCTTTAGTTTCGGTTGGTGCCACCAACCGGGACTAATGGGCATCGCACCCTTTAGTCCCGGTTCATGGCACCAACCGGGACTAAAGGGCCCAGGTGAACCGGGACTAATGCCTTAGCCGCACGAACCGGGACGAATGCTCACATTAGTCCCGGTTCGTGACTGAACCGGGACTAATGTGAATACTGCCCTGTGACCAAAGCCCTGTTTTCTACTAGTGACGTTGGATTAATGTAAGAGTTTATTCATGTTTGAATAATGAGAAATACACTAGTAGAAAACATGGCTTTCGTGGGGCATGGCCAGCCCATTAGTCCCGGTTCAGTCACGAACCGGGACCCATGGGGGGTATACGTCCCGGTTCGTGCGCCCAGGGGGCCGGCCGGGCCTCGTCGGACATTTGTCCCGGTTCGTCTGGACCCATTTGTCCCGGTTCCAGGCACGAACCGGGACCAATGGTCCTCGCTCCTGGCCCACAACCATTGGTCACGGTTCGTGGCTGGAACCGGGACAGAAGGGGGCCTTTAGTCCCGGTTCCAGCCACGAACCGGGACCAATGAGTTGCCTATATATACCCCTCACCCGCGGGTAGAGCACTCCACTGCTCTGTTTTTCTGGCCGGCGAGGGGAGAGCTTTGTGGTGCTCTAGCTCACCTCCTATGGACATGAGGTGTTCGATGAAGTGCCCGAGCCACACTAGTTAAGCTTTCTCCTCTCGAAGCTCGGCCTTCAAGCTCCATTTTCCCCAAGATTTGTTTAGGTTTAGCGGTCCGTCACGTCCCGTCCCCGACTTCACCGCCGTCGATCGCCCGCGCCGATCTCGTCGCCGGCACCACCGTGGTGAGCCTCTTGTTCTTATCTTCTTTCTGAAAGAAAAAATTCTTACTTTAGATAGATACTTGTCTAATTTTCTTACTTTTATTATTGCTTGTAATTATATAGTGCGATGGTTTTGGTATCCGCCCCAGTCAGCCCTCGTCCTGTCTATGATTCGGATGTGGTATATATTAACTTTTATAACTATTTGGTTCATTTATTGTTTATGACAATTATGCCGACCAACGTGACATAGATTTTATTTATCTAGGAGGTATGTGAACCGTAAATTCCAACCGACCCTATTGTCGAGAGGTTAAATTTAGTTGAAGACGAAAACAATTACTTGAAGGAAAAAATAAAAAAAAATGAGGAGGAGAAGATGATATTAGAGTTGCATGTTGTAGATGTCGTCGATGATCACAAGATCAAGATGGACGCAATGCATTTTAATATTAGAAAGATTAGAAAATATGCCATTCATACCGAGGCTTGGTATCATTATGACGTTGGATCAATTGTTACCTTGGTTGCGATTATGATCGCATTTGTTGTTGCATTGAAATGTTTTACATAGTTTCAATGTATGGTTTAATTAGATGCTCTGGAGAGCTATATGTTGTTCAATGAGAACTATCTATGTACTTTGGTTTTAATGTGATGATGAACTTCTATTAATTTGGTCACTTATCTATCCATGATGTTCTGTAATGGTTTTTGACACACTTAATTATATATAATGCACGCAGATGAACCGGCAATGGATGTACAGTGACAGACACACCTCCGAGTACGTTAAGGGCATGCATAATTTTCTCAAAGTGGCTGAGGCAAACAAGCAGAATAGTTTTATGTGCTGTCCATGCCCTATATGTGGGAATACGAACTCTTACTCTGACCGGAAAATCCTTCACAGCCACCTACTTTATAAGGGTTTCATGCCACACTATAATGTTTGGACCAGGCACGGAGAAATAGGGGTTATGATGGAAGACAGCGAACAAAAATAGGACGATGAAAACTATGTCCCCCCGGAATACGGTGATGCTGCAACGGGGGAAGCTGCTGAAGATCAAAAGGAACCAGACGATATTGTGCCTGATGATGATCTCCGCCGGGTCATTGTTGATGCAAGGAGACAGTGCGAAAGTCAAAAGGAGAATCTGAAGTTCGATCGCATGTTAGAGGATCACAAAAAAGGGTTGTACCCCAGTTGCGAAGATGGCAACACAACGCTCGGTACCGTATTGGAATTGCTGCAGTGGAAGACAAAGAATGCTGTGCCTGACAAAGGATTTGAGAAGCTACTGAAAATATTGAAGAAGAAGCGTCCAAAGGATAACGAATTGCCCGACAGTACGTACGCAGCAAAGAAGGTCGTATGCCCTCTAGGATTGGAGGTGCAGAAGATGTAGGAAATATGCCCCAGAGCCAATAATAAAGTTTTTATTTATATTTCCTATATCATGATAAATGTTTATTATTCATGCTACAATTGTATTAACCGGAAACTTAGTACATGTGTGAATACATAGACAAACAGAGTGTCACTAGGATGCCTCTACTTGACTAGCTCGTTGAATCAAAGATGGTTAAGTTTCCTAGCTGTCATTTGATTAACGGGATCACATCATTAGAGAATGATGTGATTGACTTGACCCATTCCATTAGCTTAGCACGATGATCGTTTAGTTTGTTGCTATTGCTTTCTTCATGACTTATACATGTTCCTATGACTATGAGATTATGCAACCCCCGAATACCGGAGGAACACTTTGTGTGCTATCAAACGTCACAACGTAACTGGGTGATTATAAAGATGCTCTACAAGTGTCTCCGATGGTGTTTGCTAAGTTGGCATATATCGAGATTAGGATTTGTCACTCCGATTGTCGGAGAGGTATCTCTGGGCCCTCTCGGTAATGCACATCACTATAATCCTTGCAAGCAATGTGACTAATGAGTTAGTTGCGGGATGATGCATTACGGAACGAGTAAAGAGACTTGCCGATAACGAGATTGAACTAGGTATTGAGATACGGGCTATCAAATCTAGGGCAAGTAACATACCGATGACAAAGGGAACAATGTATGTTGTTATGCGGTTTGACCGATAAAGATCTTCGTAGAATATGTAGGAACCAATATGAGAATCCAGGTTCCGCTATTGGTTATTGACCGGAGATGAGTCTCGGTCATGTCTACATAGTTCTCGAACCCGTAGGGTCCGCACGCTTAACGTTCGGTGACGATCGGTATTATGAGTTTATGTGTGTTTGATGTACCGAAGGTTGTTCGGAGTCCCGGATGAGATCACGGATATGATGAGGAGTCTCAAAATGGTCGAGACATCAAGATCGATATATTGGAATGCTATGTTTGGACATCGGAATGGTTCCGGGTGAGTTCGGGCATTTACCGGAGTACCGGGGGGGTTACCGGAACCCCCCGGGGAGTACATGGGCCTTAGTTGGAGAGAGGAGGAGGCGGCCAAGGTGGGGGCGCCCCCCCCAAGCCCAATCCGAATTGGGAAGGGGGCCGGGCCCCCTTTCCTTCTCCCTCTCTCCTCCTTCCTTCCTCTCCTACTCCAACTAGGGAAGGGGGAATCCTACTCCCGGTGGGAGTAGGACTCCCCCCTAGGGCGCGCCATAGAGAGGGTCGGCCCTCCCCTCCTCCACTCCTTTATATACAGGGGAGGGGGCACTCCATAGACACACAAGGTTATTGTTTAGCCGTGTGCGGTGCCCCCCTCCACAGATTTCCACCTCGGTCATAACGTTGTAGTGCTGAGGCGAAGCCCTGTGTCGGTAACTTCGTCATCACCGTCATCACGCCGTCGTGCTGACGAAGCTCTCCCTCGACACTCAGCTGGATCTAGAGTTCGTGGGACGTCACCGAGCTAAACGTGTGCAGATCGCGGAGGTGCCGTACTTTCAGTACTAGGATCAGTCGGATCGTGAAGACGTGCGACTACATCAACCGTGTTGTCATAACGCTTCCGCTTTCGGTCTACGAGGGTACGTGGACAACACTCTCCCCTCTCGTTGCTATGCATCACCTAGATGGATCTTGCGTGTGCGTAGGAATTTTTTTGAAATTACTGCGTTCCCCAACAGTGGCATCAGAGCCATGTCTATGCGTAGATGTTATATGCACGAGTAGAACACAAAGAGTTGTGGGCAATAATAGTCATACTGCTTACCAGCATGTCATATTTGATTCGGCGGTATTGCTGGATGAAGCGGCCCGGATCGACATTACGCGTACGCTTATGCGAGACTGGTTCTACCGACGTGCTTTGCACACAAGTGGCTGGCGGGTGTCAATTTCTCCAAGTTTAGTTGAATCGACTGTGGCTACGCCCGGTCCTTGTTGAAGGTTAAAACATCACACTTGACGAAAAATCGTTGTGGTTTTGATGCGTGGGTGTAACATCCCAAAATTCTAAATATTGGATTGTTATAATAAATAAATAGTTTTTATTGGTTGTTTGATTGTTGTGTGATTGATTGACTGAAAGTGAGTGAAATTGAAACTTTTGAAAGTTAAATGAGAGGGAATAAAAGGACTTTCCCAAACTTTCATTTTTGCATTTATGATCTTCGTGAATTCAAATTATTTTCAAATACAAAACCCTAGAGACAAGATGACATGACTTCTTCCATTTAAATAAATGAAAAGGGGTTTTGAAAAGATTTGAATTTCATTTGGAAATATTTTAAAATTCAGAAACTTTAAGCAACTCAATGATTTTCATGAGGGAAGATAAAATGACTTCTTCAAATCATATGAAATATGAGTTGGAAGTTTAAGAGAATCAAATTTAAAGTCCCTTTGAAATTATTTTCGATTTGGAGTTATTTGGTTTTTTTTCAAATTATTTTTCTCCAAAAGTAAAATATATGGAAAATAAGGTAAAATGATTCCCTACATCAGAAAATTGGAGAGCAATAAATTTGAAATCATTTTGGTATTTTTAAAATGTTTTTTGGGTTTTATTGCAGCAGTAGCACTGTTTGATTTATTTGAATTTGTGTGGATTTTATTTGACGTTCGAAAAATGTTCAAGTTGTAGAAAATCTTTTTTTTGAAAATTTTGACATATTATATGCCTATATAATATTTTTATTTCTTTTTGTTTTATTCTTTTTTCTGACTATGTTTTTTTTAAACTTCTTCTCCGGACCGGGTCAACTGGGCCGAAGCCCAGCCAGCCGGCCCAGCCTAACCGGCAACTGCCTCTTGCCGGGAGTCCTCGTCCCGCATGGCGCCGGCGAAGCCGTGTCACCGCCGGACTCGTCCCGAGCCGCCCCCAGGCTATATATAGCCGAGCCCCGCCGCCGCTCGCCTCCACGCGCCGAGCCGCCGTTGCCGCGCCCTCGCACCGCCGCCT
>NC_057802.1:523044299-523066743 GCF_018294505.1 Triticum aestivum
GCCGCTGCCGCCGCCTTGCGCCACCGCTGCCGCGCACCGCCACCTCTCCGCCCGCCTGCGATCCGCCCCGCGCCGCACAGCCCTGCCGCCGTCTCGTCGCAGCCACCGAGCCGCCGGAGTTGACCGCCGAGCCGCCGGAGACGATCCTCTCGATCCGATCCGCGTCCGAACCGGTAATAAACCATTATGGTTTTTTAGGTTTTCTTTTCAAAAAAAACCTAGATCATTTTTTCATAAAACAGGTTTGTTTAGGTTTACTTATTTAGAGAACGTTCGCTAGTTAGGTTCAGAAAACGAACGGTCACTTTTTAGTCTTTTCTTTTTCTGTTTTATTTTCGGCTAGGGACCCATCCGTGAATACCTTATTTACAGATTAGCCCCTGATCTTCAAACCTTCGCTAGTTTTCACTCGTTTGTCAAAATCCAACGAAACCAACGCTCACTTCTTCGTTATGATCCCCTCTATCCAGATAACCAACTTGATGATGTTTTTGATAGTTTAAAATTTGATTTCAAACAGTTTTGAATTCAAACTTCTTTTGATCGTAACTTGAGTTTCGTAGCTCCGTTTGAGTTGATTCTTTTTGCAATTCGAAGCTCTTGACCTAAACTCTCTGATAAGGCCAAATTCACCCAATTTTGGTACTGTTAGAATTTTTTTTCTGTTGCAAGAGTTAATTGCCTGTTTTCAAAGTTTTCCGAGTTCTTTTCTTCGATTCTTTTGCATGAGTGCTTATGTATGCAATTGCTTGCTTACGATAGATTGACCGGAGTGTGACGAGTAGAACTATCATGAGCTATGAGTGTGAATCATCTTCATCAATAGTACAAGGCAAGTTCACACTTTGATCATATCCCTTTATTACCTAGTTTTTATGCATTAGTTTCAACCCCTCAAACATTGCATGGTTAGGATTTGATAACATGTGGGTATTGGGAAGTAGTTGATGAGGTAGGAACCTATTGTCTTGCATTCAAACCCAGGGTGTTACTACGTTATGCTTATACGACTATGCTATGCTCGTAGACGTGGTTTGGTTTTGAGAGAATTCATGAAAGATGTGAGAGTTATTATTTTAACTAAGGGAAACTTAAGGTGGCTACTTAATACACATATGGGTGGAATGGTTGGGGCACCCTGGAGCACCCAGTGGTTTGCCCGAGAACCTAGGGTTATACCAGTGTTGTCCTAGGAGATCCCGGGGTTACCGTGTGATCATCCTGTGGTTCGCCACCCAGGCTCAAAAGGATCATAAGATTATTCATGCTAGAAACTTCCGTGTGCAGCCACAAGCCATTATGGGCTCTGGCATAGGTGAGTACGTTGTGTGACCTCTTTCAGTGGTAGGCTAGCAGATGTAGGGTAAAGTAGGTGTAACTGTCTACCCAGAGTAAAGATTTAATGCTTCTGAAAGACTGTGTCTCGGTCATCCGTTTCTCAAACACCATGTAGTGCGAGAAATCCAACGGAGGAGATCGGGTCTTGTGGGGAAAAGTGTGCAAACCTTTGCAGAGTGTACAAACTAATCATGGTTAGCCGTGTCCCCGGTTATGGACATCTTGGTTATCTGGTACTTGGATTATCATGTTGATCTCATCATTCTAATTAATTAATTTGATTGGGTTAATGATTACTATTTTGGGATTGAGTTGGAGGAACCTTCTCGATGTTTTCAACAAACTTTGTAGTTAAATAAAATATATTCCTTTGTTGTAGGGAAAAATTAGATTTATGCAAAATTAAAATTAGAGCCTCCACCAGCCAAATATGCATGTAGTGATAGTCATTATTTAGCATTGCTCTACAGTGTGAAATTGCCAGTACATTCAATCTACTGACCCTTTGTGGCTGCAACGTCTCATGTTGCAGGAATCTTACGACGAGTAAGTGACACGTTAGGGTTACGATTTCTACATTCAACTTTGCCGTTGGGGAATCCACAACTTTGTTACTTTCGCTTTATGGATTGAGGTAATGGTATTTACGTTTCTTTATACATGTGATTTACCTCTGTTATAAATCCTCGAGTACTGTGTGTGTCAGCATACCGATCCAGGGATGACACTTAAGCACAGAGACTTGACCGTCTGAGGTCGGGTCGCTACAAGATGGTACCAGAGCCAGGTTGACTGTAGGACGTGACCCTAGAAACTGGCAAGCCCATAGGAAAGATTTTCTCTAAAACTTTACTTTTCAAAAAGATCTTTTACCTCTCTTCCTTTCCGAGCTTTATTAAATATTCCCCTTTAGTTATACTATACCCCTTTCCCCTTTTGACCACACAAAGATTCGACTGATGAGACCACTCCACGAAGGACAAGATATCGGACAACCAAGACCACTTCGGAATGAAGAGGATTTTACCGTACATTATAATAACGAAAACTACAACAGTTGAAGACTCCGAAGACTAGGAGAATTTGAAGGATCTGAAGAATTTCCAGATTGGTATGACCTAGGAAAGTTTCCCTTATGGAACTAGTCAGACTATTGAAACTGTCAATAACCGAGATCAAGGTGTGTCGGAGAAAGACCGGAACATGGAGCGTTAAAACTTAAAGTTTTTGTCAAGAAAACCCCAGGACAGGAGATATCAATTTTGGAATGAAAGCTCATGGCAGTAACATGGGCATAGACACGGCTAACCATGAGGTTATCGCCCGCTTCTACTATTGTCACCGTGCTGAGTTAAGCATGCATTGCTTCAAAAGGATTGGATGGTAGAAGGCTGATGGAGCACCTATCAGCAAAAGATAAAGTTTTAACCTTAGATGGTGTGTCACCAGGATCTGGAGTATTACATCAAGAAGTTTAGGGTGGACCTTTAGGAAGCCGTATTTTGACAAAGAAGCATTTCATGAAGAACTCAGGACCCAGAAGCTGGAAGTAGCCAAGCTGGAGGAGCAAAACCTCAAGATACCGGAGATTCGACAGGAACTGAAGGACAGTAGGACCATGGTTCATGCCAAGGATGTTAAAACCTAGAAGTTCGGAACACATCTCCTGAATATTAAAGGACGTCACGAGAGACTTCACGTCAACAGAGATGATCTGGCAGAATAACTTGAGAAGGTCAAGCACGATGGGAAGAAGCCATCGGAGACATGAACAAGACTCGAAGAGTTTGGCAACTTTGAAGATTTATTTGACCTTTAGAAGACCAAACCCCTGTTATATACCTATGCTAGATGCGGCGTTTGTGAGCTGTCATTTTGTTGTTGTTTTTCCAACAGCCACAAAATAAAATATGTCTTTTCAAAACTATTGTTTGTATTGTGTGTATCCCTCTCTATCTCTCTTATCTCACCCGAAACCCATGGACCCAATAGAGGATGAATGGAGAGGAACTCATGTTTCCTAGACCGATAAGTCAATTGGAGACGGACCGATGGATTCAGAACATGGAGGATCACATGAAGAATAACCCTATAGTCGGAAAGGATATGACCCAGCATGCTCTTCAGTGCTTTGAAAGAGGTGCTGCTACTTGGTGGAGGATGTACCAAACCACCAATGGATGGCAAGGAGTAACCACTTGGAAAGAATTTAAGTTGACTCTGCAAAGGTCTCGTCTTGTGTTCCAGAAATTGAAGTCTTATGGAAATGATATGAAGAAACCTTGTGCATGCAAGCTCTGTGGAGGAATAGGACACAACCATAAGGAACACAAGGATGAATGGACTCATTGTGAAGGAAGTCACCCAACTGAAGAATGCCCAACTAGGCAGATTATTTGTTTCTTGTGTGAAGGGACTACCCAGTACCCTGCTCAGTGTCACATTTACCCCATGGTACAGAGAACCATCCAGCAGAAGAAAGAAGCAATGAAAGGAGCCCTCATGGAAATTTTAGAAGAACCTATGGTGAAGGAAGAGGTGGAGGACACACCCGAAGAAGATCCAATTCAACCTTTCACCAAGTCATGCTATTCATGTGGAGAAGAAGGGCACATCTCCCAGAATTGTATGAATGGGGATCTAGTAGAATTCCCGACATAGGAAGTAGAGTATGACCCATAGGAAATAGAAGCCTTGATTGGAACAGAAAAGTCCAGGAAGAGAAGTAGATTGGATTCCAGGAAGGACCTGAGTCATATCACCTATTTCAGTTGCAAGGAGTCAGGGCACTACTTCAGCAGTTGCCCAAAAAGGATGCCGAGGACCCAAGGAGGCTATATAATCACAAGGAAACCTCGAGACTTGTCAGAAGTAATATGTTTCCGCTGTAATGAAGCAGGGCACTTTGCCAGAGAATGCCCCAAGGAGAAGGAGACTTGTGATAAATAGTTGAGTTGCAACGAGAAATATAGTAGTAGTGGGGACATTTCTTTTTATCAGTGAGGTGTTGAGTTGAGGCATGTAATGGAAGTGCAGGAGATTGTAATACTTTGAGAATCAATAAAGTTAGTATCATGGGTACTGATTTGGATTTTATGAGTTGTTACTCTATGAAGAAAGATGTTGACCATTTTTGAGGATATGAGAAATATGGTCTATGGAAGACTTTGTGCATTTCAAGGGTGGTAGTACCCTGTGAGGGCACTTGACCTCTGGAAAAGATAAAGATATTCCACGGAGTGGACTACGGACAAAAATAAGTACGAGTTTTATCTCGATATGTGGGACACCCCAAGAAGTATGAAGGGATGAAGTACCACTGGATATAAAGGAGGTATAATGTTGGTAATATGGAGCAATTGTAACTCAATGATGAGTCTGAGTAATCACGTCTGAGTAATCATGTCTGAGTTTGGTACCAATAGAAGGAAGAGATACAATACAATTGGATGGAATTAAGAATGCTAGAAGTTGGATGTTGGAATAATGATCAGTTGCCCCCGATGAAGAGTTCAAGGTTTACAAGTGATGAGATGGGCCATAACCCACATGCCCCAGGACCTGCCAAGAAGCAAGCACATTCTTCCTGAAGGAAAAACCCTGGAAGAAGTTACGATTTTATCGATAGACGATCTTATAGGAGTAACGCAAAACCTGAGGGTTGTGAAGGAATGATAGATGTTGTTTGTCTTGCAGAATCAATGGATTTTTCTGAACTTAGTTCGTCGACAAGAGAAATTCAGCAATGCTTGTGAGGATGACCGAGTGTTAGAATGCGAGATTCGCTAAACCATATACAAGGTAATGATCTGGGTGCGGGATGGATTGATCACCATACTGACTTACTCTTATTATTCGCCTTGCTATATGGGATGGTAAATCTGAGTGACTTACCTATAGTAGAGGAACGACGATATTAAGCCTAATTAAACCTTAGAATGGTATGACAGTTTTTCCCCTTGTACAAGGCAGCTGTTCCCAATCGTAGGTCATACGGTGAGAATGAAGCCCAGACCCATTTCCTATCAGACACACCATGAGATATCGATAGTTGTTCAGTATTGGTGCCAGATCTATCAGCTAAGAAGAGCCATTCTCGGAAGAACCTTACCAAGATGGAAGGACAGAAGAAATTGAGGAAAAGGTTATGCCACTACCAGAAGAGCCCAAAGAAGGAGTTTTCCTGAAAATCTGAGAAGACCGACACTGTCAAGGATGGAGTATATGGGTTTTGATGGAACCGTAACAATGCTTCTAAGGGTGGTAGCACCCGATACCCCCGGAGACGATCAATGGATTTTGAGAAGACCCCGAACCTAACCTATTTCTTTCTAGCCTCTCCGAATCTCGAGGACGAGATTCATTTTAAGGGTGGTAGGTTTGTAACATCCCAAAATTCTAACTTTTGGAATGTTATAATAAATAAATAATTTTGATTGTTTGTTTGATTGTTGTGTGATTGATTGACTGAAAGTGTGTGAAATTGAAACTTTTGAAAGTTAAATGAGAGGGAATAAAAGGACTTTCCCAAACTTTCATTTTTGTATTTACGATCTCCGTGAATTCAAATTATTTTCAAATACAAAACCCTAGAGAGAAGATGACATGACTTCTTCCATTTAAATAAATGAAAAGGGTTTTTGACAAGATTTGAATTTCATTTGGAAATATTTTAAATTCAGAAACTTTAAGCAACTCAATGATTTTCATGAGAGAAGATAAAATGACTTCTTCAAATCATATGAAATATGAGTTGGAAGTTTAAAAGAATCAAATTTAAAGTCCATTTGAAATTATTTTCAATTTGGAGTTATTTGGGTTTTTTTCAAATTATTTTTCTCCAAAAATAAAATATATGGAAAATAGGGTAAAATGATTCCCTACATCAGAAAATTGGAGAGAAATAAATTTGAAATCATTTTGGTATTTTTAAAATGTATTTTTGGGTTTTATTGCAGCAGTAGCACTGTTTGATTTATTTGAATTTTTGTGGATTTCATTTAACGTTCGAAAAATGTTCAAGTTGTAGAATTTTTTTTCTGAAAATTTTGATATATTATATGCATATAGAATATTTTTATTTCTTTTTGTTTTATTCTTTTTGTCTGACTATGTTTTTTTTTTGAAAAAAACTTCTTCTCCGGACCGGGCCAACTGGGCCGAAGCCCACCCAGCCGGCCCAGCCCACCAATACTGAACAACTATCGATATCTCATGGTGGTAAAGGGAAGAAGGGGTACTTCAAGAAGAACGGCAAGCAAGTTTCTGCTCAAGTGAAGAAGCCCAAGTCTGGACCTAAGCCTGAGACTGAGTGCTTCTACTACAAAGGGACTGGTCACTGGAAGCGGAACTGCCCCAAGTATTTGGCGGATAAGAAGGATGGCAAGGTGAACAAAGGTATATGTGATATACATGTTATTGATGTGTACCTTTGTAACATCCCAAATTTTCAATTTGGAATGTTATACATAAGTCATTCTTGCATATCGTATTTTATTGCATTTTGCGTTGCGATCCTCGGAAATTCTAAGCAACTCAAGGACCCACGGAGAGAGTTGGGGATTTCACCGTTTTCATATTTGAATTTTCTCAAATATCGAAACAAGGATTATTTTGGTTTTAATTATTTTTCCTCTCCAAAAATATTTCATATTAAAATATATGAGAGGAGATAATATGGACTTCTCCAAAATAAATGACATATTAGAGGAAAAATGTTAAAATCAAATAAGTAATTTTTATTTGGATTTTATTGCTATTTTATTTGAATTAGAAAAATATGCATTTTTCCAAAATTGCATTTTAGGCCAAGAAAATGTTCACTAAGTTCTAAATATTCTATTTAGACAGTGATATTTTATTTAGCGGACGTTCGTCCGTTCGTTCGTTTTAACGAACGCTGTTCACCGTTTAAGTTCAGACAGCGAACGTTCGTTCATTAGTCTTTTCTTTTTATTTTCTTTTTCGGCCAGGGACCTATCCGCGATTATTTTTATCGCAGATTAGCCCCTGATCTTCAAACCCTCGCTGTTTCTAAACCGTTTGTCCAAATCCAGTGAAACCAACGCCAAAATCTTCGTCTCGAGCCCCTCTTTAGATTTAATCAACTTGAACATGGTTTTGACTATTTAAAAATTTGGTTTCAAGCAGATTTGAATTTGACACTCTTTTGACCGTAGTTTCAGTTCCATAGCTCCGATTCGATTGATTCTTATTGCAGATCGAATCTCTTCAGTGGAGTTGTCAGATTCGATCTTCTTATTTGTGTTTTACCCGTGCATCCATGCTTGAGTGCTTATGTATGTTATTGTTTGTTTGCGATAGAATTCCTGGAGTGCGAAGCGTGCTACTACGAGTCACTAGGTTTTGCGGATCGTCAGCAAGGCAAGTAACACATTGACCATACTCTTTTCATACCCAGTTTTTATGCATTAGTTTCAATCCTCAAACATTGCATGATTAGGATGTGATTAACATGTGGGTATTGGGAAGTAGATGATGAGGTAGAACCTATTGCCCTGTTTATTATCAAACCCTGGGAGTTACTTCTACGTTATGCTTATGTTGCCATGCTATGCTCGTAGACGTGGTTTGGTTTGAGAGATCCATGACAGATGTGAGTGTTTAATTAATGATTAACTTAAGGTGGCAACTTTAATACACATCTGGGTGGATTGTTGGTTTGGGCACCTGGAGAATCCAGTGTTGTCCTAGAATATCCCGGAGTACCCGTGTGATCATCCTATAGTTCACCACCCAGGCTCAAAGGGATCATAAGATTATTCATGCTACAAACTTCCGTGTGCAGCCACAAGCTATTATGGGCTCTAGCATAGTTGAGTATGTTGCATGACCTCTTTCAGTGGTGGGCTAGCATATGTAGGGGAAAGTAGGTGTAACTGTCCACCTAGAGTAAAGAGTTAATGTTTCTGAAAGAATGTGTCTCGGTCATCCGTCTCTCAAACACCATGTAGTGCGAGATATCCAACGGAGGAGATCGAGTCTTGTGGGGGAAAAGTGCGCAAACCTCTACAGAGTCTACAAACTAATCATGGTTAGCCGTGTCCCCGGTTATGGACATCTTGAGTATCTGGTTCTTGGATTATCATATGGATCTCATCACTCTAAATTAATTTGTTGGGTTGATAATTACTTTTAATTAGGGATTGAGTTGGAGGAACCTTCTCAATGTTGTTCAACTACCATGATAGTTAAATGAAACATATTCCTTTGTTGTAGGGAAAAATTGGCTTTTCGCAACACACTATAACAGTAGAGCCTCCACCAGCCATATATGCATGTAGTGATAGCATTTATCTTGTTCATTGCTCTACCGTGTTATCTTGCCACCATATTCCATTTGCTGACCCGTTTTCGGGCTGCAACAAATCATGCTTCAGACTTTTCAGACGAAGAGTAAGGTGCGCTAGGTCGTTGTCGTGCACTCAGCTATGCCGTTGGAGTTGATGGACTCACTTTATCTTCCAAGTCTTCCGCTGTTATCTTATTTAGATGGCCTTAAGCCATATTTACTGTAATAAGTTCTCTTTGGAGACTATCGATGTAATAAGTGTGTGATTGCTACTCTATTATAAATCCTTCGAGTACTGTGTGTGTCAGCATTACCGATCCAGGGTTGACACTTATGCACAGAGACTTGACCGTCTGAGGTCGGGTCGCTACAAGATGGTATCGGAGCACACGCTGAATGTAGGACACGACCATTAAGATAAGCCATAGATCACTCTCCTCTACTTATTTCTGACTCCTCTCCATTTTCTCTTCTATAGGATGGCGGACTCAAGGAACAAGTTTTCTCAACTGGATGAAGACACCCTTTTGGGAGACACTTGAAGGAAGTCACTTGGTACCTGAACATAGGAAAACCAAGCTTCACCGGGACCTACACCGCCACCTTACCAGAAGAGGAGCGTTGGATGATTCGAGTTCAAGTTCCAGGAAGGACATTCACACCAGTCACTGAGCATAGAGTTTTCCTTTGATGCACCAACTTAGAGTCTAGGCAAGAGCATGGCAGCCCACATTGCTATGGGATGCATCGGAGAAGTCTACAAACAGGAGCTGAAGGAAACTATCTACCAGATATGTGGGCACCGAGATGAGCAATAGGAGATGATCAGCACCAGGAGGGACAAGTCCGTTGCAGCTTTCATTCAGGCGTTAAACCAACACATTCGATGACAGGAGAACCAGATGTGTGCAAGCATGATAGATCTGAAGAAGGTGATGACCAGGAACATGGAGCTAGAAGAGGAACTCAAGTCTACATGCGACGGATACAAGGAAGAAATCGCAATACTAGTGGAGAAGAATGACGACCTGACGAGGAAGCTCGGAGTATTCATGGGAAACCCCGCGCCAGGAGGAGATGACGATCAATCCAAGGACATTCGTTCTGAAGACTACATCATCATCGACGACACCGACTCCGACCCCGACAGCAGTGATGATGATTATGAAGACGAAGCTGGAGCAGATATCATGGAGTCTTCCACCGATCAAAATTCTAGTAGTTAGATCGATTGTATGCCCTGTAAATATGATCAGTAGTATTCCCCCATGTAAATAGTATAGTCCGAGCACTGTAACAATAGTTAGATCGATTGTATGCCCTTGCTTGATTGATTGAGTGATATGATATGATTATGTGTTTGTCTCATGTGCATATGGGTAGTGATTTCCCCTTAGACCTCAATCTATTCTAATCTCTTCCCTCTAAACCCATTAGATGCCTCCAAGATGTGACACCGGATTTGCCTTCCCACAGGAGCTCACGTAGTTGATCCAGCAGGAGAATGCCTTGATGCAGTTGTTAGTTCAGAACCAAGGTAACAACAACAACAACAACAACAACAACAACAACAACAACAACAACAACCCACCGCCACCACCCCCAGTTGACAACTTAGCCCATTTTTTGAGGTTGCAGCCGCCGGTGTTTTCCAGTAGCACCGAGCCGATAGTTGCTGATGATTGGCTTCGTAGGATTGGAAGGGAGTTGACCACCGCAGGTTGCACAGATGCTGAGAAGGTGCATCTTGCCGCACATCAATTGGATGGACCCGCAGCCTCATGGTGGGAGAATTACACAACCACTTTTCCTATAGCCAATGTCACTTGGGAGCAGTTTCAGCAAGCTTTCCGCACAGCCCATGTCTCAAATGGAGCTATGAGCATGAAGAAGCGTGAGTTTCGCAACTTGCGCCAAGGAAATCATACTGTGGGGCAGTACATGGATGAGTTTAGTAAGTTATCCCGCTATGCCCCTGATGATGTGGCCACAAATGCCGCGAAGCAGGAGAAGTTTATGGAAGGGCTGAATGATGAGATGAGCATGCTGTTGATGGTGGCAACATTTAACAACTACCAGGAGTTGGTAGACAAGGCTCTTATGATTGAAGGGAAGCAGCAGCAGATAGAGAGCCGCAAAAGGAAGTATGGACAAGGGAAGTACAATTCAGGAGCTCAGCAGAAGCCTCGTTTTACCCCGAACTCGGGAGGATATGCCCATAACCATGGAGGCCACACTCACAATGGAGGAAGTTCCCATAACCACAATGGCCCCAAGAATGGGAATGGGAATGGAGTAGGTAGCAATCAGAACCGCTCCAATCCAGGCACACCCGCCAAGAAGGACCTAAGTCATATTACTTGTTTCAAGTGCGGGAAAACTGCACACTACGCCACTGAGTGCCCCGAAGCGAAGAACGGAAATGGCAATGGAAGCTCTGGGAAGAAGCCCAACCCTTTCAACAGAGGGCAAGTGAACCACGTTAACGTGGAGGAGGTTGAAGAGCAGCCAGACGCAGTTATCGGTAAGTTCTTGGTTAAGTCATTTACCGCTCTCGTTCTTTTTGATACCGGTGCGTCGCATTCATACATTTCAAGGGGATTTGTGGATAAGTATAAGTTGCCCACCAAAGTTCTTAGGACACCTCTATTAGTAAGCTCACCCGGAGCTGAGTATATGGCAAGCAGTGGATGTTTTCAGATGCCATTAACCATAGGTAGCCATACCTTCCCCTCAGACTTTATAATTCCAGAGTCCCAAGGATTGGATGTGATTCTAGGCATGGATTGGCTTTCGATGTATGTAGGAAACATTGATTGCGCTAGTAAGTCAATTTTGCTCACCACCCCGGAGGGAAAAATGATCAAGTATGTATCCAGGCATGCGGCAAGGAGAACCCAAGTAAATTCCCTCTCAGGAGTTGTTCAGGAGGAAGTGCCTGTTGTGAAGGATTACCCGGATGTGTTTACAAGGAACTACCAGGCATGCCGCCAGATCGAGACATTGAGTTTTTGATAGAGCTGTTGCCAGGCACCGGACCGATATCGAAAAGACCATACCGGATGCCCGCGAATGATCTAGAGGAGATCAAGAAACAGATTAAGGAGTTACTGGAGAAAGTTTACATTCGACGAAGTTCATCGCCGTGGGGAGCCCCAGTGCTCTTGGTTGGGAAGAAGGATGGATCATTAAGAATGGTCGTTGATTATCATGCGCTGAATGAAGTGACGATCAAGAACAAATACCCACTGCCGATGATCAATGATTTGCTCGACCAGCTGCAAGGAGCTAAAGTGTTTTCGAAGATCGATCTGCCATCAGGATACCACCAGCTGAAGATTCGAGAAAAGGATATACCTAAGACAGATTTCACCACGAGGTACGGGCTATACGAGTATACGGTTATGTCATTTGGATTGACTAATGCCCCTGCCTATTTCATGAGTATGATGAATAAGGTGTTCATGGAGTTCTTGGATAAGTTTGTCGTGGTGTTCATTGATGATATTTTGGTATACTCGAAGAATGAAGAGGAACACAAGGAGCATTTGCGTTTAGTTCTCGAGAAGCTCAGGGAACATCAGTTGTATGCCAAGTTCAGCAAATGTGAGTTTTGGTTGAAGGAAGTTGGATTCCTTGGACATGTTATATCAGGAGAAGGTATAGCAGTAGACCCCACCAAGGTTAAGTCAGTCACAGATTGGCTATCACCCACCACAGTTGGAGAAATCCGCAGTTTTCTTGGACTCGCAGGATATGACAGAGTTGTTGAAGAAGGACACTAAGTTCAAATAGATAGAGGAATGTGAGGCTAGTTTTCAGGAGTTGAAGAAACGTTTGACTACAGCCCAGTGATGATTCTGCCAGATATACGCAAGGATTTCCAAGTGTATTGTGACGCATCTCGCTTAGGACTTGGAGGTGTACTTATGCAAGACGGAAGAGTTGTTTCGTATGCCTCATGTCAGCTTCGACCGCATGAGTTGAATTATGCCACACATGATTTGGAGTTAGCAGCCGTAGTGCATGCACTCAAGACCTGGAGACATTTTCTTATTTCTTATTGGAAACCATTGTGATGTGTACACGGATCATAAGAGTTTGAAGTACATTTTTAGTCAGAAGGAGCTGAATCTCGGGCAGAGGAGATGGTTAGAGCTCATAAAGGACTATGGTATGAAGCTGCATTATCATCCAGGAAAGGCTAATGTCGTAGCACACGCTTTGAGCCAGAAGAGTTATGTTAATACTCTCTTAACAGGAGGGTTACCAAAGGAGTTACCCGAGGATCTCAGGGAATTTCGTTTGGAGATAGTCCCTAGAGGTTTTGTTGCAGCGATGGAAGTTCAATCTACATTGTTGGGAAAGATACGGGAAGCTCAGAAGGATGACAAGGAAGTTGCCGAGATAAAAGAGAGAATGAGCAAAGGAAAATCCAAAGGTTTTCGTGAGGATGAGCATGATACCTTGTGGTTTGAGGACCGTGTATATGTGCCCGATAATGCAGAGGTCAGTAAGTTAATACTTCAGGAGGATCATGACTCGCCATACTTGATTCACCCCGGAAACACTAAGATGTATTTGGATTTGAAGGAGATTTTCTGGTGGACTGGTATGAAGAAGGATATTGCCGAGTAAGTAGCCGTATGTGATGTATGCCAGAGAGTGAAGGCAGAACATCAGAAGCCAGCAGGTTTACTGCAGCCTATGCCGATACCCGAATGGAAGTGGGATAAGCTTGGCATGGATTTTATCACCGGATTACCCAGGACCCAATCGGGATATGACTCTATCTGGTTAGTAGTTGATCGCTTGACCAAAGTGGCTCACTTTATCCCAGTGAAAACCACATATACAAGTGCGAAGTTGGCCAAGATATATATGACCAGAATCGTATGTCTGCATGGAGTTCTGAGGACCATCGTATCAGATAGAGGAACACAGTTCACTTCAAAGTTTTGGCATCAGCTGCACTAGGGGACCGGGCTAGAGTTTAGTACAGCCTTTCATCCGCAGACAGATGGATAGACCGAGAGAGTTAATCAGATTCTGGAGGACATGCTGAGAGCCTATGCGCTAGATTATGGATCTAGTTGGGATGACAATTTGCCTTACGCGGAGTTTTCATACAACAATAGCTACCAGGCCAGTTTGAAGATGGCACCATTCGAGGCTTTGTTTGGACGAAAGTGCAGGACACCGTTGATGTGGGATGAAGTTGGAGACCGTCAGTTGTTTGGACCGGATTTGATCAAAGAGTCAGAGAGAAGGTTAAGCTGATTCGAGATAGACTGAAGGTAGCTCAGTCCAGGCAGAAGAGTTATGCAGACTCGAAACGCAAGGAGGTAGTCTATGAAGTCGGAGACAGAGCATATCTTCGTGTGTCACCTCTGCGAGGAGTTAAACGTTTTGGAGTCAAGGGAAAGTTAGCCCCGAGATTTGTAGTACCATACCAAGTTTTGCAACGTATGGGAGAAGTAGCCTACAAGTTGGAGTTACCCGAAGGACTGTCAGGAGTTCATGATGTGTTTCACGTTTCCCAATTGAAGAAATGCCATGCAGAGATGGCCGATATTCCTCTAAGAGATACAGTGCCCCTGGAAGCAATTCAGTTGGATAATGATCTGACTAATGAGGAGAAACCAGTCAAGGTTCTCGAGTTCGCTAGCCGAGTTACACGCTGCAAGGTTATCAAGTTTTGCAAAGTTCAGTGGAGCCACCATACCGAGGATGAAGCCACCTGGGAACGAGAGGATGATCTACGGAAAGACCACCCACACCTATTTTCTAGCCAACCCGAATCTCGAGGATGAGATTCATCTTAAGGGGGGTAGGTTTGTAACATCCCAAATTTTCAATTTGGAATGTTATACATAGGTCATTCATGCATATCATATTTTATTGCATTTTGCTTTGCGATCCTCGAAAATTCTAAGCAACTCAAGGACCCACGGAGAGAGTTGGGGATTTCATCGTTTTCATATTTGAATTTCCTCAAATATCGAAACAAGGATCATTTTGGTTTTAATTATTTTTCCCCTCCAAAAAATATTTCATATTAAAATATATGAGAGGAGATAATATGGACTTCTCCAAAATAAATGAAATATTAGAGGAAAAATGTTTAAATCAAATAAGTAATTTTTATTTGGATTTTATTGCTATTTTATTTGAATTAGAAAAATATGCATTTTTCCAAAATTGCATTTTAGGCCAAGAAAATGTTCATTAAGTTCTAAATATTCTATTTAGGCCAAGAAAATGTTCACTAAGTTCTAAATATTCTATTTAGACGGTGAAAATTGTTTTTGGCATTTTTTGATTTTTTAATATTTATTAGGATTTTTTCGGCGGAATCTGTTTAAAAAAATCCCGGACTGCACTGGGCCGCAGCCCAGCCGGCCCGTTTCCCCGCGCCGCCTCCCTCACGCCGCGCGGTTGCCGGCACGGACGCCGAGGCAGAGTCCGAGCCAGACTCCCCCTCGTGCCGGCCCCCTCCCCAAGCCACGCCGCCCCTCCTATATATAGCGCCCTCAGCCGCCTCTCACCATCGCCGCCGCCGCCAACAGCAGCAGCAGCAGCGCCCACTAGCCGCCGCCGCTTGCCGCTGCCTGCGCTGCGCCTCCCGCCGCTCCCCGTGCGCCGCACGCCACCGCGCCTCGCCCCGCCGCCGCGCGCATGACGCCGGACGCCGCCCGCCCGCCGGATCTCGCTGCCCCGCCGCCACCGTTGACCTCGAGTCGCCGCCGGTTTTTTTGGTTTTAAATAAAAACCCTGTTTTTCTTAAAAACTCTAGATCGGTTTGTTTTTTTAGTTAGATCGGTTCGGTTTTTCGCCGGTTTATTTATTTAGCGGACGTTCGTCCGTTCGTTCGTTTTAACGAACGCTGTTCACCGTTTAAGTTCAGACAGCGAACGTACGTTCGTTAGTCTTCTCTTTTTATCTTCTCTTTTGTCCAGGGACCTATCCGCGATTATTTTTATCGCATATTAGCCCCCGATCTTCAAACCCTTGCCGTTTCTAAACTGTTCGTCCAAATCCAGTGAAACCAACGCCAAAATCTTCGTCTCGAGCCCCTCTTTCTGGTTAATTAACTTGGACATGGTTTTGACAATTTAAATTTTTGGTTTCAAGCAGATTTGAATTTGACACTCTGTTGACCGTAGTTTGAGTTCCGTAGCTCCGATTCTATTGATTCTTTTTGCAGATCGAATCTCTTCAGTTGAGTTTTCAGATTCAATCTTATTATTTGAGTTTTACCGTGCATCCCTGCTTGAGTGCTTATGTATGTTATTGTTTGTTTGTGATAGAATTCCCAGAGTGCGAAGCATGCTACTACGAGTCACTAGGTTTTGCGGATCGTCAGCAAGGCAAGTAACACATTGACCATACTCTTTTCATACCCAATTTTTATGCATTAGTTTCAATCCTCAAACATTGCATGATTAGGATGTGATTAACATGTGGGTATTGGGAAGCAGATGCTGAGGTAGAACCTATTGCCCTGTTTATTATCAAACCCTGGGAGTTACTTCTACGTTATGCTTATGTTGCTATGCTATGCTCGTAGACGTGGTTTGGTTTGAGAGATCCATGATAGATGTGAGTGTTTAATTAATGGTTAACTTAAGGTGGCAACTTTAATACACATCTGGGTGGATTGTTGGTTTGGGCACCTGGAGAATCCAGTGTTGTCCTAGGATATCCCGAAGTACCCGTGTGATCATCCTATGGTTCGCCGCCCAGGCTCAAAGGGATCATAAGATTATTCAAAGGCCACAAGCTATTATGGGCTCTAGCATAGTTTAGTATGTTGCATGACCTCTTTTCAGTGGTGGGCTAGCAGATGTAGGGGAAAGTAGGTGTAACTGTCCACCCAGAGTAAAGAGTTAATATTTCTGAAAGACTGTGTCTCGGTCATCCGTTTCTCAAACACCATGTACACTACTAGAAAACATGGCTTTCGTTCGGGCATGGCAAGCCCATTAGTCCTGGTTCAGTCACGAACCGGGATCCATGGGGGCATTCGTCCCGGTTCGTGAGCCCAGGGGGCCGGCCGGGGCCTCGTGGGCATTGGTCCCGGTTCGTATGGAACCATTTGTCCCGGTTCGAGGCACGAACCGGGACTAATGGGCCTCGCTCCTGGCCCACAACCATTGGTCCCGGTTCTTGGCATGAACCGGGACAGAAGGCCCGGATTTAGTACCGGTTTTAGCCACGAACCGGGACAAATGAGCTGCCTATATATACCCCATCGCCGCAGCAGAGCACTCCATAGTGCTCTATTTTTTCTGGCCGTCGAGGGGAGGGCATTTGGGTGCTCTAGCTCACCTCCTATGCACATGAGGTGTTCGATGAAATGTCTGAGCTACACTAGTTAATCTTTCTTCTCTCGAAACTCGACCTCCGAGTTCCGTTTTCCCCGAGATTTGTCTAGGTTTAGCGGTCCGTCACGTACCGTCCCCGTCTTCGCCGCCGTCGATCGCCCGCGCCGATCTCGTCGCCAGCACCACCGTGGTGAGCCTCTTGTTCTTATCTTCTTTTTGAAAGAAAAAAAATTCTTACTTCAGATAGATACTTGTCTAATTTTGTTACTTTTATTATTCCTTCTTATTATATAGTGCGATGGTTTTGGTATCCGCCCCCGTCGGCCCTCGTCATGTCTATGATTCGGATGTGGTATATATTATCTTTTTATAACTATTTGGTTCATTTATTGTTTATGACAATTATGCCGACCAACGTGTCATAGATTTTATTTATCTAGGAGGTGGTTGAACTGGAAATTCCAACCGACCCTATTGTCGAGAGGTTAAATTTAGTTGAAGAAGAAAACAAGTACTTGAAGGAAAAAATAAAAGGAATTGAGGAGGAGAATATGATATTGGAGTTGCATGTTGCGGATGTCGTCGATGATCACAAGATCAAGTTGGATGCAATGGGCTTGAAGATTAGAAAGATTAGAAATTATGCCATTCATACCGAGGCTTGGTATCATTATGCCGTTGGATCAATTGTTACCTTGGTTGTGATTATGATCGCATTTGTTTTCGCATTGAAATGTTTTACATAGTTTCAATGTATGGTTTAATTAATTAGATGCTCTGGAGAGCTATATGTTGTTAGATGAGATCTATGTATGTACTTTGGTTTTAATGTGATGATGAACTTCTATTAATTTGGTCACTTAATTATCTATTCATGATGTTCTGTAATGGTTTTTGACACACTTAATTATATATAATGCACGCAGATGAACCGGCAATGGATGTACGGTGACAGACACACCTCCGAGTACATTAAGGGCGTGCATGATTTTCTCGAAGTGGCTGAGGCAAAGAAGCAGAATGGTTTTATGTGTTGTCCATGCCCTACATGTGGGAATACAAAGTCTTACTCTGACCGGAAAATCCTTCACACCCACCTGCTTTACAAGGGTTTCATGCCACACTATAATGTTTGGACGAGGCACGGAGAAATAGGGGTTATGATGGAAGACGGCGAAGAAGAAGAGGACGATGACAACTATGTGCCCCCTGAATACAGTAATGCTACAATGGGGGAAGCTGCTAAAGATCAAGAGGAACCAGACGATGTGCCCAATGATGCTGCAACGGGGGAAGCTGCTGAAGATCAAGAGGAACCAGTGCCCGATGATGATGATCTCCGCCGGGTCATTGTCGATGCAAGGACGCAATGCGAAAGTCAAAAGGAGAAGCTGAAGTTCGATCGCATGTTAGAGGATCACAAAAAGGGTTGTACCCCAATTGCGAAGATGGCAACACAAAGCTCGGTACCGTACTGGAATTGCTGAAGTGGAAGGCAGAGAATGCTGTGCCTGACAAAGGATTTGTGAAGCTATTGAAAATATTGAAGAAGAAGCTTCCAAAGGATAACGAATTGCCCGACAGTACATACGCAACAAAGAAGGTCGTATGCCCTCTAGGATTGGAGGTGCAGAAGATACATGCATGCCCTAATGACTGCATCCTCTATCGCGGTGCGTACAAGGATCTGAACGCATGCCCGGTATGCGGTGCATTGCGGTATAAGATCAAACGAGATGACCCTGGTGATGTTGACGGCGAGCCCCCCAGGAAGAGGGTTCCTGCGAAGGTGATGTGGTATGCTCCTATAATACCACGGTTGAAACGTCTGTTCAGAAACGAAGAGCATGCCAAGTTGATGCGATGGCACAGTGAGGACCGTAAGAAAGACGGGAAGTTGAGAGCACCCGCTGACGGGTCGCAGTGGAGAAAAATCGAGAGAAAGTACTGGGCTGAGTTTGCAGCTGACCCAAGGAACGTATGGTTTGCTTTAGGCGCGGATGGCATTAATCCTTTCGGGGAGCAGAGCAGCAATCACAGCACCTGGCCCGTGACTCTATGTATGTATAACCATCCTCCTTGGATGTGCATGAATCGAAAGTTCATTATGATGCCAGTTCTCATCCAAGGCCCTAAGCAACCCGGCAATGACATTGATGTGTACCTAAGGCCATTAGTTGAAGAACTTTTACAGCTGTGGAATGGAAACGGTGTACGTACGTGGGATGAGCACAAACAGGAGGAATTTAACCTGCACGTGTTCTTGTTTGTAACCATCAACGATTGGCCCGCTCTCAGTAACCTTTCAGGACAGACAAACAAGGGATACCACGCATGCACGCACTGTTTAGATGACACTGAAAGTATATACCTGGACAAATGCAGGAAGAATGTGTACCTAGGCCATCGTCGATTTCTTCCGACCAACCATCAATGTCTAAAGAAAGGCAAGCATTTCAAAGGCGAGGCAGATCACCGGAAGAAGCCCGCCATGCGTACCGGTGATCATGTACTTGCTATGGTCAATGATTTACACGTAATCTTTGGAAAGGGTCCCAGCGGACTAGCTGTTCCGAATGACGCTGAGGGACACGCACCCATGTGGAAGAAGAAATCTATATTTTGGGACCTACCCTACTGGAAAGACCTAGAGGTCCGCTCTTCAATCGACGTGATGCACGTGACGAAGAACCTTTGCGTGAACCTGCTAGGCTTGTTGGGCGTGTATGGGAAGACAAAAGATACACCTGAGGCACGGGAGGACCTGCAATGTTTGCACGAAAAAGACGGCATGCCTCCGAAGCAGTATGAAGGTCCTGCCTACTACGCTCTTACGAAAGAAGTGAAAGAAATCTTCTTTGAATGCCTGCTCAGTATGAAGGTCCCGACTGGCTTCTCGTCGAATATAAAGGGAATAATATATATGGCAGAGAAAAAGTTCCAGAACCTAAAGTCTCATGACTGCCACGTGATTATGACGCAACTGCTTCCGGTTGCATTGAGGGGGCTTCTACCGGAAAACGTCCGATTAGCCATTGTGAAGCTATGTGCATTCCTCCATGCAATCTCTCAGAAGGTGATCGATCCAGAAATCATAGCAAGGCTAAGGAGTGATGTGGCGCAATGTCTTGTCAGTTTCAAGCTGGTGTTCCCACCATCCTTCTTCAATATCATGACGCACGTCCTAGTTCATCTAGTCGACGAGATTGTCATTCTAGGGCCCGTATTTCTACACAATATGTTCCCCTTTGAGAGGTTCATGGGAGTCCTAAAGAAATATGTCCGTAACCGCGCTAGGCCAGAAGGAAGCATCTCCATGGGCCATCAAACAGAGGATGTCATTGGGTTTTGTGTTGACTTCATTCCTGGCCTTAATCACGGTATGAGGGGAGACTGACTGGAAAAGGCACGCTAGGAGCGGACTCAATAATATGCAGGGACGGGCATTCTTGGTCTCAAGCACACTACACAGTTCTACAGAACTCTACCTTGGTGACCCCGTATGTCGACGAACACAAGAACAGTCTGCGCTCCAAACACCCGGAGCAGTGTGACGACTGGATTACATGTGAACACATCAGGATTTTCAGCAGTTGGTTGGAAACACGTCTCAGAGGTGACACCACTGTTTGTGATGAGTTGTACTCATTGTCCAGGGGACCATCTTCGACTGTATTGACTTACAAAGGATACGAGATAAATGGGAATACATTTTACACGATCGCCCAAGATCAAAAGAGCACCAACCAAAACAGCGGTGGCCGCTTTGATGCAGGAACCGAGAGGGGAAAGGACACATATTATGGTTACATAATGTACATATGGGAACTTGACTACGGACATGATTTTAAGGTCCCTTTGTTTAAGTGCAAATGGGTCAATCTGTCAGCAGGCGGGGTACAGGTAGACCCACAGTACGGAATGACAACAGTGGATCTGAACAACCTTGGGTACACTGACGAACCGTTCGTCCTAGCCAATGATGTGGCACAGGTTATCTATGTGAAGGACATGTCTACCAGACCGAGAAAAAGAAAAGATAAGGAAGCGAATACATCATAGATGAGCCAAAGCGCGACATAGTTCTTTCAGGCAAAAGGGACATTGCGGGAGTGGAGGGCAAGACAGACATGTCTGAAGATTATGAAAAGTTTCATGAAATTCCTCCCTTCAAAGTCAAGGCTGACCCAAGCATCCTGATAAACGATGAAGATTATCCATGGTTACGGCGCAATAAGCAAATGACACAAGTGAAGAAAAAGTGAAGACTTTCTCCCGCAACTATTATGATGATACCATGCCAACTTTGTAACAGACGAGTATGATACCATTGTCCGTTTTGTACACGAAGTGCATCTAGTTTTTGCCGTAACCCTCTCAACTTTCTTGCACATGCTATGTGGATGAAATGATGATACCATGCCAACTTTCAACCTTTTCAGAGTTCATTTGAAATGCTTTTCAATTTTAGGGTCTTATAGCTCAAAATAATTAGTAAATGCATGAAAAATGGTGCATGAAAAATAACAAATAAAATAAATAAGTAATTAGACCCAAAATAATATAAACTTTATTAAAATATATAAGTAGAAACAAAATAAAATAAACTTTAATAAAATTTATGAAACTAAAATTAACAAAGTATTTTCTGTTCAAAACATTATAAGAAACCTCTAGTATTATTGAAACTAAAATCATATAAAATTGATGCAACTAAAGTTATCGAAGTATTTTCTGTTCAAAATCATTAAAAGCAAAAAGAATTTTCATAAAGAACTTTTTTGATAGAAACTTTAATAGCAAAAAGAATTATCATAAAGTAAAATAAAAAAGTAATTAGAAACAAAATAAAATAAATAAGTATTTTGTTGTAAGTAGAAACAAAATAAAGCAAAAAAGAAAACAAAAAAACTGGGGAAAAAATAAAAAAATGCCACCTACTGGGCCACCACGGCCTGAATACGACTAGAAACCCATCCATGGGCCAGGATTCTGGCCCGCAGAAGGCCCAGCAGGCCCACAGGCATAACAGTGCAAGATTAGGCCCAGAGGCCTGCAGTTCAGAGGAGTTCAATGGAGATGGCGGAGCAGGGCTTATAAACAGGTACTGCCGCTCCTCGGCTAGCGAGGTGGGACTAAACATCCCAACGCACCGCGGCTTTGGCAGGCGCAGGACATTGGTCCCGGTTGGTGCCACGAACCGGGACCAATGCACACCTTTGGTACCAGTTGGTGGCACTAATCGGTACCAATGCCCCCCCCCCTTTAGTCCCGGTTGGTGCCACCAACCGGGACCAGTACCAATGCCCCCCCTTTATTCCCGGTCGGTGCAACCAACCGGGACCAAAGGCCTTCGCTACCCGCCCTTTGGGCTGCTGAAAAGAGACCTTTGGTCCCGGTTGGTGCCACGAACCGGGACCAAAGCTTTGGGTATATAACCAACACTTGTGAAAATTTTCATCTTCAT
>NC_057802.1:523067237-523070618 GCF_018294505.1 Triticum aestivum
CCCGATGTATTTTTTAGATATATGTATTTTTTATGTATGTTCATATATGTATGTATGTATTTTTTACATGTTTTTTGTATGTATGTATGTATTTTTTCAATTGTAATGATGTTTTAAAAATACATATATGCAAAAGTTAGATTTTTAGAAAAGTTTGTAAAAAATACATCAAAGTTAGGAAAATTTAGAATGTGCTAAATATGTCAAAAATGTCAAAAATGATGGTTAGATTTTTGTGGTTGTAAAAGAGTTAATGATGTTAATTTTTGTGGTTGTAAAAGAGTTAGGACAATTTGGAATGTGCTAAATATGTCAAAATTGTTTTTTTGTTCATAGAAAGTTTTTTGTTCATATACAGAAAGTTTTTATATATGACTATGGATATATGAGCAATGATGATCCATGGATGTATGCATTGATATATATGAGAAATGATGTTCATAGAATATTTACCAAGTATATATATGTATTTTTGTTCATAACATTTTTTTCCATTTATATATGTATGTGGCTATAGATGGATATATATGAGAAATGATGATCCATGGAAAAGTTTTATATATGCAAAAGTTACATTTTTAGAAAAGTTTTATATATCTAGCTAGGAAAGCAAGAAGAAGAAAACGAAGGAGAGGAAAAACTAAAATAAGAAGAGGAAGAAAGGAGAAGAAGAGGAGAGGAAGAATAGGAGAAATAAAAAAGAAGAGGAAAAAAGAAGAAAAAGAAGGGGAGAAGAAGAAAGGAATAGATTCTTCTCCTCTATTCCTTTCTTCTTCTCCTCTTCTTTTTCTTCTTTTTTCTTCAATCTTCTCCTCTATTCCTTTCTTCTTCTCCTCTTTTTATTTCTTTTTTTTTTCAATCTTCTCCTCTATTAATATCTTCTTCTCCTCTTTTTATTTCTTCTTCATCTTCTTATTTTTTATCGGATATGTCGTTGTCGATATAACCCCCTCCCGGATAACTTCGACCGTGATAACTTATACCACGGGAGCACCCCCCGGCCCTCTCGTTCGACCAAAACTCTCGAGGACACCCAAACCCTAGAAAAAAACGATGTCGGTCTCCTACCCCCTCCCGCCGCGCCCCTACCCTTGAAGCGTTGTCGAGGCCACCCCAAACCCGGAATAAGCTAGGTCTAGGTTTGCACTAATATATCCACCTGCTGTCATGTTTGTGTAATAATTGCCATGTTGTAATATTTGCAGAAACAATGGAGCACGGACAAGACGAGGAAGCAGAAGAGGTGTTGGGGGACATAATCCTAGCCGGAGGTGATATCTTGTCGTATCTTAATGACAATGATGGTCTGGAAGAACAGGGTGAAGAAGCAGGCTACGGTGATCCAAGAGTGGAGGAGGAAAGACATGATTATGATGGCTCCGGTGACCCAATGCTGGTGCAAGAAGGAGCCCGTGGAGACGGCTCCGGTGACCCAATGCTGGTGCAAGAAGGAGCCCGTGGTGACGGCTCCGGTGACCGAACAGAGTCCGGCCGGGTAAATATATTAGTTAAGCCTATGCTGACTAGCTAATTGATGCATTCATTGTTTCTGTATGTACACATATTAATTAACTCTCGTCTTTCTTCTTTTTTCTAGCCCTCCGGATCGAGCACAACTTCGGTAAAGAGACGAGGCCCGAAGAGAAAGTTGCGCTCGGATGAAAGGTTTGAGATCACAGCAATCGCGCGCGACGGCCAACCGATTGAACCCATCCGGAGAAAGGAAGCATTTGCTGCTCAGTGCGGGGTTCTTGTTAGGGACAAGATCCCGATCAGCATCCACCAATGGTATAAGCCTAAGAAGGAAGACCCTGAGGTGTCTTATGTCAATGATATGCAGAAAGATGATCTTTGGACTGAGCTGAAGGAAAATTTCACCCTACCGCCAGAGGAGGATCCGGAGAAGCCAGTTAAAGAGCAATTAATCAAGTCTCTTGCTCTTAAGAAGATGGCAGACCTATTCAGGAGGTGGAAGAATGAGCTGAAAACGTTTGTCGACAAAGAAGAGACACCAGAATTCATCGGCTGGTATGAGAAGATCAGAGATCACTGGCCCGCATTTGTGGCCCACAAGACATCGGAAAAGAGTAAGAAGATGTCAGCGACAAACAAGAAGAATGCTGCGAAGAAGAAGCTTCACCATCGCACGAGGTCAGGTGGCTACCTCAAAGCCCGGGCTAAGTGGGCCAAGGCTGAGAACGATCTGCTTGATAAAGGGATCGAACCAGAGACAATGAACTGGTCAGACCATTGCCGGACTTTATTCTTCGGGGTTGGCGGAAAATTGGACCCTGTATCAGGGATGTGCGTTTGGACGGACGAGCTTTTGAGAATACCAGTCAAGAGGCTTTAGCACTATATCGATGCAGCGCAGCAAGGGACGTTCGTTCCAGACAGAGAGAACGACGAGCTCACAATGGCCCTCGGGAATCCTGAGCACCCTGGACGGACACAAGGCACGCCAGGCTCCGTTCCGTGGAAGGCTGGTTTCCGGACGCAGGCGGTTACAAAAGCCAGGAGAGGAGGAAAAAAGTGGAGCAGACCCAAATTCAGAAGCTGCACGAAAGGGTTCAAGCGCTAGAGGAACGAGACGCGAATCGACATGCCGAAACTACCCCCGAAGCTACCCCGCCATCTCAGCGGAGAAGCAGCGTGGCTTCCACCGAGCTGCTTCAGCCGGAGCATGTCTTGACGGCTCCTGCTAGCTACCCCGTGGATGCTATCACGGAGTCTCAACTGTAACATCCCAAATTTTCAATTTGGAATGTTATACATAGATCATCATTGCATATCATGTTTTATTGCATTTTGACAAATCCTCGATAAATCCTAAGCAACTCAAGGACCTTCGGAGAGAGTTGGGGATTTTCTTAAATTTTCATATTTGATTTTTATCAAATAATAAGACGAGGATTTTGGTTTTAATTATTTTTCTCTCCGGAAAAATATTTCATTTTAAATAAACGAGAGGAGAAAACATGACTTCTCCAAAACAATTGAAATACTGTAGGAAAAATGTTAAAACCATTATTTGGAATTTATTCGGATTTTATTTGCAATTTTTATTGCATTAAAAATATTGCATGATTTCCAATTATTTATTTTGTTTTAAAAAAATGTTCACCCTATTCTAGCTTTTCTAACTAGACGAGGAAAATTTATTTCATATTTTTCTGATTTTTATTTATTTTTCTGTGAATTATTTTCCGCGGAACTTATTTAAAAAAAAAATCTGCGCGACGCCCGCTGGGCCGAAGCCCAGCCGAGCGCCGACCCGAAGCCCAGCCGAGCGCCGGCCCGCCCGCGCCCTCTCCTTCCTCCGCACGGGAGCACCGCCGCCACCCTTGCCGAGTCCGGCCACCGCACGCCTCCCGCTCGCCC
>NC_057802.1:523071176-523076281 GCF_018294505.1 Triticum aestivum
CCCGCACCCCCCGAGCCCCGCACCCCGCCGCCCGAGCCCGGAGCCCCCGCCGGAGCCCTCGCCGGAGCCCCGACGAGGTACTGCCGCTGCCCCGTTTCGTCGTTGCCGGTTATCGTTTAAAAAAAACCCTTCGTTTTAAAAAAAATACTGGATCGATTTTTTTCGGTTTTATTATTTTTTTGCGAGCGTTTACCGAACCGTTCGTTTTAACGAACGCGTTCGTCGGTTTTTCTCTGTTAACGAACGTCCGTTCTTTAACCGTTCGTCCGTTTTTCTTTTTCGTCGGATTTTTCTGCGATTATGTCAGATTCGATTTGTGATCGAATCTTCGATTCTGTTTAACTTCTCGCTCGTTTATCGAAATCAGGCAATTCAAGCGCCTAGAGTTTCGTCTCGAAATTCTCTTTCCGTTTAACCTACTCAAACAAGTTTTTGCTACAGTAAAATTTGACCTAGATCCAGATTAGCAAACGAAGTTTCTTTCTTTCGCCGTTTGACTTTCGTTGCTTCTTTCGAGTTGATTCTTTTTGCAAACCGGAGTTCTTAAGTTGAACTTTCTGGTTGGATCTTTCATTCGAGTTTTACCTGTGCATTAGATGAGTACTGATTGTATGCTTGTTTGTTTGCGATAGAGTACCCGGAGTGTGCCGCTTGTTACTTCGACTCGCTAGGTTTTGCGGATCATCAGCAAGGCAAGTAACACTTTGATCATACCCAGTTTTATTGCATTAGATCTGTTTTCCTCAAACACTTGCATGATTAGGATCTAATTAAATTGTGGGAACTGGGAAGTAGTTGAGGTAGTACCTATTACCTGTTTTCTTATCAAACCCTTGGGAGTTACTTCTACGTTGCTATTATATTGCCATGCTATGCTCGTAGACGTGGATTGGGTTTGAGTGATATTCATGACAGATGTGAGATGTTTATTAATGGTTCAACTTAAGGTGGCAACTAAAACTCACATCTGGGTGGATTGAGGCACCTGGAGAACCCAGTGTTGCCTGTATGTATAAGGTCCGCCACCCAGGCTCAAAGGGATCATAAGATTATTCATGCTAGAAACTTCCGTGTGCAGCCACAAGCTATTATGGGCTCTAGCATAGCTGAGTAGGTTACAGGATCTCTTGAAGAGGTGGACTAGCAGATGTAGGGGAAAGTAGGTGTACCGGTCCATCCAGAGTAAAGAGTGATTGTTTCTGAAAGACTGTGTCTCGGTCATCCGTTTCTCAAACATCATGTAGTGCGAGAATCAAGCGGAGGCGATCGAGTCTTGTGGGGAAAAGTGCGCAAACCTCTGCAGAGTGTACAAACTGATCATGATTAGCCGTGTCCCCGGTTATGGACAACTTGAGTATCTAGTACCTGGATTATCATTTGAATCTCATCACCGTGATACTTATAATTAATTTTGTTGGGTTAATGATGATACTTAATTGGGATTGAGTTGGAGGTACCTTCTCAATGTTTCAACCACCATGATAGTTAAATAAAATTTATTCCTTTTGAAGTAGGATAAAATTGGCTTTACGCAAAAACTGTAACCATAGAGCTTTCCACCAGCCATATATGCATATAGTATAGCATTATCATTGTTCATTATTCTCTATGTGTTACTTTGCCAGCATATTCTATGTGCTGACCCGTTTTCGGGCTGCAACGTTTCATGTTGCAGACTTTTCAGACGACGAGTAAGGTGCCTTAGGTCGTGGTCTTATACTCAGTGATGCCGCTGGAGTTGATGGACTCACTTATCTTCCAAGTCTTCCGTTGTTATCGTTGTTAGATGGCCTTAAGCCATGTTTAGCATACTTAAACTCTTCGGAGTTATTCGATGTAATAAGTGTGTGATTGCTACTCTGTTATAAATCCTCCATTTGTACTGTGCGTGTCAGCATTACTGATCCAGGGATGACACTGGTGCACAGCAGCACAGGCCATTCGAGGTCTGTTCGCTACAAAGTTGGTATCAGAGCACACGCTGACTATAGGACACGACCACTAAGATTAAGCCCTAGAAAGCTTCTCTCTTCTCATTTCTGACCCCTCTCCACTTTCTACTCTCTTAGGAATGGCGAATGCAAGGAGCAAGTTCATGCAACCGGATGAAGACACGTCGTTTGGTCGACACTTGAAGGAAGTCACCAAGTACTTGAACATAGGAATACCAAGCATCACCGGAACCTACAACGCCACATTACCTGAAGAGGAGATCTGGAAGATTCAAGTTATCATTCCAGGAAGGATGTTTGTGCCAATTACGGAACCCATGAGATTGGTTTTCGAAGAACCAACTTGGAGTTTAGGGAAGAGCATGGCCGCACACATCGCCATGGGACGCATTGGAGAAGTCTATCACCAGGAGCTTAAGGATACAATTTACCAAATTTGTGGACGTCGAGACGCGCAATGGGAGATGATCAAGACCAAGAAGGATGGATCAATTGCAGCTTTCATCCAGGAGCAGAACCAACATATCCGACGCCAGGAGAACCAGATGTGCACGGACAAGGAAGAACTGAAGAAGGCATTAACAAGGATCAAGGAACTCCAAGAAGAACTCAAGGCTACACGCGAAGATTACTTGGAGGAAATCAATGCACTAGTAGGGAAGATTGACGACCTGGAGAATAAGATTGGAGCATTCGTGGGAAATCCAGTGCCAAAAGCAGAAGTCGACGAATGCACTTGTCCGGAGAACTACATCATCATCGACGACACCGACTCGGAATCAAGTGAAGACGAATGGATTGATGAAGCTGGAGCAGACATCATGGAGTCTTCAACGGATCAGAATTTCTAGTAGACCACCATACCAGTAGTAGTTTTCCCCCATTTAATAGTATAGTTCAAGCACTTTGTAACGCTAGTTAGATCGATTGTTTTGCCTTGTTTGGATTGATTGAGTGATATTGATTGAATTTGTCTCATGAGCATATGGGTAGTGTTTTCTCTCTAGACCTCATTCTATTCTTAACCCTCATCTTTTCAAAACCTATCAGATGCCTCCGAGACGCGACACCGGATTTGTTTTTCCGCCAGAGATCACCCAGTTGATTCAGCAACAGAATGCCCTGATGCAAGTGTTAGTTCAGAACCAAGGCAACAACAACAACAACAACCCACCGCCACCACCACCTGTTGATCACTTAGCCTGTTTCTTAAGGCTAAACCCGCCGGTGTTTTCCAGTAGCACCGAGCCGATTGTTGCAGATGATTGGCTCTGCAAAGTTGGAAGGGAGTTGACCACTGCAGGATGCACTGATGCGGAAAGAGTGCGTTTTGCCGCACATCAGCTTGATGGACCCGCAGCATCATGGTGGGAGAATTACACAGCCACGCACCCTATTGACACTGTCACATGGGACCAGTTTCAACAAGCTTTCCGTACAGCTCATGTTTTAGCAGGAGCTATGGCTATGAAGAAGCGTGAGTTTCGCAACCTACGCCAAGGAGGACGTACCGTAGGCCAGTATGTGGAGGATTTCAGTAAGTTAGCACGTTATGCACCAGATGACGTTGCTACAGATGCAGCCAAGCTGGAGAAGTTTTTGGAACGATTGAATGATGAGCTGAGTATGCAGTTGATGGTAGCAACTTTCAACAACTACCAGGAGCTGGTAGATAGAGCTCTCATGATTGAAGGGAAGCAACAGCAGATTGAAAACCGTAAGAGGAAGTATGGACAAGGGAAGTACAATTCTGGAGCCCAGCAGAAGCCCCGTTTTACCCCGAAGCCGGGAGGACAGTTTCAACATACCCATGGAGGAGGTAGCTCGCACAACCATAATGGCTCCAAGAGTGGTAATGGGAATGGAGGAGGAAACGGACAGAACCGCACCAACCCATCTACCCCAACCAAGAGAGATCTAAGTCACATTACTTGTTTCAAGTGCCAGAAGATGGGACATTATGCTACTGATTGTCCTGAAGCCCAAAATGGAAATGGCAATGGAAGCTCTGGGAAGAAGCCGAACCCGTTCAACAAAGGACATGTGAACCAGGTGAGCGTGGAGGAGGTTGAAGCTCAGCCTGATGCAGTAATAGGTAAGTTTTTGGTTAAGTCATTTACTGCAACCGTTCTTTTCGATACTGGTGCATCGCATTCATACATATCAAGGGGATTCGTAAACAAGTTTAAGATGTCCACCCAAGTTCTCAAAAGCCCCATGTTAGTAACCTCGCCAGGAGCAGAGTATATGGCCACCCAAGGATGTTTTCAGATACCGTTGGCCATTGGTAGGCATGTTTTCCCCTCAGACCTCATTGTTTTGGAATCGCAAGGATTGGATGTGATTTTGGGAATGGATTGGCTATCGTTGTATGGAGGAAACATCGATTGTGCCAACAAGACGATTTTGCTTACCACCCCAGAAGGAAAAAGGATCAAGTATGTATCCCGGCATATGCCGAAGAGGACTCAAGTAAATTCCTTATCAGGAGTTGTACAGGAGGAAGTACCAGTGGTGAAGGATTTTCCGGATGTATTTCCAGAAGAGTTGCCAGGCATGCCACCAGATAGAGACATTGAGTTTTTGATTGAACTTTTGCCAGGCACAGGGCCAATATCTAAGAGACCGTACAGGATGCCCGCAAAGGATTTGGAGGAAATTAAGAAGCAGATCAAGGAGTTACTGGATAAAGGCTATATTCGCCCAAGTTCGTCACCTTGGGGATCACCAGTACTTCTAGTGGAGAAGAAAGATGGATCGCTGAGGATGGTTGTTGATTACCGAGGTTTGAATGAAGTGACCATCAAAAACAAGTACCCACTGCCGATGATCAATGATTTGTTTGACCGCTTGCAAGGAGCTAAAGTATTTTCCAAGATCGATCTACGATCAGGATACCACCAGTTAAAGATTCGAGAGCAGGATATACCCAAGACGGCATTTACCACCAGATATGGATTGTATGAGTATACCGTTATGTCATTTGGACTGACTAACGCACCTGCCTATTTCATGAACCTGATGAACAAAGTGTTTATGGAGTTCTTGGATAAGTTCGTCGTGGTGTTCATTGATGATATTTTAATATTTTCCAAGGATGAAGAAGAGCATGAGGAGCATTTACGATTGGTACTTGAGAAGCTCAGAGAACAT
>NC_057802.1:523076291-523078906 GCF_018294505.1 Triticum aestivum
TAGACCCCGCCAAGGTTGACACAGTGACTAGTTGGGAATCACCCGCGACAGTTGGAGAAATCCGAAGTTTTCTTGGACTTGCAGGATACTACCGGAGATTCATCGAGAATTTCTCAAGGATTGCTAAGCCCATGACTGAGCTATTGAAGAAGGACACCAAATTCAATTGGACTGAGGAATGTGAAGCTAGTTTCCAAGAGTTGAAGAAACGATTGGTTACATCACCAGTGTTGATTCTGCCAGATCAACGCAAGGACTATGAAGTTTATTGCGACGCTTCTCGTCGAGGACTTGGAGCAGTGCTTATGCAGGAAGGAAGAATTGTGTCGTATGCTTCACGACAACTTAAACCCCATGAGAAGAATTATGCTACGCATGATTTGGAATTAGCAGCCGTGGTGCATGCATTGAACACATGGAGACATTTTCTCATCGGAAATCATTGTGAAGTGTACACGGATCACAAGAGTTTGAAGTACATTTTCACGCAGAAGGAGTTAAATCTCAGACAGAGAAGATGGTTGGAGCTCATTAAAGATTATGATATGAGATTGCATTATCACCCCGGAAAGGCTAACGTAGTAGCAGACACGTTGAGCCGCAAGAGTCATGTCAACACCCTCATGACAGGAGAGTTACCTCAGGAGTTAGCCGAGGACCTTCGCGAGCTATGTTTGGAGATAGTCCCTAGAGGCTATTTAGCGACATTGGAGATTCAGTCTACCTTGATGGAAAGGATCAGAGAAGCTCAGAAGACAGACAAGGAGATTGAAGAGATAAAGGAGAAGATGAGCAAAGGAAAAGCCAAGGGATTTCGTGAGGATGAGCACGATACCTTATGGTTCGAGGACCGCGTATATGTGCCAAACGATCCGGAGATCAGGAAGTTGATTTTGCAAGAAGCCCATGATTCACCATACTCGATTCACCCAGGAAATACCAAGATGTATTTGGATTTGAAAAATACTTTCTGGTGGACCGGAATGAAGAAGAATATTGCGGAGTATGTAGCAGTTTGTGATGTATGTCAGAGAGTGAAGGCAGAGCATCAGAAGCCAGCAGGATTGCTACAGCCATTGCCGATACCCGGATGGAAGTGGGATAAAATAGGCATGGACTTTATCACAGGATTACCCAGGACTTGTTCAGGCGATGACTCGATATGGGTTGTAGTCGACCGTTTGACGAAAGTGGCTCATTTCATTCCAGTGAAGACCACTTACACCAGTGCTAAGTTGGCAAAGATTTACATGACCAGGATAGTATGTTTGCATGGAGTTCCGAGGACCATTGTATCAGACAGAGGAACCCAATTTACCTCGAAGTTTTGGAAGCAGTTACATGAAACATTGGGAACCAGGCTGGAATTCAGTACAACTTTTCACCCGCAGACAGATGGACAGACCGAGAGAGTCAACCAGATTTTGGAGGACATGTTGAGAGCATGTGCACTAGATTATGGATCTAGTTGGGACGACAATTTGCCATATGCGGAGTTTTCTTATAACAACAGTTACCAAACCAGTTTGAAGATGGCCCCTTTCGAAGCCTTGTACGGAAGGAGGTGTAGAACACCGTTGTTGTGGGACGAAGTTGGAGACCGTCAGTTGTTTGGACCAGATTTGATTAAGGAGTCTGAACAGAAAGTGAGGATGATTCGCGATAGGCTCAAGGTAGCCCAGTCCAGACAGAAGAGTTATGCTGATTCTAAACCAAAGGAGACAGTCCACGAAGTCGGAGACAGAGTGTATCTTCGAGTATCACCCCTTCGAGGAGTGAAGCGCTTTGGAGTTAAGGGAAAGTTAGCGCCTCATTTTATCGGACCATACAGAGTTTTGGAACGTATGGGAGAGGTTGCTTACAAGCTGGAATTGCCCGAAGGATTGTCTGGAGTCCATGATGTATTTCATGTTTCTCAGTTGAAGAAGTGCCACGCAGAGATGGCTGAGATACCACTGAGAGATACTGTGCCACTGGAAGCGATACAGTTGGAAAGTGATTTGACGTATGAGGAGAAACCAGTTAAGATTCTCGAGTATGCCAGCCGAGTTACCCGCAGCAAGGTTATCAAGTTTTGCAAAGTTCAGTGGAGTCACCACACGGAGGATGAAGCCACCTGGGAGCGAGAGGAAGATCTACGGAAAGACCACTCCCACCTGTTTTCTAGCCAACCCGAATCTCGAGGGCGAGATTCATCTTAAGGGGGGTAGGTTTGTAACATCCCAAATTTTCAATTTGGAATGTTATACATAGATCATCATTGCATATCATGTTTTATTGCATTTTGACAAATCCTCGATAAATCCTAAGCAACCCAAGGACCTTCGGAGAGAGTTGGGGATTTTCTTAAATTTTCATATTTGATTTTTATCAAATAATATGACGAGGATTTTGGTTTTAATTATTTTTCTCTCCGGAAAAATATTTCATTTTAAATAAACGAGAGGAGAAAACATGACTTCTCCAAAACAATTGAAATACTGGAGGAAAAATGTTAAAATCATTATTTGGAATTTATTCGGATTTTATTTGCAATTTTTATTGCATTAAAAATATTGCATGATTTCAAAATATTTATTTTGTTTTAAAAAATGTTCACCCTATTCTAGATTTTC
>NC_057802.1:523080645-523084151 GCF_018294505.1 Triticum aestivum
GACGAGGTACTGCCGCTGCCCCGTTTCGTCGTTGCCGGTTTTCATTTTAAAAAAAACCCTTCGTTTAAAAAAAAACCCTAGATCGTTTTTTTTTCGGTTTTATTATTTTTTTGCGAGTGTTTACCGAACCGTTCGTTTTAACGAACGCGTTCGTCGGTTTTTCTCTGTTAACGAACGTCCGTTCTTTAACCGTTCGTCCGTTTTTCTTTTTCGCCGGATTTTTCTGCGATTATCTCAGATTCGATTTCTGATCGAATCTTCGATTCTGTTTAACTTCTCGCTTGTTTATCGGAATCTGGCGATTCAAGCGCCTAGAGTTTCGTCTCGAAATTCTCTTTCCGTTTAACCTACTCAAACAAGTTTTTTGCTACAGTAAAATTTGACCTAGATCCAGATTAGCAAACGAAGTTTCTTTCTTTCGCCGTTTGACTTTCGTTGCTTCTTTCGAGTTGATTCTTTTTGCAAACCGGAGTTCTTAAGTTGAACTTTCTGGTTGGATCTTTCATTCGAGTTTTACCTGTGCATTAGATGAGTACTGATTGTATGCTTGTTTGTTTGCGATAGAGTACCCGGAGTGTGCCGCTTGTTACTTCGACTCGCTAGGTTTTGCGGATCATCAGCAAGGCAAGTAACACTTTGATCATACCCAGTTTTATTGCATTAGATCTGTTTTCCTCAAACACTTGCATGATTAGGATCTAATTAAATTGTGGGAACTGGGAAGTAGTTGAGGTAGTACCTATTACCTGTTTTCTTATCAAACCCTTGGGAGTTACTTCTACGTTGCTATTATATTGCCATGCTATGCTCGTAGACGTGGATTGGGTTTGAGTGATATTCATGACAGATGTGAGATGTTTATTAATGGTTCAACTTAAGGTGGCAACTAAAACTCACATCTGGGTGGATTGAGGCACCTGGAGAACCCAGTGTTGCCTGTATGTATAAGGTCCGCCACCCAGGCTCAAAGGGATCATAAGATTATTCATGCTAGAAACTTCCGTGTGCAGCCACAAGCTATTATGGGCTCTAGCATAGCTGAGTAGGTTACAGGATCTCTTGAAGAGGTGGACTAGCAGATGTAGGGGAAAGTAGGTGTACCGGTCCATCCAGAGTAAAGAGTGATTGTTTCTGAAAGACTGTGTCTCGGTCATCCGTTTCTCAAACATCATGTAGTGCGAGAATCAAGCGGAGGCGATCGAGTCTTGTGGGGAAAAGTGCGCAAACCTCTGCAGAGTGTACAAACTGATCATGATTAGCCGTGTCCCCGGTTATGGACAACTTGAGTATCTAGTACCTGGATTATCATTTGAATCTCATCACCGTGATACTTATAATTAATTTTGTTGGGTTAATGATGATACTTAATTGGGATTGAGTTGGAGGTACCTTCTCAATGTTTCAACCACCATGATAGTTAAATAAAATTTATTCCTTTTGAAGTAGGATAAAATTGGCTTTACGCAAAAACTGTAACCATAGAGCTTTCCACCAGCCATATATGCATATAGTATAGCATTATCATTGTTCATTATTCTCTATGTGTTACTTTGCCAGCATATTCTATGTGCTGACCCGTTTTCGGGCTGCAACGTTTCATGTTGCAGACTTTTCAGACGACGAGTAAGGTGCCTTAGGTCGTGGTCTTATACTCAGTGATGCCGCTGGAGTTGATGGACTCACTTATCTTCCAAGTCTTCCGTTGTTATCGTTGTTAGATGGCCTTAAGCCATGTTTAGCATACTTAAACTCTTCGGAGTTATTCGATGTAATAAGTGTGTGATTGCTACTCTGTTATAAATCCTCCATTTGTACTGTGCGTGTCAGCATTACTGATCCAGGGATGACACTGGTGCACAGCAGCACAGGCCATTCGAGGTCTGTTCGCTACAAAGTTGGTATCAGAGCACACGCTGACTATAGGACACGACCACTAAGATTAAGCCCTAGAAAGCTTCTCTCTTCTCATTTCTGACCCCTCTCCACTTTCTACTCTCTTAGGAATGGCGAATGCAAGGAGCAAGTTCATGCAACCGGATGAAGACACGTCGTTTGGTCGACACTTGAAGGAAGTCACCAAGTACTTGAACATAGGAATACCAAGCATCACCGGAACCTACAACGCCACATTACCTGAAGAGGAGAGCTGGAAGATTCAAGTTATCATTCCAGGAAGGATGTTTGTGCCAATTACGGAACCCATGAGATTGGTTTTCGAAGAACCAACTTGGAGTTTAGGGAAGAGCATGGCCGCACACATCGCCATGGGACGCATTGGAGAAGTCTATCACCAGGAGCTTAAGGATACAATTTACCAAATTTGTGGACGTCGAGACGCGCAATGGGAGATGATCAAGACCAAGAAGGATGGATCAATTGCAGCTTTCATCCAGGAGCAGAACCAACATATCCGACGCCAGGAGAACCAGATGTGCACGGACAAGGAAGAACTGAAGAAGGCATTAACAAGGATCAAGGAACTCCAAGAAGAACTCAAGGCTACACGCGAAGATTACTTGGAGGAAATCAACGCACTAGTAGGGAAGATTGACGACCTGGAGAATAAGATTGGAGCATTCGTGGGAAATCCAGTGCCAAAAGCAGAAGTCGACGAATGCACTTGTCCGGAGAACTACATCATCATCGACGACACCGACTCGGAACCAAGTGAAGACGAATGGATTGATGAAGCTGGAGCAGACATCATGGAGTCTTCAACGGATCAGAATTTCTAGTAGACCACCATACCAGTAGTAGTTTTCCCCCATTTAATAGTATAGTTCAAGCACTTTGTAACGCTAGTTAGATCGATTGTTTTGCCTTGTTTGGATTGATTGAGTGATATTGATTGAAGTTGTCTCATGAGCATATGGGTAGTGTTTTCTCTCTAGACCTCATTCTATTCTTAACCCTCATCTTTTCAAAACCTATCAGATGCCTCCGAGACGCGACACCGGATTTGTTTTTCCGCCAGAGATCACCCAGTTGATTCAGCAACAGAATGCCCTGATGCAAGTGTTAGTTCAGAACCAAGGCAACAACAACAACAACAACCCACCGCCGCCACCACCTGTTGATCACTTAGCCTGTTTCTTAAGGCTAAACCCGCCGGTGTTTTCCAGTAGCACCGAGCCGATTGTTGCAGATGATTGGCTCTGCAAAGTTGGAAGGGAGTTGACCACTGCAGGATGCACTGATGCGGAAAGAGTGCGTTTTGCCGCACATCAGCTTGATGGACCCGCAGCATCATGGTGGGAGAATTACACAGCCACGCACCCTATTGACACTGTCACATGGGACCAGTTTCAACAAGCTTTCCGTACAGCTCATGTTTTAGCAGGAGCTATGGCTATGAAGAAGCGTGAGTTTCGCAACCTACGCCAAGGAGGACGTACCGTAGGCCAGTATGTGGAGGATTTCAGTAAGTTAGCACGTTATGCACCAGATGACGTTGCTACAGATGCAGCCAAGCTGGAGAAGTTTTTGGAACGATTGAATGATGAGCT
>NC_057802.1:523084373-523087275 GCF_018294505.1 Triticum aestivum
GTGAGCGTGGAGGAGGTTGAAGCTCAGCCTGATGCAGTAATAGGTAAGTTTTTGGTTAAGTCATTTACTGCAACCGTTCTTTTCGATACTGGTGCATCGCATTCATACATATCAAGGGGATTCGTAAACAAGTTTAAGATGTCCACCCAAGTTCTCAAAAGCCCCATGTTAGTAACCTCGCCAGGAGCAGAGTATATGGCCACCCAAGGATGTTTTCAGATACCGTTGGCCATTGGTAGGCATGTTTTCCCCTCAGACCTCATTGTTTTGGAATCGCAAGGATTGGATGTGATTTTGGGAATGGATTGGCTATCGTTGTATGGAGGAAACATCGATTGTGCCAACAAGACGATTTTGCTTACCACCCCAGAAGGAAAAAGGATCAAGTATGTATCCCGGCATATGCCGAAGAGGACTCAAGTAAATTCCTTATCAGGAGTTGTACAGGAGGAAGTACCAGTGGTGAAGGATTTTCCGGATGTATTTCCAGAAGAGTTGCCAGGCATGCCACCAGATAGAGACATTGAGTTTTTGATTGAACTTTTGCCAGGCACAGGGCCAATATCTAAGAGACCGTACAGGATGCCCGCAAAGGATTTGGAGGAAATTAAGAAGCAGATCAAGGAGTTACTGGATAAAGGCTATATTCGCCCAAGTTCGTCACCTTGGGGATCACCAGTACTTCTAGTGGAGAAGAAAGATGGATCGCTGAGGATGGTTGTTGATTACCGAGGTTTGAATGAAGTGACCATCAAAAACAAGTACCCACTGCCGATGATCAATGATTTGTTTGACCGCTTGCAAGGAGCTAAAGTATTTTCCAAGATCGATCTACGATCAGGATACCACCAGTTAAAGATTCGAGAGCAGGATATACCCAAGACGGCATTTACCACCAGATATGGATTGTATGAGTATACCGTTATGTCATTTGGACTGACTAACGCACCTGCCTATTTCATGAACCTGATGAACAAAGTGTTTATGGAGTTCTTGGATAAGTTCGTCGTGGTGTTCATTGATGATATTTTAATATTTTCCAAGGATGAAGAAGAGCATGAGGAGCATTTACGATTGGTACTTGAGAAGCTCAGAGAACATCAGTTATATGCCAAGTTCAGCAAATGTGAGTTTTGGCTAAAGGAAGTTGGATTCCTTGGACATGTTATTTCTGGAGAAGGAATAGCAGTAGACCCCGCCAAGGTTGACACAGTGACTAGTTGGGAATCACCCGCGACAGTTGGAGAAATCCGAAGTTTTCTTGGACTTGCAGGATACTACCGGAGATTCATCGAGAATTTCTCAAGGATTGCTAAGCCCATGACTGAGCTATTGAAGAAGGACACCAAATTCAATTGGACTGAGGAATGTGAAGCTAGTTTCCAAGAGTTGAAGAAACGATTGGTTACATCACCAGTGTTGATTCTGCCAGATCAACGCAAGGACTATGAAGTTTATTGCGACGCTTCTCGTCGAGGACTTGGAGCAGTGCTTATGCAGGAAGGAAGAATTGTGTCGTATGCTTCACGACAACTTAAACCCCATGAGAAGAATTATGCTACGCATGATTTGGAATTAGCAGCCGTGGTGCATGCATTGAACACATGGAGACATTTTCTCATCGGAAATCATTGTGAAGTGTACACGGATCACAAGAGTTTGAAGTACATTTTCACGCAGAAGGAGTTAAATCTCAGACAGAGAAGATGGTTGGAGCTCATTAAAGATTATGATATGAGATTGCATTATCACCCCGGAAAGGCTAACGTAGTAGCAGACACGTTGAGCCGCAAGAGTCATGTCAACACCCTCATGACAGGAGAGTTACCTCAGGAGTTAGCCGAGGACCTTCGCGAGCTATGTTTGGAGATAGTCCCTAGAGGCTATTTAGCGACATTGGAGATTCAGTCTACCTTGATGGAAAGGATCAGAGAAGCTCAGAAGACAGACAAGGAGATTGAAGAGATAAAGGAGAAGATGAGCAAAGGAAAAGCCAAGGGATTTCGTGAGGATGAGCACGATACCTTATGGTTCGAGGACCGCGTATATGTGCCAAACGATCCGGAGATCAGGAAGTTGATTTTGCAAGAAGCCCATGATTCACCATACTCGATTCACCCAGGAAATACCAAGATGTATTTGGATTTGAAAAATACTTTCTGGTGGACCGGAATGAAGAAGAATATTGCGGAGTATGTAGCAGTTTGTGATGTATGTCAGAGAGTGAAGGCAGAGCATCAGAAGCCAGCAGGATTGCTACAGCCATTGCCGATACCCGGATGGAAGTGGGATAAAATAGGCATGGACTTTATCACAGGATTACCCAGGACTTGTTCAGGCGATGACTCGATATGGGTTGTAGTCGACCGTTTGACGAAAGTGGCTCATTTCATTCCAGTGAAGACCACTTACACCAGTGCTAAGTTGGCAAAGATTTACATGACCAGGATAGTATGTTTGCATGGAGTTCCGAGGACCATTGTATCAGACAGAGGAACCCAATTTACCTCGAAGTTTTGGAAGCAGTTACATGAAACATTGGGAACCAGGCTGGAATTCAGTACAACTTTTCACCCGCAGACAGATGGACAGACCGAGAGAGTCAACCAGATTTTGGAGGACATGTTGAGAGCATGTGCACTAGATTATGGATCTAGTTGGGACGACAATTTGCCATATGCGGAGTTTTCTTATAACAACAGTTACCAAACCAGTTTGAAGATGGCCCCTTTCGAAGCCTTGTACGGAAGGAGGTGTAGAACACCGTTGTTGTGGGACGAAGTTGGAGACCGTCAGTTGTTTGGACCAGATTTGATTAAGGAGTCTGAACAGAAAGTGAGGATGATTCGCGATAGGCTCAAGGTAGCCCAGTCCAGACAGAAGAGTTATGCTGATTCTAAAC
>NC_057802.1:523089986-523103007 GCF_018294505.1 Triticum aestivum
GTGAGATGTTTATTAATGGTTCAACTTAAGGTGGCAACTAAAACTCACATCTGGGTGGATTGAGGCACCTGGAGAACCCAGTGTTGCCTGTATGTATAAGGTCCGCCACCCAGGCTCAAAGGGATCATAAGATTATTCATGCTAGAAACTTCCGTGTGCAGCCACAAGCTATTATGGGCTCTAGCATAGCTGAGTAGGTTACAGGATCTCTTGAAGAGGTGGACTAGCAGATGTAGGGGAAAGTAGGTGTACCGGTCCATCCAGAGTAAAGAGTGATTGTTTCTGAAAGACTGTGTCTCGGTCATCCGTTTCTCAAACATCATGTAGTGCGAGAATCAAGCGGAGGCGATCGAGTCTTGTGGGGAAAAGTGCGCAAACCTCTGCAGAGTGTACAAACTGATCATGATTAGCCGTGTCCCCGGTTATGGACAACTTGAGTATCTAGTACCTGGATTATCATTTGAATCTCATCACCGTGATACTTATAATTAATTTTGTTGGGTTAATGATGATACTTAATTGGGATTGAGTTGGAGGTACCTTCTCAATGTTTCAACCACCATGATAGTTAAATAAAATTTATTCCTTTTGAAGTAGGATAAAATTGGCTTTACGCAAAAACTGTAACCATAGAGCTTTCCACCAGCCATATATGCATATAGTATAGCATTATCATTGTTCATTATTCTCTATGTGTTACTTTGCCAGCATATTCTATGTGCTGACCCGTTTTCGGGCTGCAACATTTCATGTTGCAGACTTTTCAGACGACGAGTAAGGTGCCTTAGGTCGTGGTCTTATACTCAGTGATGCCGCTGGAGTTGATGGACTCACTTATCTTCCAAGTCTTCCGTTGTTATCGTTGTTAGATGGCCTTAAGCCATGTTTAGCATACTTAAACTCTTCGGAGTTATTCGATGTAATAAGTGTGTGATTGCTACTCTGTTATAAATCCTCCATTTGTATTGTGTGTGTCAGCATTACTGATCCAGGGATGACACTGGTGCACAGCAGCACAGGCCATTCGAGGTCTGGTCACTACATCAACATTTCCACCTTATGACGCAATGGCAGAACTTCAAAGTCAAGGCGGCTGTTGGCTCTGTTTTACCTCCTGAACCCGGCGCAACCTACCACTGCCGGCCGATTCTAGAAGGATATGCTAGGGTGATGGTGGATGAAATAACGAAGGGATTTGAGGACCTCCGGCTTGACCACCCTACCGGTGAAGGGGAGACTCGGCTGGGTTCTGCTCTGAAGACTCCATGCCTATGGCGGAAGGAGCTCATCAACCTTCCGAACTGGACGCCTCCGGCGAGTAAGGGCACTCCGCCTCCTCCTCCGCCTCCTCCTCCGACGAGTGATCAGGGAACTCAGCCTCCTTCTCCAGTGTGTGGCGGCACTCCGCCTCCTCCTCCGCCTCCTCCTCCGGTGAGTGATCAGGGCACTCAGCCTCCTTCCCCGGCGCGTGGCGGCACTCCGCCTCCTTCTCCGCCTGTGCTGGCGCGCCAGAGCAGCCAGCCTCCTCCTTCCCCGCCTTGTCAGCAAGGGCGGAAGAGACCCGCCGCCGCTCCGGCTGCTCCGGTGCGTCGTAGTCCTTCTCCTCCGCTTCGTAATCAAGGAAAGAAGACAGCCGCAGCCGCTCCGTCTGCTCTGCCGGCGTCTAGCAGTACAGCCAGAGGCGGGCGGCAATACAGATTCGGTCCTTCTCTGAAGACTCCAGAGAAGTTACCATACGAGAGGACCGAGGAGGAAACCAGGAAGATCGTGCGAGCCGAATTGACGAACTTCTTTGAAGGGGTGAAAGCAAATAAACATCCACCTCCGGAGGAGAAGGTAGATCCGGTGAAAGCGAAGCGCACTCTGGCTGCCCTGACAAAACCACCAAAGTCTCCGCCGAAAGGCAACTATGAGCGCATTGTTGCAAAGACATTTGCCGAAGCGGAGCGGTCGGGAAGTACTGTCAGTATTCAAAGGTTAAAAGAACGACGAGCTGGGAAAAAAATTGCCCAGCTCGGCGAACAAGCGAACCAATCGTGCCCCCCGCTCAAGGTGTCTAGCGACATCGTCGCTAATGATCCGAGGATGGTGCCAGGTTATAGCAATCTTGGAGATTACCTGCCCGACAATGTACATTATGATATCTTGGAGGTGGACGAACACAAACACCATTACGGGAAGCCACTCGTCAAAGATGAAAGATCTCTAACAACGATGATGCGAAGATTACATGATTGGTACATGAAAACCTTGAGAGAGTCTGGGGGGAGGGATACTTTGACGCTGAGTGTTAAACCGGAGCATGACCTCGTTGGAATTGAACTGTTGAATGTTCCATTTGAGGACTTCTTCCAGTTTTTCCATCAAGAGGCCCTCGATAAATCAACGGTCACTTGCTACTGTCTGTAAGTAGTACTACTTCTGTCATTAAGTCTCTCTATATAGGTCAGCTCTTTCATTGCATGTATTTATAATTATCCTCACTATATTATGCAGATTGAAGATCGCCGAATTGAAGAAAAGACAAATTGGTGATATTGGGTTCATTAACACAAATCTCATAGATGCAACTGAGGTTAAATATCATGCCGAAAATACCGAGGCCAACTTGCTACGATCGTTGGTAATAAATGAAAACAAATATATAATACTCTTTCCTTACAACTTCAAGTGAGTGTTACTGTCTTGTGCATATTCGGTTTCCCTTATTAGTCCAGGTTATAGTAATGTAATTGATGACTTATGCATGCGTGCGCAGCTTCCACTATATTCTCCTAGAGATTAAGCTTGAGCAGGGAGTAGTAACCGTCTTAGACTCGAGACGAAAAGATCCCCAGGACTATGCGGACATGACTCAAATGCTCGAGAAGTAAGTTAAATCGATCATTATCCACCATATCAGCAACTTTGTTCATTTCCTGATATCAAGTAATTGTTTTCTTTGTTTGGCAGGGTTTGGAGAAAATTCACCAAAAAAGCTCCGGGACTGCCGAAGAAGCTGCAATTTAAACACCCGAAAGTAAGTACTATAGTAGCATGTTCCGCGCATCTCCTAGTGATTCAAGCGCTAGTTTCATCAATACAATTTAGCATGCTTGCTTATCAGTTTGATTGACCTCTATTTCTTGTAAAGTGGTTGTGGCAGGAACCCAAGAATAATTACTGTGGATACTACATTTGCGAGTCCATCCGCTACACGACCTGTGAGCGGGGCTACTCTGACGAACAATATGAAGTGCGTAAGCAATAATATTCAAAATTTTATTTTATTACCATCCTTTGTGTTGAGTTTCATTTATTCATATATATGTATTGACCCCCTTCTTCAAATTAGATGTTTCGGAAGCGGGATGAACTCCTAGCACCAGATCGTAGGCGAGCAATTCAAGAGGAATTGGCGGCATTCTTCCTTGACCACGTGATCGCTGAAGACGGAGAATACCATGTGGACCTTGACTTCGTATATAATTAGGAGATTATATTGTAAGAGATAATTATTGTATATATGTAGCCAGCAGTGTCGGATAGATATACGAGAACTTGTTGTAAGACCAATCTCTCGGAGAAGGAGAGGTGGTCGATATCACTTCTCTCTGTATGCATATGTTCATGACGATCTTCTGTTTCCTTCATTTTCTTACTAGCTAGCGTGTCTAGTCGTCTCCATACGTATATAGTACGTAGCGTCGACCAAGCACGGAGATAAGAGAGGACACTTCTCTCTATTAATTAGCTAGCTAACACAATATATGAAACACCTAAATTAACCCCCCAAAACCCCCAACCCCCCCCCCCTTCAAAAAAAAAACAAAAACCCCAGCCCCTGAAATGCTGACGCGTGGATGCCTATTGGTCCCGGTTAGTGCCACCAACCGGGACCAAAGGGCCTCCTGCCTGGGCTCGCCGCACCGGCCACGTGGAGGCCCATCTTTAGTCCCGGTTCAAAAACCGGGACAAAAGGCCCTTACCAACCGGGACAATCGGCCCTTTTTCTACTAGTGGTAGTGCGAGAAATCCAACGGAGGAGATCGAGTCTTGTGGGGAAAGTGCGCAAACCTCTGCAGAGTGTACAAACTAATCATGGTTAGCCGTGTCCCCGGTTATGGACATCTTGAGTATCTGGTTCTTGGATTATCATATGGATCTCATCACTCTAAATTAATTTGTTGGGTTGATAATTAATTTTAATTGGGGATTGAGTTGGAGGAACCTTCTGAATGTTGTTCAACTACCATGATAGTTAAATAAAACATATTCCTTTGTTGGAGGAAAAAATTCGCTTTTCGCAAAACACTATAACAGTAGAGCCTCCACCAGCCATATATGCATGTAGTGATAGCATTTATCTTGTTCATTGCTCTATTGTGTTATCTTGCCAGCATATTCCATGTGCTGACCCGTTTTCTGGCTGCAACATATCATGTTGCAGACTTTTCAGAAGAAGAGTAAGGTGCGCTAGGTCATTGTCGTGCACTCAGCTATGCCGTTGGAGTTGATGGACTCACTTATCTTCCAAGTCTTCCGCTGTTATCTTATTTAGATGGCCTTAAGCCATATTTACTGTAATATGTTCTCTTTGGAGACTATTGATGTAATAAGTGTGTGATTGCTACGCTGTTATAAATCCTTCGAGTACTGTGTGTGTCAGCATTACCGATCCAGGGATGTCACTTATGCACAGAGACTTGACCGTCTGAGGTCGGGTCGCTACAACCTTACTAATGCTCGCAGTAGTGCCTGGGTATTTGATACTGGTTCTGTTGCTAATATTTGCAACTCGAAATAGGGATTACGGATTAAGAGAAGATTGGCTAAGGACGAGGTAACGATGCGCGAGGGAAATGGTTCCAAAGTCGATGTGATCGCCGTCGGCACGCTACCTCTACATCTACCTTCGGGATTAGTGTTAGACCTAAATAATTGTTATTTGGTGCCAGCGTTAAGCATGAACATTATATATGGATCTTGTTTGATGCGAGACGGTTATTCATTTAAATCCGAGAACAATGGTTGTTCTATTTATATGAGTAATATCTTTTATGGTCATGCACCCTTGAAGAGTGGTCTATTTTTATTGAATCTCGATAGTAGTGACACACATATTCATAATATTGAAGCCAAAAGATGCGGAGTTGATAATGATAGTGCAACTTATTTGTGGCAGTGCCGTTTGGGTCATATTGGTGTAAAGCACATGAAAAACACCATTCTGATGGACTTTTGGAATCACTTGATTATGAATCACTTGGTACTTGCGAACCATGCCTCATGGGCAAGATGACTAAAACTCCGTTCTCCAGAACAATGGAGCGAGCAACAGATTGTTGGAAATCATACATACTGATGTATGTGGTCCGATGAATATTGAGGCTCACGATGGGTATTGTTATTTTTTGACCTTCACAAATGATTTGAGCAGATATGGATATATCTACTTGATGAAACATAAGTCTAAAACATTTGAAAAGTTGAAAGAATTTCAGAGTGAAGTGGAAAATCATCGTAACAAGAAAATAAACTTTCTACGATCTGATCGTGGAGGAGACTATTTGAGTTACGAGTTTGGTCTTCATTTAAAACAATGCGGAATAGTTTCGCAACTCACGCCACCCGAAACACCACAGCGTAATGGTGTGTCCGAACATCGTAACCACACTTAATTAGATATGGTGCGATCTATGATGTCTCTTACTGATTTACCGCTATCGTTTTGGGGTTACGCTTTAGAGACGGCTACATTCACGTTAAATAGGGCACCATCTAAATTCATTGAGACGACACCTTATGAACCGTGGTTTGGCAAGAAACCCAAGTTGTCGTTTCTTAAAGTTTGGGGCTGCAATGCTTATGTGAAAAAGCTTCAACCTGATAAGCTCGAACCCAAATCGGAGAAATGTGTCTTCATAGGATACCCAAAGGAGATTGTTGGGTACACCTTCTATCACAGATCTGAAGGCAAGACATTCGTTGCTAAAAATGGATCCTTTCTAGAGAAGGAGTTTCTCTCGAAAGAAGTGAGTGGGAGAAAAGTAGAACTTGATGAGGTAACTATACCTTCTCCCTTACTGGAAAGTAGTTCATCACAGAAACCAGTTCCTGTGACTACTACACCAATTAGTGAGGAAGTTAATGATGATGATCATGTAACTTGAGATCAAGATACTACTGAACCTTGTAGGTTAAACAGAGTAAGATCCGCACCGGAGTGGTACGGTAATCCGGTTCTGGAGGTCATGTTACTTGACAATGACGAACCTACGAACTATGAGGAAGCGATGATGAGCCCAGATTCTGCGAAATGGCTTGAGGCCATGAAATCTGAAATGGGATCCATGTATGAGAACAAAGTGTGTACTTTGGTTGACTTGCCCGATGATCGGCAAGCCATCGAGAATAAGTGGATCTTCAAGAAGAAGACTGACGCTGACGGTAATGTTACTGTCTACAAAGCTCGACTTGTTGCGAAAGGTTTTCGACAAGTTCAAGGAGTTGAGTACAATGAGACCTTCTCACCCGTAGCGATGCTTAAGTCTGTCCGAATCATGTTAGCAATTGCTCCATTCTATGATTATGAAATTTGGCAAATGGATGTAAAGACTGCATTCCTGAATGGTTTTCTGGAAGAAGAGTTGTATATGATGCAACCCGAAGGTTTTATCAATCCAAAGGATGCTAACAAAGTATGCAAGCTCCAGCGATCCATTTATGGACTGGTGCAAGCATCTCGGAGTTGGAATAAACGTTTTGATAGTGTGATCAAAGCATATGGTTTTATACAGACTTTTGGAGAAGCCTGTATTTACAAGAAAGTGAGCTCTGTAGCATTTCTAATATTATATGTGGATGACATATTGTTAATTGGAAATGATATAGAATTTCTGGATAGCATAAAAGGATACTTGAGTAAGAGTTTTTCAATGAAAGACCTCTGTGAAGCTGCTTATATATTAGGCAGCAAGATCTACAGAGATAGATCAAGACGCTTAATTGGACTTTCACAAAGCACATACATTGATAAAGTTTTGAAGAAGTTCAAAATGGATCAAGCAAAGAAAGGGTTCTTGCCTATGTTACAAGGTGTGAAGTTGAGTCAGACTCAATGCCCGACCACTGCAGAAGATAGAGAGAAAATGAAAGTCATTATCTATGCTTCAGCCATAGGTTCTATCATGTATGCAATGCTGTGTACCAGACCTAATGTGTGCCTTGCTATTAGTTTAGCAGGGAGGTACCAAAGTTATACAGGAGTGGATCATTGGACAGCAGTCAAGAACATCCTGAAATACCTGAAAAGGACTAAGGATATGTTTCTCGTTTATGGAGGTGACAAAGAGCTCGTCTAAATAGTTGCGCTGATGCAAGCTTTGATACTGATCCGGATGACTCTAAGTCACAAACCGGATACGTATTTATATTGAACAGTGGAGCTGTAAGTTGGTGCAGTTCTAAGCAAAGCATCGTGGCGGGATCTACGTGTGAAGCAGAGTAAATAGCTGCTTTGGAAGCATCAAATGAAGGTGTCTGGATGAAGGAGTTCATATCCGATCTAGGTGTCATACCTAGTGCATCGGGTCCTATGAAAATATTTTGTGACAATACTGGTGCAATTACCTTGGCAAAGGAATCCAGATTTCACAAGAGAACCAAGCACATCAAGAGACGCTTTAATTCCATCCGCGATCAAGTCAAGGAGGGAGGCATAGAGATTTGCAAGATACATACAGATCTGAATGTTGCAGACCCGTTGACTAAGCCTCTCTCACGAGCAAAACATGATCAACACATAGACTCCATGGCTGTTAGAATCATAACTGTGTAATCTACATTATTGACTCTAGTGCAAGTGGGAGACTGAAGGAAATATGCCCTAGAGGCAATAATAAAGTTGTTATTTATATTTCCTTATATCATGATAAATGTTTATTATTCATGCTAGAATTGCATTAACCGGAAACTTAGTACATGCATGAATACATAGACAAGAGTGTCACTAGTATGCCTCTACTTGACTAGCTCGTTGAATCAAAGATGGTTAAGTTTCCTAGCCATGGACATGAGTTGTCATTTGATTAACGCGATCACATCATTAGAGAATGATGTGATTGACTTGACCCATTCCGTTAGCTTAGCACGATGAACGTTTAGTTTGTTGCTATTGCTTTCTTCATGACTTATACATGTTCCCATGACTATGAGATTATGCAACTCCGGAATACCAGAGGAACACTTTGTGTGCTATCAAACATCACAACGTAACTGGGTGATTATAAAGATGCTCTACAGGTGTCTCCGATGGTGTTTGTTGGGTTGGCATAGATCGAGATTAGGATTTGTCACTCCGTGTTCCGGAGAGGTATCTCTGGGCCCTCTCAGTAATGCACATCACTATAAGCCTTGCAAGCATTGTGACTAATGAGTTAGTTGCGGGATGATGTATTACGGAACGAGTAAACAGACTTGTCACTCCGATTGTCGGAGAGGTATCTCTGGGCCCTCTCGGTAATGCACATCACTATAAGCCTTGCAAGCAATGTGACTAATGAGTTAGTTGCAGGATGATGCATTACATAACGAGTAAAGAGACTTGCCGATAACGAGATTGAACTAGGTATTGAGATACCGACGATCGAATCTCGGGCAAGTAACATACCGATGACAAAGGAAACAATGTATGTTGTTATGCGGTTTGACCGATAAAGATCTTCGTAGAATATGTAGGAACCAATATGACCATTCAGGTTCCGCTATTGGTTATTGACCGGATACGAGTCTCGGTCATGTCTACATAGTTCTCGAACCCGTAGGGTCCGCACGCTTAACGTTCGGTGGCGATCAGTATTATGAGTTTATATGTTTTGATGTACTGAAGGTTGTTCAGAGTCCTGGATGAGATCACGGACATGACGAGGAGTCTCGAAATGGTCGAGACATAAAGATCGATATATTGGAATGCTATGTTTGGACATCGGAAGGGTTCCGGGTGAGTTCGGGCATTTACCGGAGTACCGGGGGGTTACCGGAACCCCCTGGGGAGTACATGTGCCTTAATCGGCCTTAGTGGGATAGAGGAGGAGGCGGCCAAGGTGGGGGCACGTCCCCTCCCCCAAGCCCAATCCGAATTGGGAAGGGGGTCGGGCCCCCCTTTCCTTCTCCCTCTCTCCTCCGTCCTTCCTCTCCTACTCCAACTAGGGAAGGGGGGAATCCTACTCCCGGTGGGAGTAGGACTCCCCCTAGGGCGCGCCATAGAGAGGGCGGCCCTCCCCTCCTCCACTCCTTTATATACGGGGGAGGGGGGCACCCCATAGACACACAAGTTGACTGTTTAGCTGTGTGCGGTGCCCCCCTCCATAGATTTCCACATCGATCATATCGTTGTAGTGCTTAGCCGAAGCCCTTCGTCGGTAACTTCATCATCACCGTCGTGCCGACGAAGCTCTCCCTCGACACTCAGCTGGATCGAGAGTTCGTGGGACGTCACTGAGCTAAACATGTGCAGATCGCGGAGGTGCCGTACTTTCGATACTAGGATCGGTCGGATCGTGAAGAAGTATGACTACATCAACGCGTTGTAATAACGCTTCCGCTTTCAGTCTACGAGGGTACGTGGACAACACTCTCCCCTCCCGTTGCTATGCATCACCTAGTTGGATCTTGCGTGTGCGTAGGCTTTTTTTGGAAATTACTGCGTTCCCCAACAGAAGATACATGCATGCCCTAATGACTGCATCCTCTACCACGGTGCGTACGAGGATTTGAACGCTTGCCCGGTATGCGGTGCATTGCGGTATAAGATCAGACGAGATGACCCTGGTGATATTGACAGCGAGCCCCCCAGGAAGAGGGTTCCTGCGAAGGTGATGTGGTATGCTCCTATAATACCACGGTTGAAACGTCTGTTCAGAAACGAATAGCATGCCAAGTTGATGCGATGGCACAGAGAGGATCGTAAGAAAGACGGGAAGTTGAGAGCACCCGCTGACGGGTCGCAGTAGAGAAAAATCGAGAGAAAGTACCGGGCTGAGTTTGCAGGTGACCCAAGGAACGTATGGTTTGGTTTAAGCGCAGATGGCATTAATCCTTTCGGGGAGCAGAGCAGCAATCACTGCACCTGGCCTGTGACTCTATGTATGTACAAACTTCCTCCTTGGATGTGCATGAAGCGGAAGTTCATTATGATGCCAGTTCTCATCCAAGGCCCTAAGCAACCCGGCGACGACATTGATGTGTGCCTAAGGCCTTTAGTTGAAGAACTTTTACAGCTGTGGAATGGAAACGGTGTACGTGTGTGGGATGAGCACAAACATGAGGAATTTAACCTGCACGCATTGATGTTTGTAACCATCAACAATTGGCCCGCTCTCAGTAACCTTTCAGGACAGACGAACAAGGGATACCATGCATGCACACACTGTTTAGCTGACACCGAAAGTATATACCTGGACAAATGCAGGAAGAATGTGTACCTGGGGCATCGTCGATTTCTTTCGACCAACCATCAATGTCGAAAGAAAGGCAAGCATTTCAAAGGCGAGGCAGATCACCGGAAGAAGCCCGCCATGCGTACCGGTGATTACGTACTTGCTATGGTCAATGATTTACACGTAATCTTTGGAAAGGGTCCCGGCAGACTATCTGTTCCGAATGACGCTGAGGGACGCGCACCCATGTGGAAGAAGAAATCTATATTTTGGGACCTACCCTACTAGAAAGACCTAGAGGTCCGCTCTTCAATCGACGTGATGCACGTGACGAAGAACCTTTGCGTGAATCTGCTAGGCTTCTTGGGCGTGTATGGGAAGACAAAAGATACACCGGAGGCACGGGAGGACCTGCAACGTTTGCACCCAAAAGACGGCATGCCTCCAAAACAGTATGAAGGTCCTGCCAGCTACACTCTTACCAAAGAAGAGAAGGAAATCTTCTTTGAATGCCTGCTCAGTATGAAGGTCCCGTCTGGCTACTCGTCGAATATAAAGGGAATAATAAATATGACAGAGAAAAAGTTCCAGAACCTAAAGTCTCATGACTGCCACGTGATTATGACGCAACTGCTTCCGGTTGCATTGAGGGGGCTTCTACCGGAAAACGTCTGATTAGCCATTGTGAAGCTATGTGCATTCCTCAATGCAATCTCTCAGAAGGTGATCGATCCAGAAATAATACCAAGGCTAAGGAGTGATGTGGCGCAATGTCTTGTCAGTTTCGAGCTGGTGTTCCCACCATCGTTCTTCAATATCATGACGCACGTCTTAGTTCATCTAGTCAATGAGATTGTCGTTCTGGGCCCTGTATTTCTACACAATATCTTCCCCTTTGAGAGGTTCATGGGAGTCCATCAAATAGAGGATGTCATTGGGTTTTGTGTTGACTTCATTCCTGGCCTTAAGAAGATTGGTCTCCCTAAATCGCGGTACGAGGGGATACTGACTGGAAAAGGCACGCTTGGAGGGGACTCAATAATACGCAGGGACGGGCATTCTTGGTCTCAAGCACACTACACAGTTCTACAGAACTCTACCTTGGTGACCCCGTATGTCGATGAACACAAGAACAGTCTGTGCTCCAAACACCCAGAGCAGTGTGATGCCTAGATTACATGTGAACACATCAGGACTTTCGGCAGTTGGTTGGAAACACGTCTCAGAGGTGACAACACTGTTTGTGATGAGCTATACTCATTGTCCAGGGGACCATCTTCGACTGTATTGACTTACAAAGGACACGAGATAAATGGGAATACATTTTACACGATCGCCCAAGAACAATAGAGCACCAACCAAAATAGCGGTGTCCGCTTTGATGCAGCAACCAAGAGGGGAAATGACACATATTATGGTTACATAGTGGACATATGGGAACTTGACTACGGACATGATTTTGAAGTCCCTTTGTTTAAGTGCAAATGGGTCAATCTGTCAGGAGGCGGGGTACAGGTAGACCCACAGTACGGAATGACAACAGTGGATCTAAACAATCTTGGGTAGACGGACGAACCGTTCGTCCTAGCCAATGATGTGGCGCAGGTTTTCTATGTGAAGGACATGTCTACCAGACCGAGAAAAAGAAAAGATAAGGAAGCAAACACATCATACGATGAGCCAAAGTGCCACATAGTTCTTTCAATAAAAAGAGACATCGTGGTAGTGGAGGGCAAGACAGACATTTCCGAAGATTATGAAAAGTTTCATGAAATTCCTCCCTTCAAAGTCAAGGCTGACCCAAGCACCCTGATAAACGATGAAGATTATCCATGGTTATGGCGCAATAACCAAAGGACACAAGCGAAGAAAAAGTGAAGACTTTCTCTCCACAACTATTATGATGATGCCTTTGATCTAGAATATCCATGTAACACACGAGTTTCCATATGAAACCCTGATACTTCGAAAGAGATTGTCCATTTTGTACACGAAGTGCATCCAGTTTTTGCCGTAACCCTCTCAACTTTTTAGCACATGCTATTTGGGTGAAATGATGATACCTGCCAACTTTCAACCTTTTCAGAGTTCATTTGGAGTGCTTTTCATTTTCAGGGTCATATAGCTCAAAAAACAGTAAATACATGAAAAATAACAAATGAAGTCAGAAAGGGTTGAAAATTGATGATGTGGCTTTGTATGGTGCATTTTGAACACACAAAAAGTATGGAGTTGAGATAAGTTCAAAAAAATGAAATCCCTTTGTAACAGACGAGTTTTCCGAATGAAACCCTGATACTTCGAAATAGATTGTCCGTTTTGTACACGAAGTGCATCCAGTTTTTGCCATAACCCTCTCAACTTTTTAGCACATGCTATTTGGGTGAAATGATGATACCATGCCAACTTTCAACCTTTTCAGAGTTCATCTGAAGTGCTTTTCAATTTCAGGGTCATTTAGCGCAAAACAATGAACTAATAGCAAAAAGAATGAACTTAAAATAATCAATTAAAATATTATGTTATGATCAACTAAAACAAAACTATAATATTCTTCAATAGCAAAAAGGATCAACTAAAAAGCTTTTATAAAACTCTAATAG
>NC_057802.1:523103267-523103847 GCF_018294505.1 Triticum aestivum
TTTAATATAATGATAAAACACAATAATATTAAAAAGCAGGAAAAAGATATTCACAAACTAGTAATTCACACTAATTAAAAAGAATTCATATTTAAAATATTCAAATTTAAAAATTAATGGCACTAACAGAAAGTCTATAATTTTTGTGACCTAACAGAAAACAGAATTAAAAAATAAAGCAAAAAACAAAAGAAAATAAATAATGCAAAAAAACAAAACAAAAAATTCGAAAAATATATAAAAAATGGCACCTACTGGGCCACCACAACGTGAATACGGCTAGAAACCCAGCTAGTTGGGCCAGGATTGAGGCCCGCAGAAGGCCCAGCAGGCCCACAGGCATATCAGTGTCAGATTAGGCCCATAGGCCTACAGTTTAGAAGAGTTCCAGAGGGAAAATGCGGTGGAGCTTATAAATAGGTGCGGGCGCTCTCAACTAGCGAGGCGGGACTAAACTCCCACCACCACGCCGCTGTGCAAGGCCATTGGTCCCGGTTGGTGCCACGAACCGGGACCAATGCCGCCTTTTGGTCCCGGTTCGTGGCACCAACCGGGACCAATGCCCACCTTTGGTCCCGGT
>NC_057802.1:523104299-523151702 GCF_018294505.1 Triticum aestivum
GGCGGCCTTCTATGATGTTTTTTTATATGATGTTCATATGATGTTTTTTTGTTCATATGATCATATGATTTTTTGTGCATATGATGTTTTTTTCATATATGTATTAATTTTTTTATTTAGGTTGTTAGTAGATATCGATTTTAGGTTAGTGTAGAGGAAAAAGTAGAATAAGGAAAAGGAAGAAAAGAGGAAGAAGGAAGAAGGAAGAAGAAGAAGAAGAAGAAGAAGAAAAAGAAGGAGAGGAAAAAGGAAAATAAGAAGAGGAAGAAGGAGAAGAAGAAGGAGAAGAAGAGGAGAGGAAGAAGAGGAGAAATAAATAAGAAGAGGAAAAAAGAAGAAAAAAAGAGGAGTTTATATTTTTTTCTTCTTCTCCTCTATTTTTTTCTTCTTTTTTTCTTCGATCTTCTCGTCTATTCCTTTCTTCTTCTCCTCTTTTCTTTCTTCTTCTTCCTCTTCTTATTTTTTATCGGGTATGTCGTTGTCGATATACCCTCTCCTCGATAACTTCGACATGAGGGGGGGGTCGATATACCCCCTCCTCGATAACTTTGACATGAGGTGGGGGAGGGGTCACCGAGGGTTCGAGGGGCGAGGTTCGGGAACTAGGGTAGAGGGTCGAGGGTCACCAAGGGGTCGAGGGTCGCCAAGGATTCGAGGGTCGAGGGTCGTCGCGGGGCCGAGGGTTCGAGGGTTGAGGGTCGTTGAGGGGTCGAGGGTCGAGAGGTTGCCTAGTGTCAAAGTATTGAAGAAATCCATGGCTTCATCATTAGCCGGAAGTAACCAGGGCATGATGGTACAAAGCTCTCCAAAGTTATTCTGGAACGGTGTACCGGATAGAATAATCCGCCTTTTGGTACGAATTTCAGCAAAGGCCTTATAAATAGCGATATTCGGAAGGCTCTTGCTGAACTTGGTACCAAAAAGCGAATTATCCTATCTGGGACTCCGTTCCAAAATAACTTTGGAGAGCTTCGTACCATCATGCGCCTGTTACTTTCGCCTAATGATGAAGACATGGTTTTGTTGAATCCTTTGACACTATAAAAATGTGACATGAGGGGGTCGAGGGTCGGGAACTAGGGTAGAGGGTCGTGGATCGCCGAGCGGTCGAGGGTCGAGGGTCGTCGAGGGGTCGAGAGCTGGCCTAGTGTCAAAGTATTGAAGAAATCCATGCCTTCATCATTTGCCGGAAGTAACCGGGGCATGTTGGTACGAAGTTCTGCAAAGTTGTTCTGGAACGGAGTCCCGGATAGGATAATCCGCCTTTTGGTACGAATTTCAGCAAAGGCCTTCCAAATAGCGATATTCGGAAGGCTCTTGCTGAACTTTCTACCAAAAATTGAATTATCCTATCTGGCACTCCGTTCCATAACAACTTTGAAGAGCTTCGTACCATCATGCGCCTGTTACTTTCGCCTAATGATGAAGACATGGTTTTGTTGAATCCTTTGACACTAGACAAATGTGACATATAGAAGGGTAGATGAGATCAGGAAAAATATGGACCATTTTCTGCACATCCAGAATGACACCATTTTGTTAAATCCCTTGTCGGTCCGGACGTCGGACAATCATGAGAGAGGCGGTCCGGCCCAAACCCTAGAAGCGTTATCGAGGCCACCCAAATTTACCCAGTTAAAAGAGCGTTGTCGTCGAGGCCACACCGAACCGTAGAAGCGTTGTCGAGGCCACCCCAAACCCTAGAGAAGCGTCGAGGCCACTAATATGATTCCTTGTTGTGATTAGCTAGCTAGCTCTACGTTTGCCACTAATATATCCATCTCTCATGTTTTGTATAATAATTTCCATGTTGTAATATTTGCAGAAACTATGGAGCACCGAGACTTGGAAGCATAATAGGTGTTGGGGGACATAATCCTCGGTGGAGGTGATGTCATGTCATATCTCAACGACAACGATGGTCTGGAAGGAGAGGGTGAAGCAGGCTACGGTGATCGAACAATGGAGGAGGAGGGACATGATTATGATGGCTCCGGTGACCGAATGCCGGTGGAAGGACACCGTGATGACGGCTCCGGTGACCGAACGGAGTCCGGCCAGGTATATATATTAATTAAGCCTTTGCTGACTAGCTAATTGATACATTAATTTTTTTGATATGTACACATATTAACTCTCTTATTTCTTCTTTTCTAGCCCTCCGGATCGAGCCAAACTTCGTAAACGAGATGAGGCCCGAAGAAAAGGTTGCGCCAGGATGAAAGGTTCACGATCACAGCAATCGCGCGCGATGGCCAGCCGATTGAACCCATCCGCACCAAGGAAGCATTTTCTGGTCAGTGCAGGGTTTTTGTTAGGGACGTGATTCCAATCAGCATCCACCAAAGGTATAAGCCTAAGAACAAAGACCCTCAGGTGTCTTATGTCAACGATAGGCAGAAAGATGATCTTTGGACCGAGCTGAAGGCAAATTTCACCCTACCGCCAGAGGAGGATCTGGGGAAGCCAGTTATAGAGCCATTGGTCAAGGCTCATGCTCTTAAGAAGATGGCGGATCTATTCAGGAGGTGGAAGAATGAGTTGAAAACAATGTTTGTCGACAAAGACAAGACTCCAGAATTCACCGGCCAGTTTGAGAAGATCAGAGATCACTGGGACACATTTGTGGCCCACAAGACATCGGGCAAGAGTAAGAAGATGTCATCGACAAACAAGAAAAATGCTGTGAAGAAGGAGCATCACCATCACACGGGGTCAGGAAGCTACCTCAAAGCCTGGCCGTTGTGGGAGAAGGCTGAGAATGACCTTGTTGATAAAGGGGTCGTGAAGGAAATATGCCCTAGAGGCAATAATAAAGTTGTTATTTATATTTCCTTATATCATGATAAATGTCTATTATTCATGCTAGAATTGTATTAACCAGAAACTTAGTACATGTGTGAATACATAGACAAACAGAGTGTCACTAGTATCCTCTACTTGACTAGCTTGTTGAATCAAAGATGGTTAAGTTTCCTAGCCATAGACATGAGTTGTCATTTGAGTAACGGGATCCCATCATTAGAGAATGATGTGATTGACTTGACCCATTCCGTTCGCTTAGCACTTGATCGTTTAGTTTGTTGCTATTGCTTTCTTCATGACTTATACATGTTCCCATGACTATGAGATTATGCAACTCCCGAATACTGGAGGAACACTTAGTGTGCTATCAAACGTCACAATGTAACTGGGTGATTATAAAGATGCTCTATAGGTGTCTCCGATGGTGTTTGTTGGGTTGGCATAGATCGATATTAGGATTTGTCACTCCGTGTTTCGGAGAGGTATCTCTGGCCCTCTCGGTAATGCACATCACTATAAGACTTGCAAGCAATGTGACTAATGAGTTAGTCATGGGATGTGTTGGGGAACGTAGTAATTTCAAAAAAATTCCTACGCACACGCAAGATCATGGTGATGCATAGCAACGAGAGGGGAGAGTGTTGTCCAGGTACCCTCGTAGACCGAAAGCGGAAGCGTTAACACAACGCGGTTGATGTAGTCGTACGTCTTCACGATCCGACCGATCAAGTACCCAATGCACGGCACCTCCGAGTTCAGCACATGTTCATCTCGATGACGTCCCTTGAACTCCGATCCAGCCGAGTGTTGAGGGAGAGTTTCGTCAGCACGATGGCGTGGTGACGATGATGATGTTCTACCGACGCAGGGCTTCGCCTAAGCTCCGCAACGATATTATCGAGGTGTAATATGGTGGAGGGGGCACCGCACACGGTTAAAAGATCGTTGATCAATTGTGTGTTAAGAGGTGCCCCCTGCCGCCGTATATAAAGGTGCAAGGGGGAGGCCGCCGGCCTAGGAGGTGTGGCGCGCCAGGAGGAGTCCTACTCCTACCGGGAGTAGGACTCCCCCCCTTTCCATGTTGGAATAGGAGTGGAAGGGAGAAGAGGTGGAGGGGAGGAAGGAAGGGGGGGCGCCGCCCCCTTCTCCTTGTCCTATTCAGATTGGCGAGAAGGGGGCGCGGCCCTGCCCTAGCCTCCTCTCCTCTCTTCCACCTAGGCCCAATAAGGCCCATTAAGTTACCGGGCGGTTCCGGTAACCTCCTGGTACTCCGGAAAAATCCCGATTTCACCCGGAACACTTCCGATGTCCAAACATAGGCTTCCAATATATCAATCTTTATGTCTCGACCATTTCGAGACTCCTCGTCATGTCCGTGATCACATCCGGGACTCCGAACAACCTTCGGTACATCATAACATATAAACTCATAATATAACTGTCATCGTAACGTTAAGCGTGCGAACCCTACCGGTTCGAGAACTATGTAGACATGACCGAGACATCTCTCCGGTCAATAACCAATAGGGGAGCCTGGATGCTCATATTGGTTCCCGCATATTCTACGAAGATCTTTATCGGTCAAACCGCATAACAACATACGTTGTCCCCTTTGTCATCGGTATGTTACTTGCCCGAGATTCGATCGTCGGTATCTCGATACCTAGTTCAATCTCGTTGCCGGCAAGTCTCTTTACTCATTCCGTAATACATCATCCCGCAACTAACTCATTAGTCACAATGCTTGCAAGGCTTATAGTGATGTGCATTACCGAGTGGGCCCAGAGATACCTCTCCGACAATCGGAGTGACAAATCCTAATCTCAAAATACGCCAACCCAACAAGTACCTTTGGAGACACCTGTAGAGCACTTTATAATCACCCAGTTACGTTGTGACGTTTGGTAGCACACAAAGTGTTCCTCCGGTAAACGGGAGTTGCATAATCTCATAGTCATAGGAACATGTATAAGTCATGAAGAAAGCAATAGCAACATACTAAACGATCGAGTGCTAAGCTAACGGAATGGGTCAAGTCAATCACGTCATTCTCCTAATGAGGTGAACCCGTTAATCAAATGACAACTCATGTCTATGGTTAGGAAACATAACCATCTTTGATTAACGAGCTAGTCAAGTAGAGGCATACTAGTGACACTTTGTTTGTCTATGTATTCACACATGTATTATGTTTCCGGTTAATACAATTCTAGCATGAATAATAAACATTTATCATGATATAAGGAAATAAATAATACTTTATTATTGCCTCTAGGGCATATTTCCTTCAGTCTCCGACTTGCACTCGAGTCAATAATCTAGATTACACAGTAATGATTCTTACACCCATGGAGTCTTGATGCTGATCATGTTTTGCTCGTGGAAGAGGCTTAGTCAACGGGTCAGCAACATTCAGATCCGTATGTATCTTGCAAATTTCTATGTCTCCCACCTGGACTAAATCCCGGATGGAATTGAAGCGTCTTTTGATGTGCTTGGTTCTCTTGTGAAATCTGGATTCCTTTGCCAAGGCAATTGCACCAGTATTGTCACAAAAGATTTTCATTGGTCCCGATGCACTAGGTATGACACCTAGATCGGATATGAACTCCTTCATCCAGACTCCTTCATTTGCTGCTTCCGAAGCAGCTATGTACTCCGCTTCACACGCAGATCCCGCCACGACAATTTGCTTAGAACTGCACCAACTGACAGCTCCACCGTTCAATGTAAATACGTATCCGGTTTGCGATTTAGAATCGTCCGGATCAGTGTCAAAGCTTGCATCAACGTAACCACTTACGATGAGCTCTTTGTCACCTCCATAAACGAGAAACATATCCTTAGTCCTTTTCAGGTATTTCAGGATGTTCTTGATCGTTGTCCAGTGATCCACTCCTGGATTACTTTGGTACCTCCCTGCTAAACTTATAGCAAGGCACACATCAGGTCTGGTACACAGCATTGCATACATGATAGAGCCTATGGCTGAAGCATACGGAACATCTTTCATCTTCTCTCTATCTTCTGCAGTGGTCGGGCATTGAGTCTGACTCAACTTCACACCTTGTAACATAGGCAAGAACCCTTTCTTTGCTTGATCCATTTTGAACTTCTTCAAAACTTTATCAATGTATGTGCTTTGTGAAAGTCCAATTAAGCGTCTTGATCTATCTCTGTAGATCTTGCTGCCTAATATATAAGCAGCTTCACAGAGGTCTTTCATTGAAAAACTCTTATTCAAGTATCCCTTTATGCTATCCAGAAATTCTATATCATTTCTAATCAGCAATATGTCATCCACATATAATATCCGAAATGCTACTGAGCTCCCACTCACTTTCTTGTAAATATAGGCTTCTCCAAAAGTCTGTATAAAACCAAATGCTTTGATCACACTATCAAAGCGTTTATTCCAACTCCGAGAGGCTTGCACCAGTCCATTAATGGATCGCTGGAGCTTGCACACTTTGTTAGCTCCCATTGGATCGATAAAACCTTCCGGTTGTATCATATACAACTCTTCTTCCAGAAATCCATTCAGGAATGCAGTTTTTACATCCATTTGCCAAATTTCATAATCATAAAATGCGGCAATTGCTAACATGATTCGGACAGACTTAAGCATCGCTACGGGTGAGAAGGTCTCATCGTAGTCAATCCCTTGAACTTGTCGAAAACCTTTCGCAACAAGTCGAGCTTTATAGACAGTAACATTACCATCAGCGTCAGTCTTCTTCTTGAAGATACATTTATTTTCAATGGCTTGCCGACCATCGGGTAGGTCAACCAAAGTCCATACTTTGTTCTCACACATGGATCCCATCTCGGATTTCATGGCCTCAAGCCATTTTGCGGAATCTGGGCTCACCATCGCTTCTCCATAGTTCGTAGGTTCGTCATGGTCTAGTAACATAACCTCCAGAACAGGATTACCGTACCACTCTGGTGCGAATCTTAATCTGGTTGACCTACGAGGTTCAGTAATAACTTGATCTGAAGTTTCATGATCATTATCATTAACTTCCCCACTAATTGGTGTAGGTGTCGCAGAAACTGGTTTCTGTGATGATCTACTTTCCAATAAGGGAGCAGGTACAGTTACCTCATCAAGTTCTACTTTCCTCCCACTCACTTCTTTCGAGAGAAACTCCTTCTCTAGAAAGGATCCATTCTTAGCAACGAATGTCTTGCCTTCGGATCTGTGATAGAAGGTGTACCCAACAGTCTCCTTTGGGTATCCTATGAAGACACATTTCTCCGATTTAGGTTCAAGCTTATCAGGTTGAAGTTTCTTCACATAAGCATCGCAACCCCAAACTTTAAGATACGACAACTTTGGTTTCTTGCCAAACCATAGTTCATAAGGTGTCGTTTCAATGGATTTCGATGGTGCCCTATTTAGAGTGAATGCAGCCGTCTCTAAAGCATAACCCCAAAACGATAGCGGTAAATCAGTAAGAGACATCATTGCTCGCACCATATCTAGTAAAGTACGATTACGACGTTCGGACACACCATTACGCTGTGGTGTTCCGGGTGGCGTGAGTTGGGAAACTATTCCACATTGTTTCAAATGAAGACCAAACTCATAACTCAAATATACTCCTCCACGATCAGATCGTAGAAATTTTATTTTCTTGTTACGATGATTTTCAATTTCACTATGAAATTCTTTGAACTTTTCAAATGTTTCAGACTTATGTTTCATTAAGTAGATATACCCATATTTGCTCAAATCATCTGTGAAGGTGAGAAAATAACGATATCCGCCACGAGCCTCAATATTCATCGGATCACATACATCTGTATGTATGATTTCCAATAAATCTGTTGCTCTGTCCATAGTTCCGGAGAACGGTGTTTTACTCATCTTGCCCATGAGGCACGGTTTGCAAGTACCAAGTGATTCATAATCAAGTGATTCCAAAAGTCCATCAGTATGGAGTTTCTTCATGCGCTTTACACCGATATGACCTAAACGGCAGTGCCACAAATAAGTTGCACTGTCATTATCAACTCTACATCTTTTGGCTTCGACATTATGAATATGTGTGTCACTACTATCGAGATTCATTAAAAATAGACCACTCTTCAAGGGTGCATGACCATAAAAGATATTATTCATATAAATAGAAGAACCATTATTCTCTGATTTAAATGAATAACAATCTCGCATTAAACAAGATCCAGATATAATGTTCGTGCTCAACGCTGGCACCAAATAACAATTATTTAGGTCTAATACTAATCCGGAAGGTAGATGTAGAGGTAGCGTGCCGACCGCGATCACATCGACTTTGGAACCATTTCCCACGCGCATCGTCACCTCGTCCTTAGCCAATCTTCGCTTAATCCGTAGCCCCTGTTTCGAGTTGCAAATATTAGCAACAGAACTAGTATCAAATACCCAGGTGCTACTGCGAGTATTAGTAAGGTACACATCAATAACATGTATATCACATATACCTTTGTTAACCTTGCTATCCTTCTTATCCGCCAAATACTTGGTGCAGTTCCGCTTCCAGTGACCAGTCTGCGTGCAGTAGAAGCACTCATTTTCAGGCTTAGGTCCAGACTTGGGTTTCTTCTCCTGGACAGCAACTTGCTTGCTGTTCTTCTTGAAGTTCCCCTTCTTCTTCCCTTTGCCCTTTTTCTTGAAACTAGTGGTCTTACTGACCATGAACACTTGATGCTCCTTTTTGATTTCTACCTCCGCTGCCTTTAGCATTGCGAAGAGCTCGGGAATTGTCTTATTCATCCCTTGCATGTTATAGTTCATCACGAAGCTCTTGTAGCTTGGTGGCAGTGATTGAAGAATTCTGTCAATGACGATATCATGCAGAAGATTAACTCCCAGTTGAATCAAGTGATTATTATACCCAGACATTTTGAGTATATGCTCACTGACAGAACTATTCTCTTCCATCTTGCAGCTGTAGAACTTATTGGAGACTTCATATCTCTCAATCCGGGCATTTGCTTGAAATATTAACTTCAACTCCTGGAACATCTCATATGCTCCATGACGTTCAAAACGTCGTTGAAGACCCGGTTCTAAGCCGTAAAGCATGGCACACTGAACTATCGAGTAGTCATCAGCTTTGCTCTGCCAGACGTTCATAACTTCTGGTGTTGCTCTTGCAGGAGGCCTGGCACCCAGCGGTGCTTCCAGGACGTAATTCTTCTGTGCAGCAATGAGGATAATCCTCAAGTTATGGACCCAGTCTGTGTAATTGCTACCATCATCTTTCAACTTTGCTTTCTCAAGGAACGCATTAAAATTCAACGGAACAACAGCACGGGCCATTTATCTAAAATTAACATAGACAAGCAAGATACTATCAGGTACTAAGTTCATGATAAATTCAAGTTCAATTAATCATATTACTTAAGAACTCCCACTTAGATAGACATCCCTCTAATCATCCAAGTGATTACGTGATCCAAATCAACTAAACCATGTCCGATCATCACGTGAGATGGAGTAGTTTCAATGGTGAACATCACTATGTTGATCATATCTACTATATGATTCACGCTCGACCTTTCGGTCTCTGTGTTCCGAGGCATATCTGCATATGCTAGGCTCGTCAAGTTTAACTTGAGTATTCCGCGTGTGCAACTGTTTTGCACCCGTTGTATTTGAACGTAGAGCCTATCACACTCGATCATCACGTGGTGTCTCAGCACGAAGAACTTTCGCAACGGTGCATACTCGGGGAGAACACTTTTATCTTGAAATTTTAGTGAGAGATCATCTTATAATGCTACCGTCAATCAAAGCAAGATAAGATGCATAAAAGATTAACATCACATGCAATCAATATAAGTGATATGATATGGCCATCATCATCTTGTGCTTGTGATCTCCATCTCCGAAGCACCATCATGATCACCATCGTCACCGGCGCGACACCTTGATCTCCATCGTAGTATCGTTGTCGTCTCGCCAACTTATTGCTTTTACGACTATCGCTACCGCTTAGTGATAAAGTAAAACAATTACATGGCGATTACATTGCATACAATAAAGCGACAACCATATGGCTCCTGCCAGTTGCCGATAACTCGGTTACAAAACATGATCATCTCATACAATAAAATATAGCATCATGTCTTGACCATATCACATCACAACATGCCCTGCAAAAACAAGTTAGACGTCCTCTACTTTGTTGTTGCAAGTTTTACGTGGCTGCTACGGGCTTAGTAAGAACCGTTCTTACCTACGCATCAAAACCACAACGATAGTTTGTCAAGTTAGTGCTGTTTTAACCTTCGCAAGGACTGGGCGTAGCCACACTCGGTTCAACTAAAGTGAGAGAGAGACAGACACCCGCCAGTCACCTTTAAGCAACGAGTGCTCGCAACGGTGAAACCAGTCTCGCGTAAGCGTACGCGTAATGTCGGTCCGGGCCGCTTCATCTCACAATACCGCTGAACCAAAGTATGACATGCTGGTTAGCAGTATGACTTATATCGCCCACAACTCACTTGTGTTCTACTCGTGCATAGCATCAACGCATAAAACCAGGCTCGGATGCCACTGTTGGGGAACGTAGTAATTTCAAAAAAATTCCTACGCACACGCAAGATCTTCGTGATGCATAGCAACGAGAGGGGAGAGTGTTGTCCACGTACCCTCGTAGACCGAAAGCGGAAGCGTTAACACAACGCGGTTGATGTAGTCGTACGTCTTCACGATCCGACCGATCAAGTACCGAACGCACGGCACCTCCAAGTTCAGCACACGTTCAGCTCGATGACGTCCCTCGAACTCCGATCCAGCCGAGTGTTGAGGGAGAGTTTTGTCAGCACGACGGCGTGGTGACGATGATGATGTTCTACCGGCGCAGGGCTTCGCCTAAGCTCCGCAGCGATATTATCGAGGTGTAATATGGTGGAGGGGGGCACCGCACACGGCTAAAAGATCGTTGATCAATTGTGTGTTAAGAGGTGCCCCCCTGCCCCCGTATATAATGGTGCAAGGGGGAGGCCACCGGCCTAGGAGGTGTGGCGCGCCAGGAGGAGTCCTACTCCTACCGGGAGTAGGACTCCCCCCTTTCCATGTTGGAATAGGAGTGGAAGGGGGAAGAGGTGGAGGGGAGGAAGGAAGGGGGGGCGCCGCCGCCTTCTCCTTGTCCTATTCGGACTGGGGGGGAAGGGGGGCGCGGCCCTGCCCTAGCCTCCTCTCCTCTCTTCCACCTAGGCCCAATAAGGCCCATTAAGTTACCGGCGGGTTCCGGTAACCTCCCGGTACTCCGGAAAAATCCCGATTTCGCCCGGAACACTTCCGATGTCCAAACATAGGCTTCCAATATATCAATCTTTATGTCTCGACCATTTCGAGACTCCTCGTCATATCCGTGATCACATCCGGGACTCCGAACAACCTTCGGTACATCATAACATATAAACTCATAATATAACTGTCATCGTAACGTTAAGCGTGCGGACCCTACGGGTTCGAGAACTATGTAGACATGACCGAGACACCTCTCCGGTCAATAAACAATAGCGGAACCTGGATGCTCATATTGGTTCCCACATATTCTACGAAGATCTTTATCGGTCAGACCGCATAACAACATACGTTGTTCCCTTTGTCATCGGTATGTTACTTGCCCGAGATTCGATCGTCGGTATCAGAGCCAGGTCTATGTGTAGATGTTATATGCACGAGTAGAACACAACGAGTTGTGGGCGATAATAGTCATACTACTTACCAGCATGTCATACTTTAATTCGGCGGTATTGTTGGATGAAGCAGCCCGGACCGACATTACGCGTACACTTACGCGAGACCGGTTCTACTGACGAGCTTTGCACACAGGTGGCTGGCGGGTGTCAGTTTCTCCAACTTTAGTTGAATCGAGTGTGACTATGCCCAGTCCTTGTTGAAGGTTAAAACAACACACTTGACGAAAAATCATTGTGGTTTTGATGCGTAGGTAAGAACGGTTCTTGCTCAGCCCGTAGCAGCCACGTAAAACTTGCAACAACAAAGAAGAGAATGATACGTCTACGTCATATCTACTTTTCCAAACACTTTTGCCCTTGTTTTGGACTCTAACTTGCATGATTGGAATGGAACTAACCCGGACTGACGTTGTTTTCAGCAGAATTGCCATGGTGTTATTTATGTGCAGAAACAAAAGTTCTCGGAATGACCTGAAACTCCACGGAGATTATTTTTGGAAAATATAAAAAATACCGGTGAAAGAATCAAGGCCAGGGGGCCACACCCTTGCCACGAGGGTGGGGGCGCGCCCCCTTCCTCGTGGGCCCCCTGGAGCTCCACCGACCTCAACTCCAACTCCATATATTCGTGTTTGGGGAGAAAAAAAAACAGGAGAAAGATTCATCGCATTTTACGATACGGAGCTGCCGCCAAGCCCTAAAGTCTCTTGGGAGGGCTGATCTGGAGTCCGTTCGGGGCTCCGGAGAGGGGAATTCGTCGCCATCGTCATCATCAACCTTCCTCCATCACCAATTTCATGATGCTCACCGCCGTGCGTGAGTAATTCCATCGTAGGCTTGCTGGACGGTGATGGGTTGGATGAGATTTATCATGTAATCGAGTTAATTTTGTTATGGTTTGATCCCTAGTATCCACTATGTTCTGAGATTGATGTTGCTATGACTTTGCTATGCTTAATGCTTGTCACTAGGGCCCGAGTGCCATGATTTCAGATCTGAACCTATTATGTTTTCATGAATATATGTGAGTTCTTGATCCTATCTTGCAAGTCTATAGTCACCTACTATGTGTTATGATCCGGCAACCCCGAAGTGACAATAATCGGGACCCCTCCCGGTGATGATCGTAGTTTGAGGAGTTCATGTATTCACTATGTATTAATGCTTTGGTCCGGTACTCTATTAAAAGGAGGCCTTAATATCCCTTAGTTTCCATTAGGACCCCGCTGCCACGGGAGGGTAGGACAAAAGATGTCATGCAAGTTCTTTTCCATAAGCACGTATGACTATATTCGTAATACATGCCTACATTACATTGATGAATTGGAGCTAGTTCTGTGTCACCCTATGTTATGATTGTTACATGATGAACCGCATTCGGCATAATTCCCCATCACCGATCCAATGCCTATGAGCTTTTCATATATTGTTCTCCGCTTATTTACTTTTCCGTTGCTACTGTTACAATTACTGCAAAACCCAAAAATATTACTTTGCTACTAAATACTTTGCTGCAGATACTAAGTTATCCAGGTGTGGTTGAATTGACAACTCAACTGCTAATACTTGAGAATATTCTTTGGCTCCCTTGTGTCGAATCAATAAATTTGGGTTGAATACTCTACCCTCGAAAAATGTTGCGATCCCCTATACTTGTGGATCAAGACTATTTTTGGGCGCTGTTGGCGGGGAGCATAGCTCTATTCTTTGAGTCACTTGGGATTTATATCTGCTGGTCACTATGAAGAACTTGAAAGACGCGAAAACAAAAATTTATCCCTTTACTACGAGGGGAGGTAAGGAACTGCCATCTAGCTCTGCACTTGATTCACCTTCTGTTTTGAGTAAGCTTGCGACACCTAAACCTGCTTCTGCTATTAATTCTGATATGTCGCATGTTATTGATGATGCCACTTTTGCTATGCATGATACTTATGATGAAACTACTTCTATGCTTGATACTACTGTGCTACTTGGTGAATTTCTTGATGAACAACTTGCTAGGGCTAGAGAGAATGAAATTATTGAAACTGATAATATTGATGAAAGTGATGATGAAGACTCTCCCAATAAATATGAATTTCATGTTGTGCCTGAGGGCTATGTTATGGATGAAGAAACTGCTAGAGACCTTCTTGCTTGCAATGATAGGAGTGATCTTAAGAAATTATTAGCTAAGCTTAAACAGAAAACTCTGAATGCTAGAATGAAATATGATCCTGCTTATGCAACTTCACCTATCTTTGTTACTGATAAGGATTATGAATTCTCCATTAATCCTGATATAATTACTTTGGTTGAATCTGATCCTTTCTATGGCTATGAATCTTAAATTGTTGTGGCACATCTTACTAAATTAAATGATATAGCCACCCTGTTCACTAATGATGAAAAAACTCGCTATTACTATATCCTTAAAATATTTCCGTTCTCATTAAAGGGTGATGCTAAGATATGGTTCAACTCTCTTGATCCTGATTGTGTGCGTAATCCCCAGGATATGATTTATTACTTCTCTACTTAATATTTCCCTACTCATAAGAAACAAGCTACTTTCAGGGAAATATATAATTTTGTGCAAATTGAAGAGGAGAGTCTCCCACAAGCTTGGGGGAAATTACTTAATGCTTTGCCTGATCACCCTCTTAAGAAAAATGAAATACTTGATATCTTTTATAATGGACTAACCGATGCTTCCAGAGACCACCTGGATAGTTGTGCTGGTTCTGTTTTCAGGGAAAGAACACCAGATGAAGCTGAAATTCTATTGAATAATATGTTGACAAATGAAAATAATTGGACACTTCCTGAACCAACTCCTAAACCAACTCCGAAGAAGAGGGGTGTTCTATTTCTCAGTCCTGAAGATATGCAAGAGGCAAAGAAATCTATGAAAGAAAAGGGTATTAAAGCTGAAGATGTTAAGAATTTACCTCCTATTGAAGAAATACATGGTCTTAATTTACCGCCTGTTGAAGAAATACATGGTTTTATTCCATCACCTGTTGAAGAAACTCATGGTCTTGATAACCTGACATAGGTAGTAAAGGTAAATTCTCTCTATAGATATGATAAAGCTGAAATCCCTCCTACTAAGTTTGCTAGCCAATGTTTGGATGAGTTTTATAATTTTATGGTTAAGCAAGAAGATTTTAATGCTTATTTTGGTAGACAATTAAAACAAAATGCTTATATGATTGAACACTTGAGTGATTATTTGTCTAGAGTTAAAGGTGAACTTAAACTCATTAGTAAACATGCTTCTATGGTTACCACTCAAGTAGAACAAGTACTTAAAGCTCAGAATGATTTGCTCAATGAATTAAATAGTAAGAATAATGATTATGCTGTTAGAGTGGCTACTAGAACTGGTAAAATGACTCAGGAACCTTTGTATTCTGAAGGCCACCCTAAGAGAATTGAGCAGGATTCTCAGAGAAATAATTTAGATGCACCTAGTCCTTCTAAAAAGAAGAAAAAGAAAAATGATAGGACTTTGCATGCTTCTAGTGAACCTGTTGTTGACACACCTGAGAATCCCAATGATATTTCTATTTCTGATGCTGAAACACAATCTGGTGATGAACATGAACCTAGTGATAATATTAATGAAGATGTTCATGTTGAGGTTCAACCTAGTAATGATAATGATGTAGAAATTGAACCTGCTTTGATCTTGATAACCCACAATCAAAGAATCAACGCTATGATAAGAGGGACTTTGTCGCTAGGAAGCACGGTAAAGAAAGAGAACCATGGGTTCAGAAACCCATGGCTTTTCCTCCCAAACCATCCAAGAAAAAGGATGATGAGGATTTTGAGCGCTTTGCTGAAATGATTAGACCTATCTTTTTGCGTATGCGTTTGACTAATATGCTCAAAATGAATCCTTATGCTAAGTATATGAAAGATATTGTTACAAATAAAAGAAAGATACCGGAAGCAGAAATTTCCACCATGCTTGCTAATTATACTTTTAAAGGTGGAATACCTAAGAAACTTGGAGATCCAGGAGTACCAACTATACAATGCTCCATTAAAAGTAATAATGTTAGAACTGCCTTATGTGATCTTAGAGCCGGTGTTAGTGTTATGCCTCTCTCTTTATATCGTAGACTTGATTTGAATAAGTTGACACCTACTGAAATATCTTTGGAAATGGCTGATAAATCAACTGCTATACCTGTCGGTATTTGTGAGGATGTGCTTGTTGTGGTTGCAAACGTTACTATTTTAACAGACTTTGTTATTATTGATATTCCCGAGGACGATAGTATGTCTATGATTCTTGGAAGACCCTTTTTGAATACAGCAGGGGCTGTTATTGATTGCAACAAGGGCAATGTCACTTTTCATGTTAATGGCAATGAGCATACGGTACACTTTCCGAGGAAACAACCTCAAGTTCATAGTATAAACTCTATTGGAAAAATTCCATCGATTATTTTTGGAGGTTTTGAATTTCCTCTTCCTACTGTCAAGAAGAGATATGATATTCTTATTATTGGGGATGTGCATATCCCCGTTGAGGTAACATAGTGTTATTCGAAATTTCTCCGGTTCCATGTTATTCGGAATGAGTTTGTTAACAAGACTTGGTCAACCTTGTTAGTGGATTCCTTTTGATGAGCATGAGACGGATGAAGTTAGAAGGCACAACCTTCTGTACCCTTCTTTTACTTTCTGTTATTTAGTTGAAATAAAGTAAAATTAGTTTTTGTCTGTCTATTTTCTGAATTATCCGTGCAATATAAAAATACCTTGAAAATAAAAGTTCTCCAAATGCCCTGCCAATTTAATATGATTTTTTCTGGAATATTTGAGAATATTTGGCACTGAGAACACAGCAGGGGGAGTTGGCACCTGGCCACGAGGGTCTAGGGCGCGCGTGCCCCCTGGGCGCGCCCCCTGCCTCGTGGGCCCACGGTGGCTCCCCTCCACTTATTCCTGCACCCACACACTTCTTGTTCCTCCCAAAAAAATCACCATCCAGCTCAAGCACGAGTTCTAGCTCATTTTGCTCCGATTTTCGATCTCCTTGCTCAAAGCACCTCTCACAAAACTGCTTTGGGGGATTGTTCCTTGGTATGTGACTCCTCCATTGGTCCAATTAGTTTTTGTTCTAGTGCTTTATTCCTTGCAAATTTTTACTGCATAGGTGACCATGTTCTTGAGCTTACATGTCAAATTTATATGGTTCCAAGTAGTTCTAATGCATGATATAGTCTATAGGCACTTGTGGGAGTAGTTGCTATCAATTTTGTTGAGCTTGGTTCACTTTCATTTGAAGTTACTAAAAATTTCAGAAATTTTTCAGAGGAAGAAATATGTTTAGGAAAATGTACCATGGTGGTCCTTCAAGGAAGCAAGGACCGAGGCTTGCAATGCGTGATGCTAATGAAGAACCACCAAGGGACGCTCCAATGCGGCCTTGTGAATGGCCTTCCGAGGACTTCATGGATCAAGCAGGAATCAAGGAAGAATTTAACGCATATTTGCGTAACGCTGATCTTGTGAACTTCGAGGCAGATAAGTGCCGTCAGTACCACTATCTCACTAGTTCCTTTGTGAGAATGTTTGAATTTTCATCTTCACGCAATTCTCAAACTGTCCTGTTTGATCTTTATGAAAATTCTTATACTATGGACTTAGAGGATTTTACCACTGCTTGCAAACTTCCACAGTGGGGTAGTACTAGTGAACCTCGCAAATATGAATTTAGAGATTTTCTTGCTAGTATAACTATGGGGGAATCTAGAGACATAGCACAAGCTACCATAGGGAGCATTCATGTTCCTACTTTACATTATTTTGCTCTCTTCATAGGTAGGTGCATAAATGGTAAGGATGAAGCATGTCACATCTGTGTCCCTGACCTCGGTATTCTCAGGAGTGCTGTGTTAGGAGATAAACATTATAATTTGGGAGCCATTGTTGCACGTAGGTTGCATCATAATAGATTTAATGGAGATTTCTTTGGTGGAATTTATGCAACCCGTTTAGCTAATTTTCTTGGTATAACCATACATGAGGATGATATTGAGTTACCTCCTACTTATTTAGATTATGAGGCTATGGTTCGTCATCGTTTTGTTGAGAGGAACGATCAGTTCCTCCCGTACCGACTAATCTTTGACAGACGACGCACCTATCACGTCGCTCTCCCTGCTTCTACTTTCTTTGACTTTCAGACAAAAGGGAGATATTTTATAACCAGAGAGGAGGCGGATGAGTATAAGAGGAGGGCTGAGATAGCTCGCCTCCAAGCTACAGCCCACGATGCAATGACTGCTGCGTCTCTGTACGACCCCAACTATAACTTTGGATATCCGCCAGGCCAGCCGTGGTAATAGACCAACTTAGGCCAAAAGCCTAAGCTTGGGGGAGTACGTATTTCCCACCGACATTACATTTATGTTCACACCCATTGCTAGATGTCAGTGCTCATACTCTTTCATTGTACTATCCATGCTAGTTTATTTTCTTTTTCTTGCTTTCTTCTTGTGTGTTTGAAAAACCTTAAGAAAAACCAAAAAAATTAGTGATAGATTTTAGCTAGTTTACTTTCTTGCTGTAGTAGTAATAATTAAAAAGAAAACCCAAAAATATTTCATGTTCTTCTTTTGCTTGTTGGGAGTTTTCCCGTGTAAATAGTTTTATTCCTTTTCTTTTCTTTGGGGGTCGATAGGAGAAGACCATGATGAAAATGTTGAAGTGGCTCTTATATGCATTATTGTTGATTTAAACAAGAGCCCATATTGCCTTGTCTTCTCCTGTTTATTGAATGCTCGCAGACTCCAGCTTATTCCAATGCACGTGCACTATTATTATTATTCACATCGTTCAGTCGTGCAAGTGAAAGGCAATTATGACGATATATGATGGACTGACTGAGATGAGAGAAGCTGGTATGAACTCGACCTCTCTTGTTTTTGTAAATATGATTAGTTCATCGTTCCTGATTTAGCTTATTATGAATAAACATGTTTGCAATGACAATTAGAGATTATAGTTGCTTATGCCATGCTTAATTAGCTAGGAGTTTAAAATGGTTTACCTTGCGTGCCAACATGCTATTAAAATGGTTGTGATGTGGTATGATGGGGTGGTATCCTCCTTTGAATGATTCAAGTGACTTGACTTGGCACATGTTCACACATGTAGTTGAAACAAATCAACATAGCCTTCATGATATTTATGTTCATGGTGGATTATATCCTACTCATGCTTGCACTCAATGTTTATTAATTTTAATGCATGTTCATGACTGTTGTCGCTCTCTAGTTGGTCGCTTCCTAGTCTTTCGCTAGCCTTCACTTGTACTAAGCGGGAATACTGCTTGTGCATCCAATCCCTTAAACCCCAAAGTTATTCCATATGAGTCCACCATACCTTCCTATATGCGGTATCTACCAGCCGTTCCAAGTAAATTTGTATGTGCCAAACTCCAAACCTTCAAATGAAATTCTATTTTGTATGCTCGAATATCTCATGTATCAACTAGGGTTGTCCATATCTTCCATGTTAGGCGGGTTATTCTCAAGAGGAGTGGACTCCGCTCCTCACTCACGAGAAAATGGCTGGTCACCGGGATGCCCAGTCCCATGCTTTATGCAAATCAAATATAATAACTGCAAACAAAAATCCCACGGGACTGTTGTTAGTTGGAGGCACTCGTTGTTTCGAGCAAGCCATGGATTGACGCTTGTTGGTGGAGGGGGAGTAAAAACTTTACCATTCTGTTTGGGAACCGCCTATAATGTGTGTAGCATGGAAGATATCGCCATCTCTTGGTTGTTATGTTGACAATGAAAGTATGCCGCTCAAAATATTATTTATTTTTGCTTTAAAATCGAGCTCTGGCACCTCTACAAATCCCTGCTTTCCTCTGTGAACGGCCTATCTATTTACTTTTATGTTGAGTCATCACCCTCTTATTAAAAAGCACCAGCTGGAGAGCACCGCTATCATTTGCATCCATTACAGTTAATTTATATTGGGTATGACCATGACTAGATCTCTTTTACCATGAATTACAATGTCTAGTCAGTCCTTGATCTTTAAAGGTGCTCTGCATTTATGTTGTGTGGTCTCAGAAAGGGCTATCGAGATACCATCTTGTTATATCATATTATGATTATTTTGAGAAAGTGTTGTCATCCGAGATTTATTATTATTACTCGCTAGTTGATTATGCCATTGACATGAGTAAACCTGAGACCTAAATGTTATTGCGAATATGGTTACTTCATAATCTTTGCTGAAAACTTGAATGCTGGCTTTACATATTTACAACAACAAAAGCAAATAGAGTTTGTAAAAAATTTATTTATCACTTTCAATTTATCTACTGAATTGCTTGAGGACAAGCAAAGGTTTAAGATTGGGGGAGTTGATACGTCTACGTCGTATGTACTTTTCCAAACACTTTTGCCCTTGTTTTGGACTCTAACTTGCATGATTTGAATGGAACTAACCCGGACTGACGTTGTTTTCAGCAGAATAGCCATGGTGTTATTTATGTGTAGAAACAAAAGTTCTCGGAATGACCTGAAACTCCACGGAGATTATTTTTGGAAAACATAAAAAATACTGGCGAAAGAATCAAGGCCAGGGGGCCCACACCCTTGCCACGAGGGTGGGGGGCGCGCCTCCTGCCTCGTGGGCCCCCTGGAGCTCCACCGACCTCAACTCCAACTCCATATATTCGTGTTCGGGGAGAAAAAAATCAGGAGAAAGATTCATCGCATTTTACGATACGGAGCCTCCGCCAAGCCCTAAACTCTCTCGGGAGGGCTGATCTGGAGTCCGTTCGGGGCTCCGGAGAGGGGAATCCGTCGCCATCGTCATCATCAACCTTCCTCCATCACCAATTTCATGATGCTCACCGCCGTGCGTGAGTAATTCCATCGTAGGCTTGCTGGACGGTGATACGTCTCCAACGTATCTATAATTTATGAAGTATTCATGCTATTATATTATCCATCTTAGATGTTTTATATGCATTTATATGCTATTTTATATGATTTTTGGGACTAACCTATTAACCTAGAGCCTAGTGCCAGTTTCTGTTTTCTCCTTGTTTTTGAGTTTTGCAGGAAAGGAATACCAAACGGAGTCCAATTGACGTGCCAATTTTTGATGATTTTTTATGGACCAAAAGAAGACCACGGAGCATCAGAGTTGGGCCAGAAGAGTCCCGAGCTGCCCACGAGGGTGGGGGCGTGCCCACCCCCTGGGCGCGTGGGCCTGCCTCGTGGACAGCTCGGACACCTCCTTGACGTGAGATCGACGCCAAAAATTCCTATAAATACAGAAACCTTGGAAAATTAACCTAGATCGGAAGTTCCGCCGCTGCAAGTCTCTGTAGCCACGAGAAATCAATCTAGGCCCTCTCCGGCACCCTGCCGGAGGGGGCCATCATCACCGGAGGCCATGGAGGAGGATTCTGGAGGGGCCATCATCACCATGAAGGCCAAGGACTAGAGGGGGAAGGCAATGGAGGAGGAAGCACAAGGGGGGGAACCACTCCTCTCTCTTGGTGGCACCGGAGTGCCATCAGGAGGGGAATCATCGCCGCGGTGATCGTCTTCATCAACATCACCATCACCATCATCATCACCATCCTCATCTCTTTTACGCGGTCCACTCTCCCGCACCCCGCTGTAATCCCTACTTGAACATGGTGCTTTATGCAACATATTATGATCCAATGATGTGTTGCCATCCTATGATGTTTTGAGTAGATATCTTTTGTCTTTGGGTTGATTGATGATCTAGATTGGTACGAGTTGTATGTTTTATTTTGGTGTTGTGCTATTGTGCCCTCCGTGTCGCGCAAGCGTGAGGATTCCCGCTGTAGGGTGTTGCAATACGTTCATGATTCGCTTATAGTGGGTTGCTTGAGTGACAGAAGCATAAACCCGAGTAAGGGGGTTGTTGCGTATGGGATAAAGGGGACTTGATATGTTAATGCTATGGTTGGGTTTTACCTTAATGATCTTTAGTAGTTGCGGACGCTTTCTAGAGTTCCAATCATAAGTGCATATGATCCATGTAGAGAAAGTATGTTAGCTTATGCCTCTCCCTCATATGAAATTGCAATGACGACTGCCGGTCTTGTTAACAATTTCCTAGGACAATTCCGCACACCGATCCACCATTATTCCACACTCGCTATTTATAATATTTAGTAATATATTCTAACCTTATCATAACAGCACCTACTTTTCTATTTTAGCTCTCCGATATCATACAAAGTTATCCTCTTCATGCCCACAACATAGTTTTATTTCTCGTTGCTAGTTGGAAGCAAATGTTCGGTGCACGTAGAGTCGTATCAGTGGTAGATAGGGCTTGAGATAATATTGATCTTACCTTTAGCTCCTTGTGGGTTCGACACTCCATACTTATCACTTCCACCTTTGGAAATTGCTACGATGATTCCCTGCGCTTGGGGATTATCAAGCTCTTTTCTGGCGCCGTTGCCGGGGAGCAATAGCATGGGGTTGATATTCTCGTGTGTGCTTGTTTGCTTTCTTCACTAAGTAGATTTTGTTTTTTCCTTTTTTTCTGTTTAGTCATGGGTGAAACATAAAAAAATTAAAAGAATGAAAATGCAAAAAATTATTATTTGCCTCTCATGCCTAAATAGTTTTTCAAAAAGAGAAGTGATTGGAAAGTTATGCATTGAAGAAGTGAGGGTCGACCTTGAGCACTTGTGTTCATGCTCACGGAAAGAATGTAGAATTTTTCATGGAAGTTTCTCTGTAAATAATTATCCCCTTGTATATATCCATTGTATTATAAAAATAATGTGCCAAGCTTTGGTTTTGGGTTGATTAGATTGCTTGTTTACTATGTGCAGAACAAAAACAGAAACTTTGGCTGTAGTGCGTGAATTTACATTTTTTACTGGAAAGTCAAATGGGTCTGAAACTTTTTGCACATCACTCCTGTAAAAATTGTTAAAATATTCATATTTATTTCATAATTTTAGGAGTTACATAAGTTTACCAAACTTCCATATTACTACAGACTGTTCTGTTTTTAACAGATTCTGTTTTGCGTGTGTTGTTTGCTTATTTCGATGAATCTATGGCTAGTATCGGGGGGTATGAACCATAGAGAAGTTGGAATACATTAGGTTTAACACCAATATAAATAAAGAATGAGTTCATTATAGTACCTAAAGGTAGTGATTTGCTTTATTATACTAACGGATCTCACAAGCTTTTGTTAAAGTTTTGTGTGGATGAAGTGTCCAAAGGTCGAGGAGCTATCAATATGAGAAGAATAAAGAGAGGCAAGAGTTCAATCTTGGGATTCCAAGGCACCCCAAGTAAATATTTCAAAGGATACTCAAGCAACTAAGCTTGGGGATGCCCCGATTGGCATCCCATCTTTCTTCTTCAACAAATATCGGTATACCTCGGTTTTTTTTTGTTCACATGATTTGTGTCCTTTGTGTTTTTGTTTTTCCTTTAAAGAACCATGCTAGTATAAGATATCCCTTCATTGATTTATATAATACTTCATGTGCTTTACTTAAATCTTTTAAGTATGATCCTATAGAATTGCTCTTTGTGCTTCACTTAAATCTTTTGAGTATGGTTTTATAGAATGCTTCAGGTGCTTCACTTATACATTTTGAGCTTGGATATTGGTTAGTCTATATTAATTGTAGAATGCTCCATGACTTCACTTATATCTTTTGGATTATGAATAATACTATCATTTAAAGTGGGTTTGGAAGAGTGTCAACTTTAGGAATTAGTGATCCCACTATTTTGGAGGGTGTTGAATCTTAATGTGATATTTATGAAAGTGGATTTGGAAGAGTGTCAACTTTAGCTAGTAATGATTCCACTATTTTGGAAGAGGTTCCAATTGTATGAGAACAAAGTGTCTATCCATGATGCTACTGAAGATTATTATGAGGGAGGAATACATGGTTGTAGGAGTTGCAATAATATCAAGTTTCCTCTCTATGTGCTTAAAGTTTTGAAGTTATACTTGTTTTGCCTTCCTATGCTAGTTGATTGTTGTTCCTATAAATTGTGCTCACAAAATCCCTAGGCATAGGAAGTGGTTTATATTTAAATGTGCTAGTCATATTCTTCATGATGCTCTCTTTGTGTTTCAATTCTTGCCTATTATGTGAGCATCACTGAAATCATCATGCCTAGCTAAAAGGCATTAAAGAAAAGCGCTTGTTGGGAGACAACCCAATATTTAACCTTACTGTTTTTGTGTGTTTACATGATTAAGCTTTAATCATGTTTTATAGCTTTTTTTTCAATAAAGTGCCAAGTAAGACCTTTGGGAAGACTTGGGAGAAAGTCAATTTGATCTTGCTCTAAAAAACAGAAACTTTGCGCTCACGAGATTAGCTGTCATTTTTTTACAGAAGAGTGCTTTTGAGTTGATTATTTTTTCAGAAGATTAATAGACAAATTTCTCACGTCCACCAATTTATTTCATAATTTTTGGAGTAGCAGAAGTATGGTTTATGTTCAGATCATTACAGACTGTTCTGTTTCTGACAGATTCTCTTTTCATTGCATACTTTGCTTGTTTTCTAGTTTCTATGACTTATATTTCTCAATATAAATTGTAGAAATGATATGGTACAGTAGGCATTGTGTGAGAAGAATTATGAAACTTGTCTTTGAAAGTACCAAAGTGAATGGTTTACTCTTTATCATACTAACCTATCTCACGAAGTTTTGTTAAGTTTTATGTGACTGAAGTTTTCAAGCTTTGGGTGAGATATCGATATGAGGAGAATAATGAGTTGAAAGACCCTAAGCTTGGGGATGCCCAAGGCACCCCAAGGTAATATTCAAGGAATACTCAAGTACCTAAGCTTGGGGATGCCCCGGAAGGCATCCTCTCTTTCGTCTTCAAAACTATCGGTATACCTTACTCGGAGCTATATTTTTATTCGTCATATGATATGTGTTTTGCTTGGAGCGTATTTTCATTTTTACTTGCTGTTTGAATAAAATCATTGGATCTTAAATCTTGAATGAAATAGAATCCTCCCATGGCTAGTTAATTATGTGACTACTCGGTGTTCTTCACTCATATCTTTTGCAGTAGTTTGTCATTTACTCATGTGCTTCACGTATATCCTATGAGTAAATGGTTGAATAAACTGAATGTCATAAATCTGAATTTATATATGTTTCATATGCTTATAACATGGTGAGTAATGACTTCACACATAATAAGTATAGGTAGTAAACTTATTGAAAGTTAGCAAACGTAGTATTGGTCACTTGAACAATTCATGAAAGAATATTGAAGGAAGAGGGATTTCACATATAAATATACTATATTGGACATCTTTTGTAATTGTGAGCACTCATTAAAATAGGACATGCTAAAATTTTGATGTTGGACAAGGAAGACAACGTAATGGGTTAAGTTTTCTTATATCTGAAATAAAGTATATTGTCATGGATCGCCCAACACGTTGAGCTTGACTTTCCCCCTCATGCTAGCCAAATTCTTTGCACTAAGTAGAGATACTACTTGTGCTTCCAAATGCCCTTAAACCCGGTTTTGCCTTGAGAGTCCACCATACCTACCTATGGGTTGAGTAAGATCCTTCAAGTAAGTTGTCATCGGTGCAAGCAATAAAAATTGCTCTCTAAATATGTATGATTGATTAGTGTGGAGGAAATAAGCTTTATACGATCTTGTGATGTGGAAGAAATAAAAGCGACGGACTGCATAATAAGGTCCATATCACAAGTGGCAATATAAAGTGACGTTCTTTTGCATTAAGATTTTGTGCATCCAACCCTGCAAGCGCATGGCAACCTCTGCTTCCCTCTGCGAAGGGCCTATCTTTTTACCCTTATGAAAGAGTCATGGTGATTTTCACTTTTCCTTTTTACATTTTATCCTTTGGCAAGCACATTGTGTTGGAAAGATTCTGATATATATATATATCCAATTGGATGTAAGGCATCATGAACTATTATTGTTGACATTACCCTTGAGGTAAAAGGTTGGGAGGCGAATCTATAAGCCCCTATCTTTCTCTGTGTTTGATTAAAACTTTGAAAACATAAATATCGCGTGAGTGTTGGAAATTGTGAAAGACTAAATGATAGTTGAGTATGTGGAGTTTGCTAAATCAAAGCTCTGACATAGACTCTTCCTGGAAATAAGATGAATTGTAATTGTTTGATGACTGATAACACGGTTTGTTAGTTTTCAAGAAAGTTTATGATATATACTTTAACATGTGAATAGCTTGTTACTTTATCATGATAAGTTTTATGAGATGAGCTACTGTTATGACATATAATGATGCTAGAAAAGGTGACTGAAATTATCATTGATCAAACTTGTGCACCTGCTAGCATTCACACTTCATAAATTAGTTCTTTTATCATTTACCTACTCGAGGACGAGCACGAATTAAGCATGGGGATGCTGATACGTCTCCAATGTATCTATAATTTATGAAGTATTCATGCTATTATATTATCCATCTTAGATGTTTTATATGCATTTATATGCTATTTTATATGATTTTTGGGACTAACCTATTAACCTAGAGCCCAGTGCCAGTTTCTGTTTTCTCCTTGTTTTTGAGTTTTGCAGAAAAGGAATACCAAATGGAGTCCAATTGACGTGCCAATTTTTGATGATTTTTTATGGACCAAAAGAAGACCACGGAGCAACGGAGTTGGGCCAGAAGAGTCCCGAGCTGCCCACGAGGGTGGGGGGCGCGCCCACCCCCTGGGCGCGTGGGCCTGCCTCGTGGACAGCTCGGGCACCTCCTTGACGTGAGACCGACGCCAAAAATTCCGATAAATACAGAAACCTCGGAAAATTAACCTAGATCGGAAGTTCCGCCGCTGCAAGCCTCTGTAGCCACGAGAAATCAATCTATGCCCTCTCCGGCACCCTGCCGGAGGGGGCCATCATCACCGGAGGCCATGCAGGAGGATTCCGGAGGGGCCATAATCACCATGAAGGCCAAGGACCAGAGGGGGAAGGCCATGGAGGAGGAAGCACAAGGGGGAGAACCTCTCCTCCTCTCTCTTGGTGGCGCCGGAGTGCCATCAGGAGGGGAATCATCGCCGCGGTGATCGTCTTCATCAACATCACCATCCTCATCTCTTTTACGCGGTCCACTCTCCCGCACCCCGCTGTAATCCCTACTTGAACATGGTGCTTTATGCCACATATTATGATCCAATGATGTGTTGCCATCCTATGATGTTTTGAGTAGATATCTTTTGTCTTTGGGTTGATTGATGATCTAGATTGGTACGAGTTGTATGTTTCATTTTGGTGCTGTCCTATTGTGCCCTCCGTGTCGCGCAAGCGTGAGGGATTCCCACAGTAGGGTGTTGCAATACGTTCATGATTCGCTTATAGTGGGTTGCTTGAGTGACAGAAGCATAAACCCGAGTAAGGGGGTTGTTGCGTATGGGATAAAGGGGACTTGATATGTTAATGCTATGGTTGAGTTTTACCTTAATGATCTTTAGTAGTTGCGGATGCTTGCTAGAGTTCCAAACAATAGTGCATATGATCCAAGTAGAGAAAGTATGTTAGCTTATGCCTCTCCCTCATATGAAATTGCAATGACGACTGTCGGTCTTGTTAACAATTGCCTAGGACAATTCCGCACACCGATCCACCATTATTCCACACTCGCTATTTATAATATTTAGTAATATATTCTAACATTATGATAACAACACCTACTTTTCTATTTTAGCTCTCCGATATCATACAAAGTTATCCTCTTCATGCCCAAAACATAGTTTTATTTCTCGTTGCTAGTTGGAAGCAAACGTTCGGTGCACGTAGAGTCGTATCAGTCGCAGATAGGGCTTGAGAGAATATTGATCTTACCTTTAGCTCCTTGTGGGTTCGACACTCCATACTTATCACTTCCACCTTTGGAAATTGCTACGATGATTCGCTGCGCTTGGGGATTATCAAACGGTGATGGGTTGGATGAGATTTATCATATAATCGAGTTAGTTTTGTTAGGGTTTGATCCCTAGTATCCACTATGTTCTGTGATTGATGTTGCTATGACTTTGCTATGCTTAATGCTTGTCACTAGGGCCCGAGTTCCATGATTTCAGATCTGAACCTATTATGTTTTCATGAATATATGTGAGTTCTTGATCCTATCTTGCATGTCTATAGTCACCTACTATGTGTTATGATCCGGCAACCCCGAAGTGACAATAATCGGGACCCCTCCCAGTGATGACCGTAGTTTGAGGATTTCATGTATTCACTATGTGTTAATGCTTTGGTCTGGTACTCTATTAAAAGGAGGCCTTAATATCCCTTAGTTTCCATTAGGACCCCGCTGCCACGGGAGGGTAGGACAAAAGAAGTCATGCAAGTTCTTTTCCATAAGCACGTATGACTATATACGGAATACATGCCTACATTACATTGATGAATTGGAGCTAGTTCTGTGTCACCCTATGTTATGATTGTTACATGATGAACCGCATCCGGCATAATTCTCCATCACCGATCCAATGCCTACGAGCTTTTCACATATTGTTCTCCGCTTATTTACTTTTCCGTTGCTACTATTACAATTACTACAAAACCCAAAAATATTACTTTGCTACTAAATACTTTGTTGCAGATACTAAGTTATCCAGGTGTGGTTGAATTGACAACTCAACTGCTAATACTTGAGAATATTCTTTGGCTCCCCTTGTGTCGAATCAATAAATTTGGGTTGAATACTCTACCCTCGAAAACTGTTGCGATCCCCTATACTTGTGGGTTATCAGAGGACGTCTAACTTGTTTTTGCAGGGCATGTTGTGATGTGATATGGTCAAGACATGATGCTAAATTTTATTGTATGAGATGATCATGTTTTGTAACACAGTTATCGGCAACTGGCAGGAGCCATATGGTTGTCGCTTTATTGTATGAAATGCAATCGCCATGTAATCTCTTTACTTTATCACTAAGCGGTATCGATAGTCATAGAAGCAATAGTTGGCGAGACGACAACGATGCTACGATGGAGATCAAGGTGTCGCGCCGGTGAGGATCGTGATCATGACAGTGCTTTGGAGATGGAGATCAAAGGCACAAGATGATGATGGCCATATCATATCACTTATATTGATTGCATGTGATGTTTATCCTTTATGCATCTTGTTTTGCTTAGTTCGGCGGTAGCATTATAAGATAATCTCTCACTAAATTTCAAGGTACAAGTGTTCTCCCTGAGTATGCACCGTTGCGAAAGTTCGTCGTGCCGAGACACCACGTGATGATCGGGTGTGATAAGCTCTACGTTCACATACAACGGGTGCAAGCCAGCTTTGCACAAGCAGAATACTCGGGTTAAACTTGACGAGCCTAGCATATGCAGATATGGCCTCGGAACACTGAGACCGAAAGGTCGAGCATGAATCATATAGTAGATATGATCAACATAGTGATGTTCACCATTGAAAACTACTCCATCTCACGTGATGATCGGACATGGGTTAGTTGATTTGGATCACGTGATCACTTAGATGATTAGAGGGATGTCTATCTAAGTGGGAGTTCTTAAGTAATATGATTAATTGAACTTTAATTTATCATGAACTTAGTACCTGATAGTATTTTGCATGTTTATGTTGTTGTAGATCAATGGCCCGTGCTACTGTTCCTTTGAATTTTAATGCGTTCCTAGAGAAAGCTAAGTTGAAAGATGATGGTAGCAACTACACGGACTGGGTCCGTAACTTGAGGATTATCCTCATTGCTGCACAGAAGAATTACGTCCTGGAAGCACCACTAGGTGCAAGAGCCGCTTCAGGAGCAACGCCGAACGTTGTGAACGTCTGGCAGAGCAAAGCTGATGACTACTCGATAGTTCAGTGTGCCATGCTTTACGGCTTAGAACCGGGACTTCAACGATGTTTTGAACAACATGGAGCATATGAGATGTTCCAGGAGTTGAAGTTAATATTTCAAGCAAATGCCCGGATTGAGAGATATGAAGTCTCCAATAAGTTCTATAGCTGCAAAATGGAGGAGAATAGTTTTGTCAGTTAGCATATACTCAAAATGTCTGTGTATTAGAATCACTTGACTCAGCTGGGAGTTAATCTTCCGGTTGATAGTGTCATTGACAGAGTTCTTCAATCACTGCCACCAAGCTACAAAAGCTTCATGATGAACTATAACATGCAAGGGATGGATAAGATGATTCCCGAGCTCTTCGCAATGCAAAAGGCTGCGGAGGTAGAAATCAAGAAGGAGCATCAAGTGTTGATGGTCAACAAGACCACCAGTTTCAAGAAAAAGGGTAAAGGGAGAAGGGAAACTTCAAGAAGAACGGCAAGCAAGTTGCTGCTCAAGTGAAGAAGCCCAAGTCTGGACCTAAGACTGAGACTGAGTGCTCCTACTGCAAAGGGACTAGTCACTGGAAGCGGAACTGCCCCAAGTATTTGGCGGATAAGAAGGATGGCAAGGTGAACAAAGTTATATGTGATATACATGTTATTGATGTGTACCTTACAAATACTCGCAGTAGTACCTGGGTATTTGATAATGGTTCTGTTGGTAATATTTGCAACTCGAAACAAGGACTACGGATTAAGCAAAGATTGGCTAACGACGAGGTGATGATGCGCGTGGGAAATGGTTCCAAAGTCGATGTGATCGCCGTCGGCACGCTACCTCTACATCTACCTTCGGGATTAGTTTTAGACCTGCATAATTGTTATTTGGTGCCAGCGTTAAGCATGAACATTATATCTGGATCTTGTTTGATGCAAGACGGTTATTCATTTAAATCCGAGAATAATGGTTGTTCTATTTATATGAGTAATATCTTTTATGGTCATGCACCCTTGAAGAGTGGTCTATTTTTGTTGAATCTCAATAGTAGTGACACACATATTCATAATATTGAAACCAAAAGATGCAGAGTTGATAATGATAGTGCAACTTATTCGTGGCACTGCCGTTTGGGTCATATTGGTGTAAAGCGCATGAAGAAACTCCATACTGATGGACTTTTGGAATCACTTGATTACGAATCACTTGGTACTTGCGAACCATGCCTCATGGCAAGATGACTAAAACTCCGTTCTCCGGAACAATGGAGCGAGCAACAGATTTGTTGGAAATCAAACATACTGATGTATGTGGTCCGATGAATATTGAGGCTCGCGGTGGGTATCGTTATTTTCTGACCTTCACAGATGATTTGAGCAGATATGGGTATATCTACTTGATGAAACATAAGTCTGAAACATTTGAAAAGTTCAAAGAATTTCAGAGTGAAGTGGAAAATCATCGTAACAAGAAAATAAAGTTTCTGCGATCTGATCATGGAGGATTATTTGAGTTACGAGTTTGGTCTTCATTTGAAACAATGCGGAATAGTTTCGCAACTCACGCCACCTGGAACACCACAGCGTAATGGTGTGTCCGAACGTCGTAACCGCACTTTATTAGATATGGTGCGATCTATGATGTCTCTTACTGATTTACCGCTATTGTTTTGGGGTTATGCTTTAGAGACGGCTGGATTCACGTTAAATAGGGCACCATCTAAATCCGTTGAGATGACACCTTATGAACTATGGTTTGGCAAGAAACCCAAATTATCGTTTCTTAAAGTTTGGGGCTGCGATGCTTATGTGAAAAAGCTTCAACCTGATAAGCTCGAACCCAAATCAGAGAAATGTGTCTTCATAGGATATCCAAAGGAGACTATTGGGTACACCTTCTATCACAGATCAGAACGCAAGACATTCGTTGCTAAGAATGGATCCTTTCTAGAGAAGGAGTTTCTCTTGAAAGAAGTGAGTGGGAGGAAAGTAGAACTTGATGAGGTAACTGTACCTGCTCCATTATTGGAAAGCAGTTCATCACATAAATCAGTTCATGTGACTACTACACCAATTAGTGAGGAAGCTAATGATAATGATCATGTAACTTCAGATCAAGTTACTACTGAACCTCGTAGGTCAACCAGAGTAAGATCCGCACCAGAGTGGTACGGTAATCCGGTTCTGGAGATCATGTTACTTGACCATGACGAACCTACGAAGTATGAGGAAGCGATGATGAGCCGAAATTCCGCAAAATGGCTTGAGGCCATGAAATCTTAGATGGGATCCATGTATGAGAACAAAGTGTGGACTTTGGTTGACTTACCCGATGATCGGCAAGCCATAGAGAATAAATGGATCTTCAAGAAGTAGACCGACGCTGACGGTAATGTTACTGTCTACAAAGCTCGACTTGTTGCGAAAGGTTTTCGACAAGTTCAAGGAGTTGACTAGATGAGACTTACTCACCGGTAGCGATGCTTAAGTCTGTCCGAATCACGTTAGCAATTACTGCATTTTATGATTATGAAATTTGGCAAATGGATGTAAAGACTGCATTCCTGAATGGATTTCTGGAGGAAGAGTTGTATATGATGCAACCTGAAGGTTTTATCAATCCAAAGGATTCTAACAAAGTGTGTAAGCTCCAGTGATCCATTTATGGACTGGTGCAAGCATCTCGGAGTTGGAATAAACGTTTCAATAGTGTGATCAAAGCATATGGTTTTATACAAACTTTTGGAGATGCATGTATTTACAAGAAAGTGAGTGGGAGCTCTATAGCATTTCTAATATTATATGTGGATGACATATTGTTGATTGGAAATGATATAGAATTTCTGGATAGCATAAAGGATACTTGAATAAGAGTTTCTCAATGAAAGACCTCGGTGAAGCTGCTTATATATTGGGCATCAAGATCTATAGAGATAGATCAAGACGCTTAATTGGACTTTCACAAAGCACATACCTTGATAAAGTTTTGAAGAAGTTCAAAATGGATCAAGCAAAGAAAGGGTTCTTGCCTGTGTTACAAGGTGTGAAATTGTGTCAGACTCAATGCCTGACCACTGCAGAAGATAGAGAGAAAATGAAAGTCATTCCCTATGCTTCAGCCATAGGTTCTATCATGTATGCAATGCTGCGTACCAGACCTGATGTGTGCCTTGCTATTAGTTTAGCAGGGAGGTACCAAGTAATCCAGGAGTGGATCACTGGACAGCGGTCAAGAAAATCCTAAAATACCTGAAAAGGACTAAGGATATGTTTCTCGTTTATGGAGGTGACAAAGAACTCGTCGTAAATGGTTACGTCGATGCAAGCTTTGACACTGATCCGGATGATTCTAAGTCACAAACCGGATACGTATTTATATTGAACGGTGGAGCTGTAACTTGGTGCAGTTCTAAGCAAAGCGTCATGGCGGGATCTACGTGTGAAGCGGAGTACATAGCTGCTTCGGAAGCAGCAAATGAAGGACTCTGGATGAAGGAGTTCATATCCGATCTAGGTGTCATACCTAGTGCATCGGGTCCAATGAAAATCTTTTGTGACAATACTGGTGCAATTGCCTTGGCAAAGGAATCCAGATTTTACAAGAGAACCAAGCACATCAAGAGACGCTTCAATTCCATCCGTGATCAAGTCAAGGAGGGAGACATAGAGATTTGCAAGATACATACGGATCTGAATGTTGTAGACCCGTTGACTAAGCCTCTCTCAGGAGCAAAACATGATCAGCACCAAGACTCCATGGGTGTTAGAATCATTACTGTGTAATCTAGATTATTGACTCTAGTGCAAGTGGGAGACTGAAGGAAATATGCCCTAGAGGCAATAATAAATTTGTTATTTATATTTCGTTATATCATGATAAATGTTTATTATTCATGCTAGAATTGCATTAACCGGAAACTTAGTACATGTGTGAATACATAGACAAACAGAGTGTCACTAGTATGCCTCTACTTGACTAGCTCGTTGAATCAAAGATGGTTAAGTTTTCTAGCCATAGACATGAGTTGTCATTGATTAACGGTATCACATCATTAGGGAATGATGTGATTGACTTGACCCATTCCGTTAGCTTAGCACTTGATTGTTTAGTTTGTTGCTATTGCTTTCTTCATGACTTATACATGTTCCTATGACTATGAGATTATGCAACTCACGAATACCGGAGGAACACTTAGTGTGTTATCAAACGTCACAACATAACTGGGTGATTATAAAGATGCTCTACAGGTGTCTCCGATGGTGTTTGTTGGATTGGCATATTTCTAGATTAGGATTTGTCACTCCGTGTTTCGGAGAGGTATCTCTGGGACCTCTCGGCAATGCACATCACTATAATCCTTGCAAGCAATGTGACTAATCAGTTAGTCATGGGATGATTCATTACGGAACGAGTAAAGAGACTTGCCGGTAACGAGATTGAACTAGGTATTGAGATACCGACGATCGAATCTCGAGCAAGTAACATACCGATGACAAAGGGAACAACGTATGTTGTTATGCGGTTTGATCGATAAAGATCTTCGTAGAATATGTAGGAACCCGTATGAGCATCCAGGTTCCGCTATTGGTTATTGACTGGAGATGAGTCTCGAGCATGTCTACATAGTTCTCGAACCTGTAGGGTCCGCACGCTTAACGTTCGGTGACAATCGGTATTATGAGTTTATGTATTTTGATGTACCGAAGGTAGTTAGGAGTCCCGGATGTGATCACGGACATGAAGAGGAGTCTCGAAATGGTTGAGACATAAAGATTGATATATTGGATGACTATATTCGGACACCGGATGAGTTCCGGGGGTCACCGGATAATTATCTGAGTGCCGGGAGGTTATCGGAACCCCCGGGGGAACTAATGGGCCAAAATGGGCCTTGTGAGAGAGAGGAGGGGGCCTTGGGCTGGCCGCCCCTCCCCCCCTTGAGGAGTCCGAATTGGACATGGAGGGGGCGGCGCCCCCTCTTTCCCTCCCTCTCTCCCTCTCCTTCCTTCCCCCTCCTAGTAGGACTAGGAAAGGAGGGATCCTACTCCTACTAGGAGGAGGATTCCTACCCTCCTTGGCACGCCTATAGGGCCGGCCGGCCTTCCCCTTGCTCCTTTATATACGGGGGCAGGAGGCACCCTAGAACACACAAGTTGACAGTTGTCTTAGCCGTGTGCGGTGCCCCCTCCACAGATTTCCACCTCGGTCATATCGTTGTAGTGCTTGGGCGAAGCCCTGTGTCGGTAACTTCATCATCACCGTCATCACGCCGTCGTGCTGACGAAGCTCTCCCTCGACACTCAGGTGGATCTAGAGTTCGTGGGACGTCACCAAGCTAAAAGTGTGCAGATCACGGAGGTGCCGTACTTTCGGTACGAGGATCGGTCGGATCGTGATGACGTACGACTACATCAACCGCGTTGTCATAATGCTTCCGCTTTCGGTCTACGAGGGTTGATGTCTACTACACAACCTTCTTCTTGTAGACGTTGCTGGGCCTCCAAGTGCAGAGGTTTGTAGGACAGTAGCAAATTTCCCTCAAGTGGATGACCTAAGGTTTATCAATCCGTGGGAGGCGTAGGATGAAGATGGTCTCTCTCAAGCAACCCTGCAACCAAATAACAAAGAGTCTCTTGTGTCCCCAACACACCCAATACAATGGTAAATTGTATAGGTGCACTAGTTTGGCGAAGAGATGGTGATACAAGTGCAATATGGATGGTAGATATAGGTTTTTGTAATCTGAAAATATAAAAACAGCAAGGTAACTAATGATAAAAGTGAGCGTAAACGGTATTGCAATGCTAGGAAACAAGGCCTAGGGTTCATACTTTCACTAGTGCAAGTTCTCTCAACAATAATAACATAGTTGGATCATATAAATATCCCTCAACACGCAACAAAAAGTCACTCCAAAGTCACTAATAGCGGAGAACAAACAAAGAGATTATGGTAGGGTACGAAACCACCTCAAAGTTATTCTTTCTGATCAATCTAGCATAGAGTTCGTACTAGAATAACACCTTAAGACACAAATCAACCAAAACCCTAATGTCACCTAGATACTCCAATGTCACCTCAAGTATCCGTGGGTATGATTATATGATATGCATCACACAATCTCAGATTCATCTATTCAACCAACACAAAGTACTTCAAAGAGTGCCCCAAAGTTTCTACCGGAGAGTCAAGATGAAAACGTGTGCCAACCCCTGTGCATAGGTTCATGGGCGGAACCCGCAAGTTGATCACCAAAACATACATCAAGTGGATCACGTGATATCCCATTGTCACCACAGATAAGCACGACAAGACATACATCAAATGTTCTCAAATCCTTAAAGACTCAATCCGATAAGATAACTTCAAAGGGAAAACTCAATCCATTACAAGAGAGTAGAGGGGGAGAAACATCATAAGATCCAACTATAATAGCAAAGCTCGCGATACATCAAGATCGCACCACCTCAAGAACACGAGAGAGAGAGAGAGAGAGATCAAACACATAGCTACTGGTACATACCCTCAGCCCCGAGGGTGAACTACTCCCTCCTCGTCATGGAGAGTGCCGGGATGATGAAGATGGCCACCGGCGAGGGTTCCCCCTCCGGCTGGGTGCCGGAACAGTGTCCCGGTTGGTTTTTGGTGGCTACAGAGGCTTGCGGCGGCGGAACTCCCGATCTATTATGCTCCCTGAAGGTTTGAGCGTATATGGATATATATAGGTGAAAGAAGTCGGTCAGGGGAGCCACGAGGGGCGCACAAGGGTGGAGGGCACGCCCAGGGGGGTGGCCGCGCCCCCCTGCCTTGTGCCTTCCTCGTTGCTTCCCTTACGTACACTCCAAGTCTTCTGGATTGCTTCCGTTCCAAAAATAACTCTCCCGAAGGTTTCATTCCGTTTGGACTCTGTTTGATATTCCTTTTCTGCGAAACACTGAAACAAGGGAAAAAACATAAACTGGCACTAGGCTCTGGGTTAATAGGTTAGTCCCAAAAATAATATAAAAGTGTTTAGTAAAGCCCATAAACATCCAAAACAGATAATATAATAGCATGAATACTTCATAAATTATAGATACATTGGAGACGTATCAGCATCCCCAAGCTTAATTCCTGCTCGTCCTCGAGTAGGTAAATGATAAAAGAATTAATTTATGAAGTGTGAATGCTAGCAGGTGCACAAGTTTGATCAATGATAATTTCAATCACCTTTTCTAGCATCATCATATGTCATAACAGTAGCTCAACTCATAGAACTTTTCATGATCAAGTAACAAGCTATTCACATGTTAAAGTATAGATCATAAACTTTTCTTAAAAACTAACAAACCGTGTTATTAGTCATCAAACAATTACAATTCATCTTATTTTCAGGAAGAGTCTATGTCAGAGCTTTGATTCAGCAAACTTCACATACTCAACTATCATTTAGTCTTCCATGATTGCTACCACTCAAAGCATATTTTTAGAACAAATAGTATTCATCGAACACAGAGAAAGATAGGGGCTTAATGTTTCGCCTCCCAACCTTTTACCTCAAGGGTAATGTCAACAGTAATAATTCATGCTCAAATATATTTGAATGGCCATATATGCTTAGATCTTTCCATCACATGATGCTTGCCAACTAAAGAGTAGGTTGGAATGAGAAGGAATACTACTGACTCTTGCATAAAAGTAAAAGATAGGCCCTTCGCAGAGGGAAGCAGGGATTTACAGAGGTGCCAGAGCTCGAAGCAAAAACAGAGATGAAAATAATTTTGAGAGGTATGCTCTCATTGTCAACATAACGACCAAGAGTTCCCAATATCTTCCATACTAGATACATTATAGGCAGTTCCCATGCAGAAAGGTAAAGTTTTTACTCCCCCTCCACCAACATTCACACTCCACGGCTTGTCCGAAACAATGGGTGCCGTCCAACTATCAACATTCCTGGGGGAGTTTTGTTTAAATTATTTGCGAATTTGTTTTTGATCTTTTGATCATAGGACTGGGCATCCCAGTTACCAGCCATTTTCTCGTGAATGATGAGCGGAGTCCACTCATCGTGAGAATAACCCACCTAGCATGGAAGATACTGACAGCCCCTAGTCGCTACATGAGCGATTCGAGCATACAAAACAGATTATTATTTGAAGGTTTAGAGTTTGGCACATGAAAATTTACTTGGAACAGCAGGTAAATACCGCATATAGGTAGATATGGTGGACACTCATGGAAGAAACTTGGTTCAAGGAATTGGATGCATAAGCAGTATTCCCGCTTAGTACAGATATTTTGGCTAGCAAAGGATTCTAAATAGCAAGCACCACATGTTAGAGGATCCATAACAATATAACTTCTATACAAATATACCCAAGCATAACTCATTATGTTGTCTTTCTTGTCCAACTTCAACTAATTTGCTCAGGTTTGAAAATAATTAATGGGGCTCACAATCATAGAAGGTGTCCAAGATAGTATATTTATATGTGAAATCTCTCTTCCTTCAATATTCTTTCATGAATTGTTCAAGTGACCAATACAATGTTTGCTAACCTTCAATAAATTTACCACCTCTACTTCTTATACGTGAAGTCATTACTCCCCATGGGATAAGCATATGAAACATATATAATTTCAGATTTATGATATTCAAATCATTCGACTATTTACTCACAGGATATAAGTGAAGCACACGAGTAAATGACAAACTACTCCAAAAAGATATGAGTGAAGATCAATGAGTAGTTAAATAATTATGTAGCTTTGTGAAGACTCTCTCTCATTTAAGAATTTCAGATCTTGGTATTTTATTCAAACAGCAATCAAAACAAAATAAAACGACATTTCAAGGATAGCACTCATCATGTGAAGAAGCAAAAACTTAGGCTCAACCGATACTAACCGATAATTGTTGAAGAAGAAAGTTGGGATGCCTACCGGGGCATCCCCAAGCTTAGATGCTTGAGACTTCTTGAAATATTATCTTGGGGTGCCTTGGGCATCCCCAAGCTTGAGCTTTTGTGTCTCCTTAATTCCTTTTATATCTCGGTTTCCCTAAATCTCAAAAACTTCATCCACACAATACTCAACAAGAACTCGTGAGATAAGTTAGTATAAACCAATGCAAAAACCTTATCATTCTCTACTGTAGAAAATCACAAAAATTATTATTCAACATTGCATACTAAATGTCTCTGCATATTTAATACTCCTATCGTCAAATAGAATCATTAAACAAGCAAACATATGCAAACAATGCAAACATAACAGCAATCTGCCAAAACAGTACAGTCTGTAAAGAATGCAAGATTAATCATACTTCCCTAACTCCAAACATTATGAAAGAAAATTCTCACTGTATTAAATTTATCAGAGCTTGTTATGCAAAAGGTTTGAACATTTTATCACATTCTGACTTTTCTAGGGAATTTTTGCAACAGCGGTAAACTTTCTGTTTTGAAACAGCAACATGTATACTTGCAAAATAAGCATGGTAAAAGCTATCCTTGACATTTTTATTGAAAATAGGGATGCAAAAAATTATTCTAAATAACATCAAGCAAATACTAACAAAATAAAATGATGCTCCAAGCAAAACACAAATCATGTGGTGAATAAAAATATAGCTCCAAGTAAAGTTACCGATGAACGAAGACGAAAGAGGGGATGCCATCCGGGGCATCCCCAAGCTTAGGCTCTTGGTTGTCCTTGAATATTACCTTGGGGTGCCTTGGGCATCCCCAAGCTTAGGCTCTTGCCACTCCTTATTCCATAGTCCATCGAATCTTTACCCAAAACTTGAAAACTTCACAACACAAAACTTAACTGAAAACTCATAAGCTCCGTTAGTATAAGAAAATAAATCACCACTTAGGTACTGTTGTGAACTCATTATTTATTTATATTGGTGTTAAACCTACTGTATTACAACTTCTCTATGGTTTATAAACTATTTTACTAGCCATAGAGTCATCAAAATAAGCAAACAACACATGAAAAACAGAATCTGTCAAAAACAGAACATTCTGTAGTAATCTGTAACTAACGCAAACTTCTGGAACTCAGAAAAATCTACCAAAATAGGACGACCTAGATATTTTTTTTATTGATCTACTACAATTGGAATCAGTATTTTATCACGTTCTGGTGATTTTTAACAATTGTTTTCGTGAACAGGAAGTTTCTGGAATTTTCAGCAAGATCAAATAACTATCATCCAAAAAGATCCTATAGGTTTAACTTGGCACAAACACTAATTAAAACATGAAACCACATCTTAACAGAAGCTAGATGGGTTATTTATTACTAAACAGAACCGAAAAGCAAGAGACTAAAATAAAATTGGGTTGCCTCCCAACAAGCGCTAACGTTTAACGCCCCTAGCTAGGCATGATGATTTCAATGATGCTCACATAAAAGATAAGAATTGAAACATAAAGAGAGCATCATGAAGAATATTAGTAGCACATTTAAGTCTAACCCACTTCCTATGCATAGGGATTTTGTGAGCAAACAACTTATGGGAACAATAATCAACTAGCATAGGAAGGCAAAACAAGCACAACTTTAAGATTTTAAGCACATAGAGAGGAAACTTGATATTATTGCAATATGTAGAAGCATATGATCCTCTCTCATAATAATTTTCAGTAGCATCATGAATGAATTCAACAATATAACCAACACCTAAAGTATTCTTTTCATGATCTACAAGCATAGAAATTTTATTACTCTCCACATAAGTAAAATTCTTCTCATTCTGAATAGTGGGAGCAAACTCAACAAAATAACTATCATGTGAAGCATAATTCAATTGAAAATCAAAATCATGATGACAAGTTTCATGGTTATCACTATTCTTTATAGCATACGTGTTATCACAATAATCATCATAAATAGGAGGCATGCTTTCATCATAATAAATTTGCTCATCAAAACTTGGGGGACAAAAAATACCATCTTCATCAAACATAGCTTCCCCAAGCTTGTGGCTTTGCATATCATTAGCTTCATGGATATTCATAGAATTCATACTAACAACATTGCAATCTTGCTCATCATACAAGGATTTAGTGCCAAACATTCTATAGATTTCTTCTTCTAGCACTTGAGCACAATTTTCCTTTCCATCATACTCACGAAAGATATTAAAAAGATGAAGCGTATGAGACAAACTCAATTCCATTTTTTTGTAGTTTTCTTTTATAGACTAAACTAGTGATAAAACAAGATACTAAAAGATTCGATTGCAAGATCTAAAGATGTACCTTCAAGCACTCACCTCCTCGGCAATAGCGCCTGAAAAGACCTTAGTTGACAGGGTGTGAGTGCCGCTTACCTAGCCTCCCCGGCAACTGCGCCAGAAAAGAGCTTGATGTCTACTACACAACCTTCTTCTTATAGACGTTGTTGGGCCTCCAAGTGCAGAGGTTTGTAGGACAGTAGCAAATTTCCCTCAAGTGGATGACCTAAGGTTTATCAATCCGTGGGAGGCGTAGGATGAAGATGGTCTCTCTCAAGCAACCCTGCAACCAAATAACAAAGAGTCTCTTGTGTCCCCAACACACCCAATACAATGGTAAATTGTATAGGTGCACTAGTTCGGCGAAGAGATGGTGATACAAGTGCAATATGGATGGTAGATATAGGTTTTTGTAATCTGAAAAATATAAAAACGGCAAGGTAACTAATGATAAAAGTGAGCATAAACGGTATTGCAATGCTAGGAAACAAGGCCTAGGGTTCATACTTTCACTAGTGCAAGTTCTCTCAACAATAATAACATAGTTGGATCATATAAATATCCCTCAACATGCAACAAAGAGTCACTCCAAAGTCACTAATAGCGGAGAACAAACGAAGAGATTATGGTAGGGTACGAAACCACCTCAAAGTTATTCTTTCTGATAAATCTATCATAGAGTTCGTACTAGAATAAGACCTTAAGACACAAATCAACCAAAACCCTAATGTCACCTAGATACTCCAATGTCACCTCAAGTATCCGTGGGTATGATTATACGATATGCATCACACAATCTCAGATTCATCTATTCAACCAACACAAAGTACTTCAAAGAGTGCCCCAAAGTTTCTACCGGAGAGTCAAGACGAAAACGTGTGCCAACCCCTATGCATAGGTTCATGGGCGGAACCCGCAAGTTGATCACTAAAACATACATCAAGTGGATCACGTGATATCCCATTGTCACCATAGATAAGCACGACAAGACATACATCAAGTGTTCTCAAATCCTTAAAGACTCAATCCGATAAGATAACTTCAAAGGGAAAACTCAATCCATTACAAGAAAGTAGAGGGGGAGAAACATCATAAGATCCAACTATAATAGCAAAGCTCGCGATACATCAAGATCGCACCACCTCAAGAACACGAGAGAGAGAGAGAGATCAAACACATAGCTACTGGTACATACCCTCAGCCCCGAGGGTGAACTACTCCCTCCTCGTCATGGAGAGCGCCGGGATGATGAAGATGGCCACCGGTGAGGGTTCCCCCCTCCGGGAGGGTGCCGGAACAGGGTCCCGGTTGGTTTTTGGTGGCTACAGAGGCTTGCGGCGGCGGAACTCCCGATCTATTCTGCTCCTCAAAGGTTATAGGGTATATGGATATATATAGGCGAAAGAAGTCGGTCAGGGGAGCCACGAGGGGCGCACGAGGGTGGAGGGCGCGCCCCCCTGCCTTGTGCCTTCCTTGTTGCTTCCCTTACGTACACTCCAAGTCTTCTGGATTGCTTCCGTTCCAAAAATAACTCTCCCGAAGGTTTCATTCCGTTTGGACTCCGTTTGATATTCCTTTTCTGCGAAACACTGAAACAAGGGAAAAACAGAAACTGGCACTCGGCTCTGGGTTAATAGGTTAGTCCCAAAAATAATATAAAAGTGTTTAGTAAAGCCCATAAACATCCTAAACAGATAATATAATAGCATGAATACTTCATAAATTATAGATACGTTGGAGACGTATCAAGGGTACGTGGACAACACTCTCCCCTCTCGTTGCTATGCATCACCTAGATGGATCTTGCGTGTGCGTAGGATTTTTTTTTTGAAATTACTACGTTCCCCAACAGGTCGAACCAGAGACATGGAACTGGCCAGACCGTTCAAGGACTTGGTTCTTCGGGGTTGGGGGAACCTTGGACCCTAAAACAGGAAAGTGCGCTTGGACGAAAGAGCAACTGCGAATACCCGTCACGAAGCTTCAGGAGTATGTCGCCGCAGCGCAGCAAGGGACGTTCGTTCCCGACAGAGAGAACGACGAGCTCACAATGGCCCTCGGGAATCCTGAGCACCCTGGACAGACACGAGGCACGCCAGGCTCTGTTTCATAAAAGGCTGGGTTTCCCGACGCAGGCGCTTACAAAGGCCGGGAGAGGAAGAGGAAAGTGGAGCAAACCCAACTGCAGGCACTTCACGCAAGGGTACAAGCGCTAGATGAACGAGAAGCAGTTCACAACAAGCGACCTGCCAAAGCTACCCCCGAAGCTACCCCGCCATCTCAGCGGAGAAGCAGCGTGGCTTCCACCGAGCTGCTTCAGGAGCCTGTCTTCACGGCTCTTGCTAGCTACCCCGTGGATGCTATCACGGAGTCTCAAGATTGCCACCTTATGACGCAATGGCAGAACTTCAAAGTCAAGGTGGCTGTCGGCTCTGTTGCACCTCCTCAGCCCGGCGCAACTTTTCACTGCTGTCCGATTCTAGAAGGATATGCTGCTGTGATGGTGGATGAAATAACGAAGGGATTTGAGGAGCTCGAGCTTGACCGCCCTACCAGTGAAGGGGAGACTCGGCCGGGTTCTGCTCTGAAGACTCCATGTCTATGGCGGAAGGAGCTCATCAACCTTCCGAACTGGACGCCTCCGCCTCCTCCTCCTCCGGCGAGTCAGGGCACTCCACCTCCTCCTCCGGCGAGTGATCAGGGCACTCCGCCTCTTTCTCCGACGCGTGGCGGCACTCCGCCTCCTTCTCAGCCAGCGCCAGTGCGTCCGACCAGCCAGCCTCCTCCTCCGCCTCGTCAGCAAGGGCGGAAGAGAGCCACCGCCGCTCCGGCTGCTCCGGCGCATCGTAGTCCTTCTTCTCCGCCTCGTAAGCAAGGAAAGAAGACAGCTGCCGCCGCTCCGGCTGCTCCGGCGTCTAGCAGTACAGCCAGAGGCGGGAGCTAATACAGATTCGGTCCATCTCTCAAGCCTCTAGAGAAGTTACCATACGAGATGACCAAGAAGGAAAATGCGGAGATCTGTCAAGCCCAAGTGAGGGACTTCTTTGAAATGCAAAGAGCTAAGAAACATCCACCTCCGGAGGAGAAGATAGATCCGGTGAAAGCGAAGCGCACTTTGGATGCCCTGAAGCGACCGCCACCGTCTCCGCCGCAAACCAACTATGAGTGCATTATTGAAAGGACATATAAGGAAGCGTCCCGGCCGGGAAGTACTTGCAGTGATCGAAGGATAGCAGAACGAAGAAGTGGGAAAAAAATCCCCAGCTCGGCGAACAAGCGAACCAATCGTGCCCCCCGCTCAAGGTGTCTAGCGATATCGTCGCTAATCATCCGGGGATCTTGCCCGGTACCAATCCTGCAGATTACATGCATGACGACGATGCACATTTTGATATAATGGAGGTGGACGAATTCAGATACCAGTACAGGAAGCCTCTCGTCAAAGATGGAAGTCCTCCTCTAACAATGATGATGCGAAGATTCCATGATTGGTACATGAAAACCTGCAGAGAGTCTGGGAAGGATACTTTGACGCTGAGAGTTAAAGAGGAGCACGACCTCGTTGGAATTGATCTGGTGTCTGTTCGATTTGAGGAGTTCTTACATTTTTTCAATCAAAAGGCCCTCGATAAATTAACGGTCACTTGCTACTGTCTGTAAGTACTACTTCTGTCATTAAGTCTCTATATATAGCTCAGCTCTTTCATTGCATGTATATATAATTATCCTCACTATATTATGCAGATGGAAGATCGCCGAATGCAAGGAAAGACAAATCGGTGATATTGGGTTCATTAACACAAATCTCATAGATGAATTTACGGTTAAATTTCATGCCAAAGAAACCAAGGCCAACTTGCTACGATCGTTGGTAATAAATCAAAACAAAGATAAAATACTCTTTCCTTACAACTTGAAGTGAGTGTTACTGTCTTGTGCATATTCGGTTTCCCTTATTACTCGAGGTTATAGTAATGTAATTGATGAGTTATGCATGCGTGCGCAGCTTTCACTATATTCTCCTAGAGATTAAGCTTGAGAAGGGACTAGTAACCGTCTTAGACTCGAGGCGAAAAGATCCCGAGGACTATGCGGACATGACTAAAATGCTCGAGAAGTAAGTTCAATCGATCATTATCGCACCATATCGGCAACTTTGTTCATTTCCTGATATCAAGTAATTGTTTTCTTTGTCTGGCAGGGTTTCGAAAAAGTTCACCGCACAAGCTCCGGGACTGCCGGGGGAGCTGCGATTTACGCACCCGAAAGTAAGTATTACAAGTTAGTTCCGCGCATCTCCCAGTGATTCTAGCGCTAGTTTCATCAATACCATTTAGCATGCTTGTTTATCAGTTTGATTGACTTCTATTTCTTGTAAACTGGTGGTGGCAGGAGCCCAGGAATAACTACTGTGGATACTACGTTTGCGAGTCCATCCACCACACGACCTGTGAGCGGGGCTACTCTAAAAGCAATATGAAGTGCGTAAGCAATAATATTCACAATTTTATTTTATTACCATCATTTGTGTTGAGTTTTATTCATATATATTTATTGACCCCCTTCTTCAAATTAGATGTTTCATATGCAGGATGAACTCCTACCACAAGATTGCATACGAACAATTCAAGAGGAATTGGTGGGATTATTTCTTGACCACGTCATCAATAAAGACGGAGAATACCATGTGGAACATGAGTTCATATGTTAGGGGATTATATTGTAAGAGATCTTATATTGTATATATGTAGCCAGTAGCGTCCGATAGATATACGAAAACTTGTTGTTCGACCAATCTTTCGGAGAAGGAGAGGTCGATCATCACTTCTCTCTGTATATGTTCATGACGATCTTGTGTACTTAATGGTTTCCTTTATTTGCTTACTAACTAGCGTGTCGAGTCCTCTCTATACGTATAGCACATAGCGTCGACTAAGCACGGAGATAAGAGAGGACACTTTCTCTCTATTAGCTAGCTAACACAATATATGAAACCCGTACATTAACCCTACAAAACCCCCAAACCCCCCACCCCTTTTAAAAAAAACCCGCCCCTGAACTGCTGACGCGTGGATGTCTTTTAGTCCCGGTTGGTGCTACCAACCGGGACAAAAGACCCCCCTGCCTGGGCAAGCCGCAGCGGCCACATGGAGCCCCATCTATCCCGGTTGATATAAGAACCGGGACTAAAAGTATTGGGCTTTAGTACCGACCCTTTAGTCCCGGTTCCCGAACCGGAATAAATGGGCCTTATAAACCGGGACAAATGGACCTTTTTCTACTAGTGATAGTGAGACCTGAAACCACAATTTGCACCAACAATTCCTCTTTAAACCACATTTTAGCGATTTAGGTGATCATGGCTGATCGATCCCACATGTGAGCGTGACATTGCACCAAACTTTGGGATGTTGATTACTCCATTACACTTCCGACTTGGCATATTTTTTTTTAGAAAAGGAGGAATACCCCCGGCCTCTACATCTGAACGATGCACAAGACCTTACAATATGTTAGTAAATATGGAATGGAGCGCATGCATGCAGAGACAAATATGTACACGGTGGGTGGCGTGCAACAAGACCATGCGCACTTGGTTAGGGTAGACTATGACAATCAAGTGTCGCCTATCCATGTTGATGGTCTGGACCGATGTATTAGGACCTCTACTCTCTGGACGTGGCGAGTAGGGTCAGGGTTATCTGCTGCTAATTACCATGTTTGTCTGTTGCACCATTAGCATGTACAGTACTAGTTGCGCCACTGGCATCAGGCGTGACAATTTATGTACTCCCTCCGTTTCTTTTTAGTCTGCATATAAGGTTTGGTCAAAGTCAAGTTTTATAAAGATTGACTAACTTTATATTAAAAATATCAACATTCATAATATGAAATTAATATTATCAGATGCACCATGAAATGTATTTTCATACTATATACTTTTAGTATTGTAGATGTTCGTATTTTTTAATAAAAATTTGGTCAAACTTTATGTAGTTTGACTTTGACTAAATTTTATACGCGGAGTAAAAAGAAACGGAGGGAGTACTATACTAGTTGCGCCACTGGTATCAGGTGTGACAATTTATGTACATAGTCTTTCTGACTGAAGGGTCGTTTCCTATTCTTAACAGTTAACATTGCACTTTTTAGCACTTTTGTGCTGACTGGATTCTGAGTGCCTTTTCCATGGTGTCTTCCCGAGTCTCGGAAGAGCTACATGCTGCTGCTAGTAATAGTATTTGTTAACAGGCCTGGCATCGCATCAAGTGTGAAGATCTACTGTAATCTTATTAAGGGAGAAGGACATTTGCTATTCTTAACATGCACTTTTGTGCTGACTGGATTTTGAGCCCTTTTTTGCATGGTGCCCTTGGGAGTCACCGAAGAGCTATATGCTGCTCTTGGTAATCTTGTTGTCTTCTGCGTACTTTACTCGACCGCGTGCCTAATATAAGAACTGCACTTGTTTTTCTATTTCGTCGGAACGAAGTATTGCATATGTCAGGACGTGAGAGTGGTCTGTCAGATGGGGTGAGAGTTGCTGCCTCTGTATTTTTGTCTTGAAATGGATGTACCAATTGTTGTCACATGGATGTACGAATTCACAAACGAAACAGAAATTCAGTGCCCAGGGAAATGGGGAGAAAAGGAAGTGTAAGGCATGAAGAGAAAGCATCTTCAATGTGGAATATATGTTTTTGACTGTTAGTTGTACGTTGTACTTAATATATAAAGAAGAATTTATGAATATTCACAAACTATTTGTTACTTTTCTTTCTTGTATTTTTGTTTAAAGTCTTCATT
>NC_057802.1:523152065-523154239 GCF_018294505.1 Triticum aestivum
ATTTATGGGTTGTAGGAAAATTATTATTTTTACATTATTTTAGAAACACAATACGGACACAGACAATGATGAAAGTAGTGAGAGGCGAGGGGGAGCCATGCCCCCCTCCATGTATAACGTAACGGTCAACTAATGGTGTTGGTTGTTTTATGCCACATCAACGCTGATAGGTGGGCCCAACTTGTTAGAAATGTCATTGAAATGGGCTAAATGCATGGTTAGTGTTTATTGAGAAAAATAAGTAAGGAAACCGGCCGATTTTTGTCGCGCATAAGAAATGTGGTAGCAATTCCGGACAAAACTACAAATGTGGTGGTTTTCTGAATTCAGTCGGGAAATCTCCACCCGCGCATGTCATTGTCACGAAAAAGATCTAGGTGCATGAATTTAGATATTTCTTGTTTCTTCCTATTAATTCAAGTGTTTTTAGCTCATCTAGATTCATCACGAAGCATTTATTTCTCTCAAGTGGGTTATGCCACTGGCGCTTGAGAAAAAGATGGGTGGATATTGCTTCCATTTACTCCATCCGTTTCAGTTACAAGTCCTGCGCGTATACCTAGATTGCCAATTTTATCACCTTAATTATATAACACAAAATTTATACCGTTTGAAAATAGAAATCCAAAGTTTATATTGATATATATTTTGTAATATATGACTTGTATTAGGTTGGTCAAATTGAAGACCTAAGGATACGCGCACGTCCTGTAAAGTGAGAGAGAGGAAGTACCAAACAAACGCCTAGTTTGACCTTTCAAACACGCCACGTTTTGCCCCTGCAGGAGGCTACTAACCTGGCCCTTGCCGCACGCTCCCGTTTGGAATGTCAAAAAGAAAAGAAAAAGCTCCCGCTTGCAGCTGCGGCTGGCAAGAACGTTGACAGGTTGGGTCCAGATCGGCTTAATCATGCATGCTTGTAGTTGTACTCCATGACGATAGGGGAGTTTACTGTTTAGCAACATGCAATGCATAGCCTGAGGACAATGTCTGGTCGATCTTTCCTACAATCACGTTTCACAAATTTGGATCACTCTATTTTCATCATTTCAGTAAGTAAATAAAAAAATAATTTGGACTACCCCCTCGGAGAAATAATAGACCAGAAGAAGAAAATAGTTATTGCTGGGTTATGCCAGCTGCAAGTCTGCAACTCTGTACGTACTGCTGAATCGTCCGTGTGCGTGTACACTTATACGAGTATGACCATCGATCTGGATTCTGAACCCGTTTACATCGTCGGACTTGCGCTTTTCTCCCCTTATCATTTCCCAGCAGGTCATTCTTATCCAAATTCCAGCTCGTCACTTTGACAAAATTCTTATCCATATTTGGTCCAGCTTTTCAAGTTGACAAAGATTGTCCGCGATCGGCAAGAGAATATCCGTGTTTCTGTTGACGCTGTCGTTATCATCTTGCCATTTACTACTCCTTTGTGTGGTGGTGGGATAGGGGAGCATCGAAGGATCTAGGAGCTCCCGGCCGGCCAGCCAGCTACTTGTACTACTGCTCATACGTAGGCTCGTAGCCGCGTCTTGGCTTCAAGCTGGCGGGTTGCTATCCCGGGCAGGCAGGAGTTAATCCGTCCGACGTGGACGCGATTAGTTTAGAGATTAAAGGACCATGTCTGGTTAAGCACTAACAATGAAGGGGTGGTAAGTTATTAGCAAGTGGATGTTGTTGTTGATGAGCTTGTGGCCTAGGGGGAATGGGTGAAGCCACATGCATGCATGGACCTGGATGGAGGACGTGGCGAGTTGGGTCAGGGTTATCTGCTCCTAATTAGTTGTCCCCTCATATTTTGGATGATATTTTGACCATAACTTTAAGTATAAGTTATACAGTATGTAGCAGAAATAATATCACTGGGAACTACACTCAGATACATATCAAACAATAATTTTTTGGTCAATCATCAACATTTTGCTAGTCAAATGCGTGGTCAAACTTCAAAAAAATACGATATGGGATAATAAACCCGGACGGATATATTAAGTGTTAACCATATTTGTTTTGTTGCTCCACTAGGCTTCTTAACATGTTATTGCCTCCAAGTTTATTAGTCCTAATCATATTTTGGATCAAAATTTGACCATACATTTGAATTTTAATGCATGCATGTCATAAAAAATTATGTTGCTACATTAGTATTTGAATGTAGTTTTCAATAATAT
>NC_057802.1:523154582-523172140 GCF_018294505.1 Triticum aestivum
GCTAGTACCCCCTCCGATCCAAAATACGAGTATGTGTTGTAGTTTGTTAGTTCAAAACTAGTAAATAACTACGGCACTTCTTCTGGATCGGAGGGAGTAGTGTATAATGCATACTATACTCTTCAGTTCATGCACCACTACTAATAAAGGGAAGTAGTTCACGTACACTTCTGTTGGACCACTCATTGGCTCATTGCATCAAGTGCCTCGGTTCTATATGCATTTCTGCAGTAGTTCGCAAACACATTTCCGGGACGAGATTAATTTTCAGCGCCTTTTGGTGTCCTTTGGCTGTGCCAGAGGATATATGCTGCCGGTAATATTTTTACTCTTTCTGCACACTATCTTATTTTGAAAGGCTGCGCATAATCTTATCTATACCCACGTCCTAAGAATTTGCATATCCATGCCAGATCGGGTGAGAAACATTCAGTCACGTCTTCGCGTTGGTCAAGAGCCGTTGCCTTCAAAGTCCACACCGTACGTACCTAGGAAAGGTTCGTCTCATCTTGGTCAAGGGCTGAAGGCAGACATACAGTCAGGCTAGCTTGAGATAGACAACTGAGACAATTGCTATTTCCTTCGTTGCTTTAACTTGATAGCGTTTGAACTTTCGGACTCGCCATATTGTTTGCCCTTGCTCGAGCCAGGAGGCTTGTCTGGCCCTTGCTGTGCAGCAGGGGCAGCGTTTCCCCAACAGTGTAGTGCTAACAACAAGACATCGACGGGCTGGGACCGGATCGCCCGGCTCAATCGTGATTGAATCTATGGGGACGATTTTAGATTTGAGGCTGCATGCCGCTGCAGTGTGGTTGTGTCGTTCTCAGGGTTGTTGAGGGGCAAATTTCACCCACCCAACGTATATGTACATATCACAGTTATGCTTCCACATGGGAGTTTATATGTTTGAAATTTCTTGGAAATTTATCTCTTAAACCAAGTAATTAAGCTTCATTCAATCGAGATAATTGACCTGCACAGGGGATTAATATATGAGTATATTGTATTCTTCAAAATAATTGTAACATAGTAACCCTTTTGAAGCATGTTTTGCACTCCGATATTCACTTTAAATGATTTTTTAATGATTGAGGTGATCATGACTAGTTGATCCCAAATGTCTACAAGGCGTGGCACCCAAACTTGACATCGACATCCACAGTTTGGATAGGAGTTGGAACCAGATCATGAGGCTTAATGATGAAGATATTTATGGGGGTGATATGATATTTGATGTGCATATGCTATTTGCAGTGTTGTTCTTGGAGTTGTTGAGCAACAAATTTCTATTTGTGTGTGCCAAATATTCCGATATCACAATTATGCTTCATATTGTAATTACCCCCACATGGAAACTATATGTACATTGTCTTATTTACATATGTTGGGGGAGGGGGCGGTACTCTCTTGTATCTCAAGCCAAGTAATTTAGCAACATTTTATTTGAATTCACAAACCAACACACGAGATTATTGTAAGAGTTTATAACAGTTTGAATCATGAGAAACAATGAGACCTTAAACCAGATTTTGCACCCATAATCCCTCTTTAAACTAGATTTGACGTAAGGTGATCCTGGTTGGCCGATCCCACACATCGGCATGACATTGCACCAAACTTCGCGATGTGGATTTCTCCATTACGCTTTCAACGTAGCTTATGCTAGTTGATATGCAATGGATCACATGCAGAGACACTTGTGCACACATCCGGTGCGTGCAACGAGACCAAGTACATATGGTTGGGTTAGAGTATGACAACCAAGGGTCGCCTATGCTACATCAAAGGTTTACCGAAGAATAACACGTCCATGTGTGAATACCACAAAGTGTTGACGATCTGGACCGGTCTATGAGGACCTCCTTAGTGGCTAGAATATGGTTTGCAATGGAAATGTGCGTGTAAAATGTGATTCAAACTAAATACATGTTTCAAATTAAACTAGACTACTCTAGTTTTACTTAGACCATTCCCCTCCTTTGCCACCTACCGCTGCCAGATTCATACCATGTGTACGCACACTTGTCTGTCCTTTGAAGAGCAGATGAAAGTAAACCGCTGATTTGTCTAGTACGTGTATGACTGATGTGAAGCGTGTGCACATAGGAATGACAATGACTTAGTTGCATCGCTGCTCTTACGTATATACTAATCCTTTTCTTGCAGGGTATTCCTATCCATTATTCCAACTTGTTGCACTGACTAGATAGTTTTGACAAAGATTACACGCCATCACGACATTAACATGATAATATCTATGGTATTGATGTCGCCGTCATTATCATCTCATGGCTTCAATGGAAGCTGCATGTGCATAAGTTTTTTAAGGCATCATATTATTTACGAGTTCCCATTTGCCAACAAGCATAGGTGTTTCTTCTTCTTCTTGGTGCATGGTTGATCAGCAATGGGACGAGAAGATGTTGTCATTTGTTTAGATCCTTGCTCCTCCTATTAGTGTTCGCTTCACGCTGTCAAAGATATATTAATGATATGCAACTATGCCATGAAAATAGTCTGTTCAAGCTTCGGCTTCCATTTTCCATTGTTTGCCAAGAGCATTGCCTTATTTCCAAATTTTTTTTGAAACAATTGTGCATACAACAGTCTTGGTCCGATGCTAATTATGAGCCACACAAACTAAAAGGATGTGAGGATCCAACGGGGCAGCTGCGAGATCGTACTAGAATCGGACGGAAATGGCCGTACGCATAGCATTGCTCTTTTTTAGGACTCTCATTTCCATATTTGCCACCATGACATTAATATGTATGGTATTGTTATCGCCATCGCCATCATCTCATGGCCTCATGGGTAGCCTCATGGGCAATTTTTTAAGGCGTCACAAGATTTAGGAGTTCTCATTTGCCAACCAACACAAGTACTGAATTGTTTTTGTTTTCCTATGGCGTGGTTGATCTGGACTAGGAAGAGAGGAGGATGTTGTCATTCACTTAGTCCTTTGCTCTTCCTAAGTCTTCGCTTCACGCTACCACGAAAAAATATAATACACAACTACGCAATCAGAAATAGTTTGTTTAAGCTTCGGCTTCCAATGTGTACTTGTTTTTTAGCAAGTCCAAGCTTTGACATAATATTCATCTCTGGCAGCTCCGCCTTCCTCCTTTTATTTGTGAGGCATTTGGTCAGTTGGTTCTCTCATTATGTGGCAGCCAGGCCAAAGATTGCAGTTGGAGGTGGTCGGCGGCGAGAATACCCTGCTAACGTGTGGGTGACACATGGTGTCGTGGCGATAACTTCAGATGTTGCTCTTGGCGCGTGGTCGTGCTTTGTTCTCCACGTGTATTCTATAGGACTATAGGGTGATCTGTAATTTTCCGATTTTGTAGCTTTGGTTGTATCTGAGGACGTATTATTTGCAGAATCTTCTGACTACTTGCTTTAATATAATACAAGTTTTACAGTAGTTGGCATTTTTTGGAGCCGTTCGTTTGTCTCGATCTAACGGCGCATACATACGTAGTACTCGAAAGTACGCGGATGAAAGTACTCGAAAGTACTATTAGTCTAGGGGCATTTTAGTCCTAGGAAATATATGACAAGGTGGGGCCCTCTCGTCCAATGCAAAACCGCCGCCCCTCTCCTCCAATGCAAAACCGCCGCCCCTCTCGTCCAATGCAAAGCCGTCGCCGTGCTCCTTCCCCTCTTCCATCACCATTGCAACCGCGGCCATCTCCTAGCCTTCTCCTCCTTCTCGCGGCCTCAACTTTGCTCTTCTCATCTTCCACATCCACCCCCCTCTTCCATCCACGCAAGATCCTCGATGGAGCAGCAGATCGAGCACATCGGCGGCGGCGAGAACGCCGACTTCGTGGAGATCGCCGGCGGCGAGAACACCGACTTCATGGAGATCGCCGGCGGCGACCAGGTCAAGATGGCTAGGTTGACGGAGATCCGTTCTTGGTTTCACAACATATTGCAGATGAACTGGACGGCAATGGCCACTTTGAAGCAAATGACGAGGAGGGAGAGGGCAAAGCTTTCCCCCCCACCCGCACAACCGATGCACAAGGTTGAGATCCTCCTCTGGGCGATGGAGCAGGCCGATTCATCCAGCCCGTGGACCAGGCGTAGGTGGTGGGCGTTCAGATCCAGGGTAGAGCATCCACTGGATCAGGAACCCACGGTGCACGAGGTGGCGTTGCAGATTGTGGAGCCTCCAACCGAGTCGGAGATGACTCCGAAGCGCAAGAGGAGGAGGACAGTGGTCGCGACATCGCTTCCCCGCCGTTCTCCACGCTTCCCTCGCCGCCCTCCTCGTCTGAACGGCCGTAGCTATGTTTAGGGTAAGATTGCTGAATTTCATTCATCATTACTTGCCACTTGCTTAATTTGATTCTCTGCAATATGTTCTTGCTACCTGTGTACTTGAATCCGTAGCCTCTGGAGGCTGTAATGAGTCTAGGCATATAGCATTGCTATGTTTACTTGCTACGTTTTGATGTGCTGGAGTTGGATCCATGATAGGAAATTTTGTCTGTCACCTCAAGAGTTGTGTTCAAATTACGTGATGCAATCTGTGTAAATTGAACTTGCAATATTTTGGCTGCAAGCAGTGCCTCCAGAAAAGTTCAGTACACAGTTTAGAGTGATAGACTCTGGGTTGACACTGAAATATTTCAATACTGCAAGTTTAGTAGATAGTTGTAGACATTGAAATATTTCAGTACTGACAGGTTCACACTGAAATATTTGAGTAGTGCAATTGCAGTACACACGGGTACACACTGAAAAATTTCAGTACACACGGGTAGACACTGAATATTTCAGTACTGCAGTTTCAGTACACGCACGCAACCCCAGAAATATTTCGGTGTAGCAGTTTCAGTACAGGCGCGTAGCCACTGAAATATTTTGGTGGTGCTGTTTCAGTACAAGCACGTAGCCTCTGAAATATTTCGGTGGTGCACTTTCAGTACATGCACGTACCCACTGAAATATTTCAGTGGTTCACTTTCAGTACACGCACGTACGAAATGAAATATTTCAGTGGTGCTGTTTCAGTACACGCATGTAGCAACTGAAATATTTCAGTGGTGCTGTTTCAGTACACACACACGTAGCCACTGAAATATTTTCAGTAATGCACTTTCAGTACAGAGATGTAGACACTGAAATATTTCAGTAGTACCATGTCGGTGATCTTGCATCCAAATATTTAGGGCTTCCTAATGATTCAGCAAAAAAATAGACATAAGCAGTGAAATAATTTTTGTAGGGATGTTGGCTTACTCATGTTTTAGAGTGGTTGGGCTTTTTTAGAACCGTTCGTTGATGTCGATCTAACGGCAGACAAATACGAAGTACTGGGTAGTACTCCGATGCCATATCAATGTTGCTGATATGAATATGCATGTTTTCACCAAGTGTTGTGTCTGAATTAGAACTGAGCATTTTTTCTTGATGGTATCCATGGATCTAGAACTCCTATGAATTTGCTCATGTTGGATGTTTTGTTCTCCATCATTTGTACTAGCATTCCGTGCGATTAGCTGCCATGACAAGACCCCTGGCAAATTTATTTTCTTGCCTCCAACATCCCAGGTGTGTTTTGCAGGAAAAAACCTGGAGTTCACCAGGCTGGCTGCAGTTGTGAGGCTGGGAGGCTGATGGTGCTGCTACTGGCTGATCCTTCTTCTTTCAGCTTTTGTTCGTCCTTTCTCATGCCGTTGGACCAGGGCTACTTCCCTATGTGATGTTAATGTATTAAGTAGTTCCTTCGAATTTGTAGTATTCAAATTACGCATTGATGGAATGTGTGAGGATGAACAATTATCAGTAACTTTACGAAACCCCTTGTAATATAATTCACGACAGCCAATTTGGAACATTGCCAGATTCAATATTTGGTATAATTGGCACATGCGCACAGGATGTTGCACTTGCGCACAGCATAGACAAGTGTTGCAGCATGTCTGAAGCAACACTGAAGCGCCATTTGTGATCATTGCACCATCGAAACAACAAGTAAACATGAAGGAAGCATTCACCACCAATAAAGTTAAGGCCAGACATATATAGATAGCATTAGGTACCAGGCAGTTCACAACAGATCCAGTTAAGACACACAATACATTACATTACATTACATTAATAGAGGTAGTTTTTAACCAGTTCAGACCCAGATGCAGCTTTCCAAAAGTAAAACATCATCAAATATACTGATGATGAGTACGGCTTCCGGCTTCTGATGATCAGCATGATGTAGGACTAGAGGTTAGGGTTTCTCAGGACCTTCAGGAGGGCAGAATGCTCAGCCCTGATCTTGTACTCATCACTGGAGATCGATGTAGCCCGGCAATGTTCCATCAGATGCTCCAATAACCCAGACCTGGGCTTGGGCTTGCTGCAGAAGGGGCAGCGGTACTTTTCCGTCCTCCAGTTGTGGTACATACCAGGTCCTTGGGTCCTGATCTTCAACACCACCTTCTCTTCAAACGACTCGACATTCCCCTCGTCCACATCATCTCCAGATTCATACTGCACACATTAATGACTGACATTAATACATTATGCATTCAAATACTATAAACACACTAACTCAATGCACAAATAACATTTCAACTAGGCCTTACCTCATACGGCTCATCTTCATCAGAGTCATATGGGTAGAACCCAGTCTTGTCCCACTTCCTCTTGTTGCCCACAACCGCAAGATCCTCCTCCTCCTGCTATATTGTCAAACAAGCACATCAATTACAATGAATTGAATTGCAGTTCAAAGAATGTCATTACACACAAAATTGTGAATGTGAACCACATTGGTATGTTGCAAGTGACCAAATGCTTTCTTTATAAATACAGAATCTAAGCAATCAATCAACAGATAAATGCTTTCCTTCATAAATGCTAATGAAAATCCAAGCTGGATTCTTGACATTCCCTGGATTAACCCAACACTTTTCTTTTGAGGGAATTCCCCCCCCCCCCCACACTACTTAATGGAAACATATAGTATATTTGGTTGCTAGGATCCTGCCTTGGAATGTTTACTTCACTCTTTACATATAGTATATACTAATTACAGAAGCCAACTACAAATTTCAATATGCACAGATTACTGTTTTTGGGATAATGCAGCAAAGCTCCTACACATATTAACATAATGCAGTAGTTAATTAGGTACACTTCAACTATAAATGCATACATCTCCAACAAACATCTAAAATTTCATTACTTACCAAAACAACAACAAATTATACTATAGATGAATCTTGTATCATCTAAATCAATTCATTGGCACATCAAAATTAATGCATTCCAAATCAAATATGTTTCCATCCAGTATCATTGAACCACAGATCAAATCAAATAATCATAAATGTCAGCAGCATTGAACTACAGATCTAATAATCATATGACATCTATCTGACCTTAAATTCCCCCTTAAATAAGCTATTCAACCTCATACTAATTAAAATCTAACAAGCAAAAATTCAACTACTAATCTAATAAGCATCTGAAAAAACCCCAAGATGCTTTTATCTCTGAAGCAACGGCATTGCAGAGGATGTTCAATGCTGTCAATACGTGTGAAGCAACAACAAAATTCCACAACTAACCCAAACTAAAGAAGCATAGACTGCCCCTTCCCCTCGACCACGCTTCCCCTCTCCTTCAGAAGCCCCAATCCAGCACAAAAAAATCCAGCCCTTGAGAAGCTCTTTTGGATTAACATGACAACACCCAGTACATGAGCACATCCTTCACTATATTTACAACCAAACTAATGCACCATCTAATCACCTCAGGTAGACAATTTCCAAATCACAAGGCCATGCACAAATCTAACCAAACAAAGATCTGGCCACAAACACTACAATCTAAAAACTACCAACTAAAAGTGATAAGCAGATACCTTTTGCTCCGCCTCCTCCTCGCCAGAGCCGGCCTCCACCTTCTCCACCTTCTCCACCTCGTGCGCCTCGCCACAGCCCGCCCCCCACCTTCTGCGCCTCGACAGAGCCCGCCTCCACCTTCTGCGCCTTGCCGGAGATCGCTAGAGCGGGCGCATCTGGCTGGACCGCGTTGCTGCGGCCCGGCCCCGCCTTCTCCAGATCTCCAGCGGAGGGAGCACCGCGCTGGACGCCGGCACGCCCCCTCACAAAGGTGCCCGCAGCGACCTGCCGCGCCTGCTCCACCAGATCTGCACCCCAATCGGGGCGCTCGCCTCCTGCGTCCGCCATGGCGATGGAGAGGATGCGATGAGGGAGACGAGGAGGTTGGAGAGGAGAGGGTTTTGGGGAGTGGGGAGTGGAGAGAGGGAGACGATGCGGCGGGGGAAATGGTGGGCGATGCGGCCGGAGGTGGTTGCCGTCCACATTTATATGATGGGACAGTTTTGGCAACTACCCGTGACACGTGCTGCCCCACGCGCGGGCGGCTTCACGCGTGCACGAAAGGCCGCCGTATACAAACAAATACTTATACGGCCGGGCATACGATCCTATATGACGACCAACACGCCCGAAACCAAGGAAGCGTGCACCCGCCGTCCCTCGTGCGCCCTTAAGGCCAGCCCATGTGAGGGGCGGGAAGCCCCTTTCGTTTTTCCTTTTTATTTTTTTTCTGTTTTCTATTTTTCCTTTTGAAAGTAATTCAGGATTTCTACAAAGTTGCAAATTGCGAAAAAATGTTCGCATTCCAAAGTTCTTCATGGCTTGAAAAAATGTTCAGGACATGATAAATCTCACAGATTCAAAAAATGTTCGTGATTTCAGAAAGTGTTCATATGCTAAAAAACTGTTCATGAATTTTTAGTAAATGTTCAAAATATTTTGAAAAATGTATGAATTTTTCAAAAATGTTCATGAATTCGTAAAAGATATTAGGAAATTTTAAAAATGTTCACAATTTCAAAAATATATTTCTGAATTTGGAAAATTTTCCTGATTTCAAGAACAGTTCATCGTTTAAAAAATTGTTCCTGAATTCAAAATGTTTATGTTTTTCTTAAGAAAGCGTGAATTTTAAATTTTTTCGCAATTTCTTAATAATACGAATATTTTTTGAAGTTGATGAAAAAATATAATTCATGAACATTTTTTAAACGATGTATGTAAAATTCTTCGGAAGCTTCAGCAAACATATATAACAGTTACCATGTAACACAGTGGAATAATCATAGGTAGTAGAGCATTAGTTACCAGTTAATAATAGTTGCAATCCATCACAAGGAATAGTACCTAGATATGAGTAGATATAGGTACGGTAATACACGACAAGTACTTGCAAACAAGAGCTAACATAATAAGTTCATTTCACATTGATACATGGCCCACCCCAGTTCTAAATGAGGTGGATGGTGATCATCATCCTCAAGTCATGGCGACGGGTGTTCGCAACACTGAGTAGGATGGCCTGTCCTACCCGAAGATTCTTGGCATGAAGGAACTTCTTCCACCCTGCCCTGCTCAAGACAGTGCGACCGTCCGTGTCCACTGCATAGGCACAGCTGGTGATGGAGCCCGTTCTGGTAAGGCGTAGTCCAGCAGCCATGCCTTCTTCGTCCGGGTCGATGCCACAGCTATCAAGTAACCTCTTAGGTAATTTCTGAAAACAGTTCACATGATATATGATCATGTCACGTGCAATTATCAACAAAGCATACACTTCAAGACACATATATCATTGGATTCAACACTGAGCATATATATCATCACATCACTACACTATACGCCAAGCATCAAATTACTACAGTAATTAGGCATATCATTAGATTACTGCGTACACTAAGCATATCATCGCATATTACTACACTACATGCATGTCATAAAATTCTTCACTACATGAATTCTAAACTAGGCCTCTCATCACAGTACTACAACATGCATATCATATGAACTACTACACTAACTAAGCATGCATATCATGTAATTACCACACTAAGTAACATACCATGATATGCCGTTTAACATTCGTCCTTGTGAGGCGGGTCACGAATGGCTTCCCTAGGTAGTCTTCACGTAGCGGAAGCATGTCCCAGAGGTTGCCGATTTTCTCGTCGCCTAGTCTGAGTCCTTGGGCATACAGGTATTCAACAAGTGGGTTCTCATCATCATCTGAATCGTCATCATCTGAATCAGCACCATCTTCCTCCTCATGAACTTCATCCTCACTATCCGGAATCAAATTTAGATAGATAACAGAAATCCTGGGCCTATCTGTTCTGAAGGAGAACCTGATCAATTCACCCCCACTAAGACGCATGCGGGAGATGAAACGATCCCAATCATCTCCTCCTATCTGGGTTATCTTTCGCCCCTTCTCGACCTGCATAGTGTATGGGCCCCCAAGAGCGTCGAAGGTCACGGTGTGTCCGATGAGCTCATTGAATGCCAATCTCACATTGCATGGTACGATCTGTGTAAGATAAAAACAATTAACAGACACAATACATTAGTGGAAATAGCAAAAAAAAAAAGAATGTACTGTCATAAGGTTCATATAAATTGTTACCGCTGCAACATTAAAAGAAGGCTGGAAGTAGATGCCGAACAGAGTGGCAGTAGAAAGGCTGGTCCGGCACCGTGAGTTGCAGCGTCCACATGGTGCTTCCTCCATTCTACACAGAACATGTTGAACTCTAAGTTGAATTGTACATAGTACAATACAAAGATCATACAGATAATAAATCAGAGTGATAACCTATACTGGCAATGGCCAATCAATCTATTTACTATCATCTACGTAATAAAGCAATGCCAATGACAATGGCAATGCCCGTCTCATCTAAACCTGGGAATAGTTCGGCATCCAAACTAAAACCAGTCCAATCCACGGCACACATCAAAACCAAACCAATCCAGATATTTTCATTTAGAATCTAGACCAAACCGAACTATACATGCTCGTCATGCAACCCAGTCCAAACTGTTTTCAACTTTTGGATTGAATCCAAAGGTTCAAACCATAGAAACCAAATCAAGATCCAATCCAAAAACTAAGTTTCAGTCCAAACCAATCGGCTCTGATCCGCCTCCGTAGGGAGACGCGGTTGGGGAAGGGAAGAAGAGGGGAGATCTCACGTACTTGCCGGAGTTGGCGGCGGCCGCGCACCGGCAGCGAAGAGAGGGGTCGTCGGGAGATGGCGGCGTCGGCGGCGCTGGTCGAGAAGGGGAGAAAGAAAGATGTGGAGTGGTCGAGACGGGGAGAAAGAAAAATGTGGTACATGTGGTGGCGCGGTTGTGTGGATGACAAGGGGACCCACTTGTGAGACCGATAGCAATTGATGGCAAACCGCAGGAGGTGCACGACCGCGTGCACTTGTGAGACCGATAGTACTCTGTTTTTTGCTCTCTTTTTTTCATGTCAGAAGTGTTTTAAGCATTTTATCGTTGCAGGCCCGTGGGTGGTTACAGAATGGAACATGAACAGCACGAGCCCCATGACCCCCACGATCACGATAACGACGAGCGCCTCCCTCACGCGACGAACCACCTCCCCCAGAACTCAAAAAGGCACCTTCTCCTCCATTCCTCCCTCATTATGCGAACCACGTCCATCTACTCCACAAACTGCAACCACCGTCTCTGTCTCAAAACCGCCGTCGCTGGAGAAGGGCAATGGCGGATGAGCCGTCTACCAAGCGTCACTGTGGCGAGACGTCCGACCAGAGCATCAAGCAGGAAGAGCAGAGCATCAACAAAGACGACGTTCAGGTCCCCGGTGAGAAGCGCGACTACACCACCAAACTTGACAAGGTGGAACTCCACGGCAAAGAGACGCTGGAGGTCGTCTGCACCAGCAATCCAGACACTGCCGACGAAATGCTCACCAGGCTCTTCATGAAAGCCGTCGGCAGGTATCCTAGATTCGTCGGCGTTGATGTGGAGTATACCAGGGATGACGAACCTCCGCAGTACGCAGCAGTTCTGCAGTTATGCGTGGATGAACTCTGCCTGGTCTACCACATCGCTGCGGCCACAAAATGGTGAGCCATCCTACTCATATACCCTAGTTTCTCAACTACATCTACTAGTGTAGATTGTGAAGTGCACGCACTAGTGTGGTTTCTCAAGTACATGGACTGGCATAGATTTTTACCCTGATGCACTGGATTAGTATCTTAAAATCTTGCACCAGATTAATCACCAAACTTGATATACTAGTGTAGTTTCTGATCTTGATGCATTAGTGTTGTGTCTACCGCCTGTGGATGCATTAGTGTTATTTTCTGAAGTTGATGCACTGGACTAGATGTATTAGTGTTGTGTCTACTAGTGTAGTTTCTGATATTGATGCATTAGTGTCGTGTCTACCGGTGTGGATGCACTGGACTAGATGTATTAAAAGTTGTTCTGAAGTTGATGTAGTGAAGTAGTTTGCTGTAGTGTTATTTTCAACTGTATGATCCAAAAAGAGAAATAACATCATGTACTTCATGCATTCATCTTCAAAATTACTACTAATCTTCAATATGTCTCTCCCCTTGAAGGCCCAAGCGCCTCAAGAGCTTCCTCCAGGAGAAGAAGTTGTTCACCTTTGCCGGTTTCAGCATTCATAATGACAAAGAGATGCTGAAGATGTCTGGTTTGGAGATCAATCCCGAAAAGTACATCGACATTCAGAAAAACTATAGAGTTCCATATGCCGGCAGAAAGAAGCAGTACGACTCCTTGGCTGATGTTGCAGCCAGCGTCATCCACCCATTTTACCAAAACATGAAGAAGAAGATCAACAGGACCGAAGACCATAAACTGTGGGGGATCAGCCCGCTGCCAGACTACCTCATCGAGTACGCAGCGAAGGATGCGTACGCCACCTACAAGGATTGGAAGATAATAGACAACATCAAATCAGGTGTGGAAATTTCAGAAGCACAAGAGGCTGACCCCTACTACCACTGCCACTACGCGGCATGAAGAGAGATCAAAGTCTGCCTTCAAGTTGCTAGCGCAGTGTCCTTTTATGATATCTATGTTTCTTTGTTGTTCGATGTGTCTGAACTTATGTCCTATGGTGTGTCTGAACTTATGCTGTGCGGTGGTTGATCTGCCGTTTATCTTAAGAGTTTGCTGCTACTCTGGTTTAGTGTTCCAAGTTGTTAATACTATTTTGGTGATGCATGATAAGCCTTGTACAATGCTTGATGCGTACGGTGGTGCTTAGAAAAATAAACAGGGTTTTTCTGAAGCACTGGTGCCTATTTCTACAGGAGAGACGCCTAGTTATGCGTCTACCCTGTACAAATAAGCACCTGTGCTTAAGAAAAGCCTGGTTTATGACTATGCTAGTTATAGCTTGGCATGATTATGTTTAGTGTATAACTCAGCATGATTATAGCTTCACAAAATTAAACCATGCAAATGATTGCCGATTCCACCTATTGCCAAATCAAGCTTTGTACTGATGATGCATTAGATATTGCTATAAGTAGAGGATGCTCATGATTGCCAAAAGTACCTATTTCCACTTTCTGATAAGAACTAAACGTGTATGAAATGATGCTAAAAGTAGAGCATGAGCATGAGCATTTATCAATTGATGATCAATTGATGCAACCTATTTGTATTTGAATGGGCTCAATAAAGCTGGTTCTGGTTTATGCTCTCTGCGTGACCGTGATGGAAACGAAGACACTTGGTTGGCTATGGTCTTGCTGTCAAATTTAAGTTTCAGTTCTTTAAGACTCTTTGTTTTTGCTGCTTCCTCGGGATTGACTAGCTTTCTCGGGCGTCCACGTGCTCTCTTCCTTTTTGGGGAGTTGGGTGCACCACTATTGGGGGAGTTGGGTGCACCGGTATCCTTCTGGGAGTTGGATGTGTCGGGTTCGTTGGAACCATCAGGATTGTTTACTAATTGCACGTCGTCTTCTGAACCATCAGGTAGAACTGCTTGCTGGGCATCGTACACCTCCTTCTGTATAAGAGAGAGTGCTGCGTTAGTTCTAATCATGAGACTTATGAAATAAATGATATATTCTTGATGTAGCACTAACCGTTATGGGGAACTTATATGATTCGAGACGAAGCGCGTTGCAATTTGAATGCAGTAAGGCTGTACATATTTTCCACCTGAAAATATCTATCCTTGCCTATATTTGATAACCGACACTTATGTCAGCATAGCTTTCAAGCTAAACAAAGTACAAATGTTAATTAGGCATTCAATTACCTGGTTGAAAATATCGGTCATTTCATCCCCGTTCCATGACAACATGTACTGCAGTGTCCAAACCGCACAGGAAGTCCTGCGATGTTTAGTTAAAGATCAGTAATCTTATTCGTGTAGGCAAATAATAATTTATGAGGCCATGCCTACCCATCGGTCTGTTGTGGTATGTTCTCATAGCGTTTTTTGGTCCATTCGACAAAATTGATGTTCTTAGCTGGTGATATCAACCCATTCTTGACAGCTTCGTCGATGCAGAACTGAATCGAGTCCACCTAGGGTACGACGAGTTATACATAGGGTTACGGTACTTTGGGAGCTCATGTGCCATGCGGATCAAAAGAGGCAGCAAGAGAACACTTACAAGAGAATCTTCCTCGGTCTTGTCGCAATGATAATTCATGGAGTTCAGAGTCTGAATTTCTTTTTTGTCAAAATTAAACATCATTAGCATCCAATGGTTTTGGTGTACATTCAGTGGGACATGCACCTGCAGTAAAATTTGGGTTGGGTTGAGAACTGAAATTTGTCGTGTACAGTGTGTACATAAACTATGAAACTGAGGAAAACATGTACCTTTCGGCGCCCTACAAATTTTTCTGCTACACGTGCTAACCATGAGGCTGCACGTCCAATAGGAACCACCCCCTTCATTTGTAACAGCTTTTCGGTTTCTTCAGGGGATATGATTGAGGTAGTATCATTCTCAATTTGGCTAATGCGAGCATATGCCATAATAACCTGCCAAATTTTCAATCATACAATAATAAGAAAGTTGGTGCAGTAATGATGTAGACTAGAGTATAATGGGCTTACATCACCATAAATGTATTCCTCGTCCAAATTTCGCTTCAGTTTTTCTGCTGTGAGGGTAATGTCTCCGATTCTAGCTATTTCAACAGGGTCGTATGTTCCGCGGATGTAAACGGCTATCTCTATGTCCTCATCCGTGAACTTGTAATCATTACCAAAGACAGGCTTCATCGGAGTTAATTCTGGATTCTCATTGTTTTCCGTCACATGTCTTGCACTTGGTGTAGTCGAAGTCCCTGCCGTGAATTGGATAGCCCTAGGAGTTCCTATCAGTGATGAATTGCACACATTGACCTGATCCTACAAAGAACAAAGGTAGTTCATCATTAGTTTGTTACTTTTAGATATTAACGTGTTGGGCCATAAAGATCACCTGCACACCTCCTTTCTGTGACACTGATTGTCGGTTGCTTCTAAATTCGTATTTTAATTCCTGTAACAATGCAAACAATAATGAACATGAAGGAACATATTCATACAAAATACAAAATGCACAGTATGACATACATGTAGTTCCCTCCTTAAGTCTTTAATTTCATCCTCGGCCTTCGACAACCTAGGATTAGTGCCAGTTTTAGTCTTCATGTCGATCAAGTCTTCAGCTAGCGTCTGGTATTTGACATCAAATCTGTGCTCAATTTCCATTAACTTCCTGCCTACCTTCTTTTCATGATCAGCTAAGCGTGCATTCATGGCTTCAACTACCATGTCAATCTGTGTAAACCAAATAAAACCCCGTTGATAACAATAGCTAAATGAATGAGGTTCCATGACACCTATTTGTGATATTGCAAAAACAAATAGTCTTTGGAGTACATACTTGCTGGCTACTAAATTGCTGTCCTTGTGATGGTGCTCGATACGAATCATGTTGATGCACATGTTCATCATTTTTTCTTGGAAAATTATTAGAATTCTCAGACGGTCGTTGAGGAGCACAAATTTCCATGACAGCCTTTTTTTATAAAATATAATGAACCATTAGTACCAAATAAAAAGTCGGGTATAGAAAGTTCAATTGTAGATAGGTACCAGCCCGTTATGAAGACCTCCTTTGTCGTAAGCATCGCTTCTTAAAGTAGCCGTCGTTTCGTCCCATCGTGCGATCAATGGTGGGGGTCTAGAAGCATACATCAATCGGCCACTACGCACGTGCTCCCAGTACCAATACTACACAATAAATTAGTTCATCACCATACAGATATGCAACAGAACAATAATTAAAGGACATTAAGTAGTGATCTAGCACTAACCTGGAGCAGAATTAGATTTCCTTGTAGATTTACGTGATCTCGAGTTCTAAACTTGTGAACGGACTTGAAGAAGTGATTAAGTGTGAAACATCCCCATTTAAATTTCCGAAGGTTTTGAAGATTTGTAACAAGGTTGAGATATTTCGAGTCCACATACTGTTGTGCTGTTGGTGCTAGTACAGCACCAATTGCGTACAGAATGAACCGTCTCAGGAAATCGCCATCTGGGGCTTTGGAAGCTCGGATCGCCGTTTCAAGGTCAGAAATCAAAATTTGCCCATTGTTTGCATAGGCGGTAAACAATTCTGTGTCGGTTTGCATTTCCAGATGTGGCTCTATATCCTCCCCTTCTATCGGAATGCCAAATATACACTGCACGTCCTCTTTTGTTATAGGAATTGGCGTTTTTCCGATGGTAATGGATTGGGTGTCCATATCTATGCTCTTGGCTAGTCTAACCAACATTATGCGCCGTAGAGTCACTTCATGCATCTGGGTTAGACCGCCAAGACTGGTTTCTGATATGATGTACTTTTTGTGGTCTGGTGACAACAGTTTCATGGTTTTTCCGAACTTTGTCTGTGAGCATACTAACTTCATATGACCATGCTTTTCACCGAGTTCCTGTTACATGCCATTAAATTATACTGAGTACACATGAATTATGTGTACGAAACGATTGTACACAAACAGTCAATTACTTACCGCATCGGTAATTTCGGAGATGGGCTTTTCTCCATTATGAAGGTTCGTATCTGAAACTGACATTGCTGGCTCCTATGCAATGATAAAATCCGGCTCAATTAATCTGAACAAAATTGGAAAATGTATAACAAAATTAGCAGCGAATTAAATTTAAAAAAATTAACTGGGTCATTTAACATATGATCCACTTATGGGTTTAAGCAGAGAACCTATTTGGGTGCAAAACCTATGAGGGTTCAACTACTAAAGGAGCGGCCGACAACGATTATAAAGAGTTACGATCAGGTAATACCTTCTCTCGGAGACGGTGCCGCCGAGTAGATGGCGGCGGTTAGTGCGTCGCAAACTATAAGTGCCGGTATAGCGCGGTCGACGGCGCAAAGGAAAAACGGCGCGTTCACGCGAGTAGGAGGCGGCGAGAAGAACACTGACGTCCGACCCCTCAGATCACGTTGGCGGTGGGCGGCGAGTGGTGGCCGCCGACTCCTGTATTCCGTGGGCGACCGGCGTCTCCGATCTGATCTTGCAGCGGTCGTGGGAGGTGCGGACGGCCCGGGTGGTTAGAATGCGGAGCTGTAATCGCAGGATTTAGGGAGGGGTGGGCCGCGTGAGTTATGTGAGATTTGGATAAATGATATAAAAAAATAAGAAAAT
>NC_057802.1:523172150-523181338 GCF_018294505.1 Triticum aestivum
GTTATCAGGGTTTAGGGTTTAGTGTTGACATGCAAGCCCGGAAATGCGTGTGTCAGAGATCGTACTTGCGTGTACATGTACTAATGATCCCAAACTTTCTTAATGGCATCCCATGACCACATAGAGAATGCATGCATAATGGTTTCCATGTGGGGCAAAATTTTGAATGTTGTTACGGTTTAGTGGGGGGGGGGTTAGGGTTATCAGGGTTTAGGGTTTAAGGGTTCTAGGGTCGCCGGAACTATGTTTGTCTTACAGTGGACGTAGCACACACACCGGACATTGGTGGAGCGTTCGTCTACAATGGATTCCCTCCAGTAGCATCGATCCGGTCCGTTGACTGGCTCGGCCGACAAACTTCGTCCCACATAGAGCATGCATCCATCCACTGGACCGGATCGATGTTGGGTTGGTTTCATACAGGTGAGGAACCCAGCTAGTGCTTTCGGGGTGTTGACATGCTAGGTCGGAAATGCGCGTGTCAGAGATCGTACTTGCGTGTATAATCCCAAACTTTCTTCATGGCATCCCATGACCCCATAGAGAATGCATGCATAATGGTTTCCATGTGGGGCAAAATTTGTAATGTTTTTACGGTTTAGTGAGGGGGGGGGGTTAGGGTTATCAGTGTTTACGATTTTAGGGTTGACGGAACTATGTTTGTCTTACAGTGGACCTATCACACACACCGGACATAGGTCGAGCGTTGGTCTACAATGGAATCCCTCCGGTAGCATCGATCTAGCCCGTCAACTGGCTCGACCGACATACTTCGTGCCACATAGAGCATGCATCCATCCACTGAACCGGATCGATGTTGGGTTGGTTTACATGTACATGTACAGGGACCGAAAATGCGCGTGTCAGAGATCGTACTTGCGTGTACATGTACTAATGATCCCAAACTTTCAACATGGCATCCCATGACCCCATAGAGAATTCATGCATAATGGTTTCCATGTGGGGCAAAATTTTGAATGTTTTTACGGTTTTGTGTGTGTGTGTGGTGGGGGGGGGGGTGGTTAGGGTTCAGGGTACATGCCACATTGTTCACATTGTCCAATTAACACTTTGTATAGATTTTTTGGGTACAAAATGAACGAAATGATGCAACTAATCTGAACGTAACGTTTGGCATGTATCCAACCAAGTAGCCACTATTCCTCAAAAAATAACCAGTTAGCCACTAATTGCGCCAAACATATCACGTAATAAATGGGTTGACAATTATTTCTTGAAATTCGTGGAAGGAATTTATTGCTCTTCCTTTTTTAGAGAACAATAAGTTACAAATTTTATTTTGGAAACAAGAAATCAGTTTTCAATTTTATTTGTCCTTTCCAATAGATTTCAAATGAGCTTTTCCTTGGTCTGGTCATACAAGGCATTAAGCACACATGACATTGCTTATACAGAAGCTGACTGAAATAATTTGTTAACAACTACTAACGACTGATGATCAACAAGTAAACAAATCCCACAACAATTATTGAAAAATAAAATCCCGCGGCCATCAGATTTGCGTGCTTCTTCAGATCGATCAACTGCCTTAAGTTCTTGTTGATCTTCTTCAATTCCACCTTGAGTTCCGCATCCGCCACCATCGGAGGAACATTGGCATAGCCCTTATTATCCACCGCCGATGGCAGATCTACCTCTAGGGTTGCCCCGTGCCTCAAATCAATGAAGCCATCCGTTTGAAGCCTCTCAACGTATTCATCCAGCCACTCAAAATGCTTGCATGTTTTCAGGTTCTGAAAAAGGGAAGGGAAACCCTAAATACCAATTCCGAGGAAATATAAATAAATCTGGGGTCAGAATTCATAGCAAAAAGACACAACAGAACATAGATTTAACCTTCCCCGCTTCTGGTTTGCTCTCGCATTTCACAAATTCCCGCCCATGGTTTCCATTCTTCTCCGATATGGTTGTCAAACGCTTCAGTGGCGCGATGCGTGGGCAGTCGGGGCATCTGGTCATCGGTAGTGAACCATACCGCGGCCATGATGACGGAGAGGCCGAACTGGACATGGACATCTCTCGTCTCTCACCGTCCGCCGGCGATGGCAGGCTTCGTCGCCGGAGAAGAATAACAATTTGGTGGGGCAAGGGAAAGGGAGGCAATGGTGGGCCTCGGGTTGGCACGGGCACGGCGATGGCTCGGGCTTGTGTGATATGTGGTTGGACCCGCGGTCAGTGCACATGTTTTGGAAGCCCAGAAAAGATCGTGCTCCTTAAAAAAATTGCATCAAAGCGCATTACTTCAAAATAACTAATTATCCCTACAATCACGGATATATACCTTCCCATTCTACCGCATATCAACCCTATCCTAACCACCCCCATCTACCTTGTTTCTCCTCACATAGCCATCGCCGGGATCGCGCCATCGCTTCTGAAGCGACCACGCCGACGCCGGATTAAAAAGGTCTCCTCCACGGCTCCTCCCATCTTCGATTGCAGTGCTGATTATTTTTTCCATTGATTCGACCAAGAAGTCATTTCCGAAGAGATTAGAAAATACAGCCTTTGCCATAGTTGAGTAGTTCTGGTGTAATTGGAGTACAGGATGTCATGCAAGAGCTTTTTGATTGATAGTTTGTAGTAGTTGTTCGTACGAACTGGTTATGAATATATTTTCTCGGTGGTATTGTTAGGAATTAGTTGGATGAGGTTGTGGATACAGTTTTCATACTATGGGTATATGTGTTGTTGTAGGGATCATGGTCTCAGAGGCGCATAACAACCATGCGGAGTACGACAAGTCTTTGCATGAAGCGCGCCGGGAGATCGACTTGAAGGTGCAAAAGGATCGCGCTGAGGTAGATAAGAAACTCAAAAAAGAACGTTCATACGTTGACAGGATGATAAAGGAGGAGCGTGAGGAGTTTTCTCGTAAGATGGCGAAGATGCGTCTTGAGATTGAAGAAAAGTATAAGCGGGACTGTGAGGACATGGAAAAAAAGTTTTTCCTTGGCTACAAGGAAATGCATCAAACGTTGCAGAAGGACCGGAAGCTTGTGGACAGTATTATACAGTCAGAGCGAGTCAGGATGGATGCCTATGTGTTGCAGGCACGTTCGGATATGGACAGCAAGCTGCTACAGGAGCGGTCGGACATGGATTATAAGGCCATGCTGGAGAAGGTCCGTTTGGAAGGACATATGTTAGAAGCCCGTGCGATCTCACGGCCACCCCGACAACATGTCTTCAATTTTTCTCCCCCTGTAAGTATTTCGCACCGATTGTATATATTAAGGACCTTAGTATTCTATGATACAAACATCTTCAATTTGTGGCAACCTTATGTCGGCGATTGTATGTAGGCTAAGCATCATGAGACGGCACAGTCGCCATCCACTCGAGAAAGTGCGATAGAGTCACCCGTTCAATGCCACATCACTCCACCCCAACAACATATCTTCAATTCTCCCCTTGTAAGTACCTCCCAACGATGCCATACCCAAGATATGGTATGACCTTTTAAAATTTGTGTGTAAACCCACTGTCGACGTTTCATACACAGGATAAGAAACATGGGATGGCAGAGTCCCCAGTCACACCACACGAAGGATACATTCCACATAACAAGGTGAGAAGGTTTGAGATGGCACAATCCCCAGTCACTCGACATGAAGGATACATTTCACAAAAGCAGGTAACAACACCGCAATTTTGCTATGCACATAAAAAATTATGTTTGCCCCTTTACTCATTTAATGTATTAACTCTGATGTGAGATACTAGGTGCTGGTCATGGAATTTATTGTTAGCAGGGATGATGAGATGTCACATGTCCCGAGAGCATACTTTGATGAACACCCGGCAGAAGTCAGAATTTTTGAACCCCTCAAAGTGACCTACGATCTCATTATGAGTGAAATGAGAGATACTTTTGGTTGCAAAATGGGAGCAGAACTGTACTACTTCTTACCCGAGTCTGCGTGGAAGCTGCCAGAAGGAATGTTCTTGATTGCAGGACCAGATGATGTAGAAAAAATGCTTTCTGATCTGAATGGCAGCAAGAAATGTCACCTGTACATTGTGTACAATAGAACTACGGGTCGTTATCCCGAGCATGACTTTGATCCAGAGGTTCAAATTTTACATGTTACATGCATCTAGTTTATGGCTACGTCATTTTTAAGTTCTTCCTAATACAATTCCTATGGTTTTCTACAGGAAGTGAGAATCCAAGAAATGGAGGGTCTTGCTAGAGAGTTGGCAGAGAAAGAACAAGAACAACTTCAGTTGTATGGTTACATTGATGTTAAAGAGAAAAAGATTGAAGCACATGGGTCGTCGCCAAGCCTGACGCAATCTCCACGCAAGAGGTCACTGGATTTTGGCAGTGCAGAAGACCATATGGAGTAGGCTCAATTGTTTTTCAACCAGTTTAAGCTTCAAACCAGGATTATTTTGTTGCAAACAAACATTTTTTTTCTGTTTCACACTATGTTCGCAATTATGGTACAATTTATTCATGAGCAGTTCTTTGAACAACAATGCATGAGTTTTATGATCAATCATACAGTTGTTTCTGAGTTGTTTGTGAGATGGCATTGCATCTAAAGAAGTTTCCATCTATAAAACTTGTAAAAAATCATTGATGTTGTCTTTGTTGAAACTGTTTTTTCGTGCCTTTCATCTACACGTGTAATCATTATAGCCTGCAAAACCATGCAACGTCGCAAAACAATTTCCAGTTGGCATGCATGCTTGTCATGTTGGTACAAGGGTTTCAAAAAAATTTTGGGTCCATTTCAAGCATGCCGAAAAAATCCGTCTTCCCAGATGGAACATCCCCTGCTACCCGAACGGCTAAGTTGAATGACACCAATTTTTTCCATCAAGCGCGCAAGCACACCCCCGTGGGCCGCGTGAAATCTGAGCTAACCCCAAAACTTGCTGGTTTTGACGTCAAATAAGATAGAAATATCAAGGGAAGAAGATAGAAATAGCAAGCAAAACACAGATAACCAACAACATATCAAATAGACGGGTAGAAATCATAACATAGTTCGGATAGATAAAGTTCACGGTAGAACCAACAACATGATTTGCTCTTAATAGAAATATTTAAAAGATAAAAAACTTGCCCTAACACGCTAAGGCAAGACAAGCTGACGAGACCGGGCCTTCACCACCATCTTCACTGCACCTCCTCTCCAGTGCTCCTCTCCATCCCGTCCTCGCCGATGTAGTAGGGGAGGGTGTGCATACCGTCGCGGGTGGGGAAGACGCAGTCGAAGTTTGTGAAGATGTTGTGGGTTGTGAATGCGATGAATTCGCATCCACACCAAAACACCTTGCCGAGGAGGTAGTACGCATCAAATCTGTTGGTGAAGGTGACGGTGAGCCCTATCGGCGGAGACCAGGAGTTTGGACGCACTTCATGCAGTCGGAACATCACCGGCGAGACCGCCGGAAGGAGGGCGAAGCCCGCACGGAGGAACCAATGGGCAAAGCCCCTTGCACCCCTCCAGCGTGAGAACGCCCACACGCGAAGCGTGCTCTCCACGACGACGCCGGCCGGATACTGTCTGTCCGGCATGGTCGGTGGGAGCCGGTAGGTGGGGCCGTTGTACTGCATCCTCGCGGCTCGCTCAGAGAGTGCTCTGGGTTTGGGGAAGAAGAGAAGGGCGGCGCAAATGGATGTGTGCAGAAGGTGAGGGCTGGTGGTTTAAATAGGGAAAGGGGAAGGGAAGGGAACCGACCGCGCTTACGTTCAAACTAGCCGCGTCGAACGATCCATATGCCACTTTAATTGCCACGTTGAATAGATGCGGGTGGATCAAAAAAGTGTGAAACCAAGGTTTTAATTGCCACGTTGAATCGAAAAGTGTGAAAACAAGGTTTTAATCGCCTCGCTCGCATGCATGCACGTCCGCCACCCGCGCATGCAAACCCACGTCGCCGCCCTTCCCATGCATGCAGGCCTCAGGCGCAGACAACGAGATGGCCCAACGGTCCATCCAGCGACCCAGCGGGTGAGGCTGGCGTGGGACGGCCCACCCGAATTAGGCCCAAGCGAGCTTTGCGCCGGGCACATCCCAGGGGTGCAGGGAGTTTAGTCCCACCTCGCCGAGCGAGGGGAGCTAGCCCCGGTTTATATAGCGCGCTGAGCTTTCCCTCTCAAGTTCCTTTCTAAAGCGGGCAGCACATTGCCTAACCGTCTCCGTCCCTGCCCTGTGGGGCCTACTTGCTACCTGTTTTCACAATCTGGCGGGCCTCTGCATCCTGGCCCAATAAATGATGGGGTTACTAGTCGTATGCAGGCCGTTGAATTGTGAAAGCGGGCAAGTAGGCGGGCTTTTTTTGCACCGGCCCGATTACTTTTGTACACTGGGGGTATACATGTATTGTACGTGGGCGATTCGTTTTCCCTTGTCACGTGCGGCGGTCGTGGGCGTGGGCGGTGGCGGTCGAGGGCTAGCCACGCGGCGCACGAAAACTTCCAACAACGTCACATCCTATAAAGAGGGAGGGGAACCACCACCGGCCGCATCTCCCCCACCTTTTCCCCCAAATCGGCTCACCCCCTCTCTCCTTGCCGCATCGTCTCCCCCTCGTCTCCATCGCCCCGCCACTGCACCTACTCGCTCAACTCCACCGCCTCCCTCTCTCCGGTGGGTTCTCTTAGGCTTCGATGGCGCAAGGTGGTGGCGCTGCCGCCACTGCGCACGGAGTTGCGGTCGAGGCCGCGAACACCGCGGTAGATGCCGTCCAAGAAGTGGCCGCCGTCGGTGGTGCGGGAGATGCTGCACCCGCAGTCGCTAGATCGGTCGCTGCGGCGGCGGATCTGGTGGAGCAGGGGGTGGTGGGCTCGGAATCCGTCGTGCCGGACCTGGTGGTGACGGCGTCTGGCGGCGCACTGGATGCAGGTGCGGAGGCGAGCGACAAGCAGGTGGTGGATGTGGTAATCCTTCTCGTTCCCCTCCTCTCTTAGTTGTAGTTGTTAAGCAGAAGATTTAGTAGATAGGGTTTTTTTTTGTAGATTTGTGATTGAATGCGGCACCCCCTTCTGATTTGTGATTTAATGAGAGTTAGGTTTTTTATATTAGTATCTGGATTGCCTCATGTGCTCAGATTTTGTTATATGCTGTATATGTTGTTAGATTTGTTTTGCATATTCCCTCAGTGGGCCGCGGCAGGGGCTGAGCCGCCACCCAGTGTATCTATTAAAGTTGATATTGTACAAATGAGGTTAAAATCCTACTTTGTTCATTTGATGTACCACTATGTACATTACATGAGCCAGATGAAGTAAATGCAATTACTTGTTGTCAACCAATGTACTACCTCCATTAATTGGCAGACCTGAGCACTCACAAAATTATTGTTGGCGCCCAGTCTGGCATTACAGTTTGAAGGACCACAGTCAGCATGATCTAAAATTTTAGTCTGACCAAGCTATCATTGTAGAATGCTTGACCTTTGGATAATTTTAGGTCAAAGTAACATTTTAGGTTATTAGAAGCACATTGCAGATTGCTTGACCTTTGTATACTATGTTATATGTAGTTAGTAGTATAATTGAATTAATTACTTGTATTGCAGAAAGAGGAAGCTGCTGGCAACAAGAGGAAGCTGGACATCGCTGGGTTCGACGACCCGTCTGAGTCTCACGACGATGATGAGGTAACCCCAAGTTGTTTTTGGTGTGTTTATTAATCTGTGTGAGATGTTGTTTGTTGATGATGCCCTATATGAATGCCTCTAAATTGGAATGTTATATAGTTTATTCATTGATATCATAAAGTTGTGTTGTTTGGTCATTAATTAGCTCTAAATGGCATATTTGTGGTCTTTGATCATGAAACCTTATTTGAATGCACATAAATGGAAATATTGTGTTGTTTGTCCATTGAATTATTCTAAAATGGAAAGTTTTGTTGTACTTTCAATTAATTCCTCTGAAAGTTGTGTTGTTTGTGCATTAATTAGCTGTAAATGGGATATGTGTGATGTTTTTCATGAAACCATATATGAATGCATATAAATGGAACTATTCTGTTGTTTGTCCACTAAAATCTTCTAAATGGAACTATTCTGTTGTTTGTGCATTAATTAGCTGTAAATGGGCTATTATGTTTGTTTGTTCATTAACGGGCAAGTAAATGGCAATTATTTGATGTTTGTTAATTACATTACTCTAAATGGGAAGTATGTATTTATGCAAATCATTTGTATGTGCAGTACAACTCTGGAGATGAGGTGGAAGAGTGCAACCACAAGTCCTTCATTGAGCATGAAGCCAACAAGATCAGGGAGAAGGGGAAGGCGGCGTACTACAAGGGGGGAAAGTTCAGGTGCCCATACTGCACCACTAAGCCAATTCCCAAGGATGGGCTGTATGAGCACCTTATGTCACATGCACGCGTTGTAGCAACGAGTGGGAACGACGTGAAGATCAGGGCAGAGCATGCAGCCCTCCTAAAGGCTATGGGTCCCATCTAGTTACCCTCTGTGAAGCTGGTAGTGCTACTCATCATCAATATAGTTGATGATGTTTAACTTTGCGCTAGTATGGTTGTGAACTGTGAATCTGGAAGGTGGAAGTGTTTGTGAACTGTTAAGTAGTACGGCAGACTCTTAAGTAGTATGGCAGACTCTTAAGTATGGCAGAGACTTAATTAATCTAGTATGCCTCTGAAGTATATCAACTGTCTAGATGCAGGTCAGCTATGCTTTGTTGCAGTGTTTATATTCTGATGCTGCAATGATCGCAGTAGGTGCTTCAATGTTGCTTGACTGATGAGACATGCTGCATACAGTGGGCATGTGCTTGGTAATGCTAGGTTTTGTTCAAGGTGAATTTTTCGACCACCTCCAAATCACCTCAATTTTGGCACACATGATCTCTTGCACAAACAATGCTAGGTTTCCAAGGTTTTGTATTTTTTTGAATTTTTTTGAATTTATAATGCCCTCTAGACTGACTGCTGAAAACACTGGTCTATGCCTCAAGGGGGCATTGTAAAATAATTTTTTTCAAAAATCTCTTTCATAGACATGTTTGGCACATGTGTGTCACCATGTATAGGAAAATTGGGGTGATTTGGAGGTGGTGGAAAAATTCACCTTTTTTCAAAAACTGGCTTAAGTTAGACCAAATGGTCCCTCCGGAATGCGGGCATTTTTTCGACCACCTCCAAATCACCTCAATTCTGGCACACATGATCTCT
>NC_057802.1:523183772-523185203 GCF_018294505.1 Triticum aestivum
AAAATAATTTTTTCCAAAAATTTTCTTTCATAGACATGTTTGGCACATGTGTGTCACCATGTATAGGAAAATTGGGGTGATTTGGAGGTGGTGGAAAAATTCACCTTTTTTCAAAAACTGGCTTAAGTTAGACCAAATGGTCCCTCCGGAATGCGGGCATTTTTTCGACCAACTCCAAATCACCTCAATTTTGGCACACATGATCTCTTGCACAAACAATGCTAGGTTTCCAAGGTTTTGTATTTTTTTGAATTTTTTTGAATTTATAATGCCCTCTAGACTGACTGCTGAAAACATCGGTCTATGCCTCAAGGGGGCATTGTAAAATAATGTTTTTCAAAAATTTCTTTCATAGACATGTTTGGCACATGTGTGTCACCATGTACAAGAAAATTTGGGTGATTTGGAGGAGGTGATTTGGAGGAGGTGGTGGGCAATGTCAGTTCGAAAACTCTAGAGATACTTCCTCAACCAATGATGCGACCCAGGGACCTTCATGCAAAAACTAGGCACCTGCATGCAAGAGTCGGGGACCTGCATGTGAATAGTGATTCATCAAGGCCTTGACAGCTGCTGGCACAGCGGCTGCCGCCCGATTTGCATGCAGCGAAGATGAACGTGCATGGAGGTTTCTCAAATATTTCCAAGCACACCCTACTGGGCCCCGCTTATTTAAAAAATACGTCAGTCATTAATGATCTCTAAATGAAGAATATGCATGATGATTATGAATATGCGTGACAACCATAGTAAGGGTGAAGAATCATATTCATCCTACAATGAGGACCAACGCTTGCTAAAATCACCTCGGTGAAGGTATTTAAGCAAGTAAAGGAGCTGGTCGAGGGGCGAGGTGGGACTATTTTTAGTTACACGAGAACAACGCGCGAGATCGTACGTGACGTGGGCCGTCCGGAGCTGCAACCTCGGATGGGCCGGTGTTTGGGTCGACGTAGTAAAATGGCCTGCCATGCATGAGCCGTGCAGACCGTGGGATCGCGCGGGAGATCCGTCTGGCGGCCGTGCGTGCGTGCAGAAATACATCACAAAAATTATTCTACTCGAAAATAACAAGTGCTCCATGCTAGCCCTTATTCCTGTTCGAAATACATCATCATTCTTAAAGTTGGACATCAAATGATACACACAGAAAATGAAAACGAAAGATGTCGAACTAATACAGTAACATGGCAGTACAACCGCACTTCACTAAATTACTGTCACGATGAAATAGAATGTAAAGACCACGTCACACAAAGCTGAATGGCACACGACTTTCTCTGGCTCATCGTCAGTTCATGCTGTATGTAGACATCACAGTTCAGCCTCGAGATCCTACACAGAAGAATAGAATAAATCACATGGACATCAATTATGAGTAAAACACATGCAAAAAATAAATATGAACATATTTCGTACCTCTAGCAATTT
>NC_057802.1:523185361-523243138 GCF_018294505.1 Triticum aestivum
GTGATTTGGAGGTGGTGGAAAAATTCACCTTTTTTCAAAAACTGGCTTAAGTTAGACCAAATGGTCCCTCCGGAATGCGGGCATTTTTTCGACCACCTCCAAATCACCTCAATTCTGGCACACATGATCTCTTGCACAAACAATGCTAGGTTTCCAAGGTTTTGTATTTTTTTGAATTTTTTTGAATTTATAATGCCCTCTAGACTGACTGCTGAAAACATCGGTCTATGCCTCAAGGGGGCATTGTAAAATAATTTTTTTCAAAAATTTCTTTCATAGACATGTTTGGCACATGTGTGTCACCTTGTACAGGAAAATTGGGGTGATTTGGAGGTGGTGGAAAAATTATTCTACTCGAAAATAACAAGTGCTCCATGCTAGCCCTTATTCCTGTTCGAAATACATCATCATTCTTAAAGTTGGACATCAAATGATACACACAGAAAATGAAAACGAAAGATGTCGAACTACTACAGTAACATGGTAGTACAACCGCACTTCACTAAATTACTGTCACGATGAAATAGAATGTAAAGACCACGTCACACAAAGCTGAATGGCACACGACTTTCTCTGGCTCATCGCCAGTTCATGCTGTATGTAGACATCACAGTTCAGCCTCGAGATCCTACACAGAAGAATAGAATAAATCACATGGACATCAATTATGAGTAAAACACATGCAAAAAATAAATATGAACATATTTCGTACCTCTAGCAATTTAGCGCATTTACGTCGATTGTGACCAGGATTCTTGCAATAGCCACACATATTCTGTGATCTTGACTTCTTTGTCTTTGCCTGCAGCCTTTTCTTCGGTGCACCTCGGCCTGGCACATGCATGGGATCCAGAACCTTATCAACTTTCTCCGAGTGCGGCATCAACGGGCCAAACATAATGCTGTTATGCTGAGCATTAGTTGACTCCTTGCTGTCAGCTTGTTCAAAACTTGATTGCTTGCCATGATGTTGTGCTTCCAAAAGCATCTTTAGACGGTGATAGTCCTCATCAGAGTGGCATGCCTTGAAACTTGTGGCGTGACTACAATTCCGCAACTCGCGGTACCTCTGCAGGCTTACCGAATAGTCATACATCTGGTTTTTTCTGGTAGGTGCGTATGCACATTTTGCATTCATAGTCCACCTAGTGGGAACGCAACAACTGGGCAGCATTGTTTGTTTTAAAATCCCCAATATGTACAAAATGTGGGAACATGGTGTGCCTGCGCATTCCAGCTTACGGCATGAACAACTCACCCTGTGCAAAAGACCTCCTTGCTCTTCAATGCGCACTCCAAAATTTTTATCCATTCTTTCCTGCTTGGACACAACATAAGTGGAATCTTCTGATCCATCTAGTATCTCTCTCATCTGACATTTGCTGACAGCATCTATGCTCCATAAGACCATCTTAAAGACACTAGGTGTGAAAACTGTTGCGGCGTGTTTCTCAAGCGGCGAAGCATTTTCCACTGTAAATGGAACGGACTGCAAGGCTTCGACGTCTTGGAGAGCTTCGTTAATCCATCGCGATGCAAGGCAACGCTCATAGTGCTCTAGCATTTCAAACAACGACATCTTACCCTCAAGATGCGTATGTAGCACAGAGTTCAAGCTCTCACTCCTCTGATTGCTGCTCAATCCTAGGAAACAACGCCCCTCAAGATATGGAGCACACCACAACTTTCTCATCTGATACATCTGATGCGGCCAAGACTCCTCACTGGTTACTTTATTCCGTTGTAAGAATTGTATCCATTTTATCTCATGCTCTTCAATGAAAGAAGTATCATAAATGAAAGATCTGAATTCCTCCTTTACGTCGTCATCATGCAGATGGCGTACAATGTTCTGCTGAATGTGCCATATACATAGTCTATGGTTTGAGTCTGGCCAGACCACCCTGATTGCTCTCTGCATTGCAAGGTCCCCATCTGTGATCACAGATATCGGATGCTTCTGCGCCATGCAATCAGAAAAGGTCCGCAACATCCACTCGTATGCCTGGCTTGTTTCATGAGAAATTATACCACAACCAAAAATAACAGTGCTGCGGTGGTGATTCAACCCCACAAACGGCACGAATGGCAGATTGTATTTGTTGGTTCTGTATGTGCTATAAAAAACAATGACGTCTCCGAAAGCCTCGTAGTCAAGTCGCGATTGACTATCAGCCCAGAACAGTCCCTTCAGATGGCCATGCTCGTCTACCAAGTACTTGAAGAAAAAATCCACATCTCGCTCTTGCCTCGCCATCATGTGCATGATCACCGTATTAGCATCACCGGCACTGATTGTCTCCTGCTTATTAGCATGGCAGAAATTATAAATGTCCCTCTTTATGCATCCAACCTTATCAAATCCACCGTATTGAAAGCACAAAATATCCATAATACGGTATTTGTGGATCCCACATTTTTCCATGTCCGCAATGTCCGCTTTCTGCTCATCGCTACTTCGTCTGTGCAAACGCAGCAGACAAGAAAGATCCCGTGGGGCTAGAGGATGGCTGTGCTCATCGATGAAATCCTTGAGAAACCACCGACCGGTTTCCTCCTGTCTCGTAATGACCAATTTAGCATTACACCCAACACGAGTTAAACTTCGTGGCCTCCTCTTTCTATCTTCCATGTTTCTTTTCATGTGCTTCTCTTCGCGAAACCCTTGACGACTACACACAATTTTCCTTAAAATTATGTATTTGTTGGATCCATCCCACTCAACGTAGCTTTTCCTCACACTAAAACCTTTTTCAAGAGCATATTTGTTGTAGAATTCATAGCCTTTAGCCTCACTATCAAACATCTTGCTGACAACATTTAGATACTCGAACATACTCTCATCACTTGCATACGCCATGTCTTCCTGCATATGACATGTGAGGGAAACCAATCATCAACATCTTTCTGTTTATCAATGTTGCAGGTGTAAAATAGCTCATAGGCAAAGACAAGTGCATGGAAAAGACTTTGCTCGTTTGACATGTGAGGGAAACCAATCATCAACGCCCAAGTTTAATTCCCCGCAAGATCGGATGTCTAATAAAAATCAGACGTGATCAGAGATGTAAGTACTGCTAAATTGAATTGCATGCACTAAGGAAACCTAAATCGATGATGACTAAACAAATCTAAGTAGGAAGTGCAGGCTACGAATCAAAGTAAGTTGAGATTCAGGCGATTCATACCTTAAGATGCAAGTCCGCAAGCGATGGGATCAGTGGGGGGCTTTCTCCTATACCGCCGCCGCCGCCGCCGTCGACACTGCCGCCGCAGATGTCACGCCTTATTCTTCTTCCTGCCGCCGACCACGTCTTTTATAGTGAAGGGGACCAGGAGGAGGACGAGAACGACGCCGACGACGGTGAATTGGTTCCTCTCGCCGGGCTCGTCGGACAGAAGGAAGAGGACGAGAAGGAGGACTTGACCGAGCTACTAGATCTAGACGTGGTTCTGGTCGAGAAGGAGGACTTGACCGAGCTACTAGATCTAGACGTGGTTCTGGTCGTGGACGTGATCGGTTGATTTTTTTTTACCTTGGACCATTATGCCCTTCTCCGATTAAACTAATTAAGTTAATTCATTTTTAATCCCCCACCAGATCGGATGGCTAATAAAAATCGAAGGGGTAAGTACTTGAAAGTCCTCCCAGTACCGCCCCAATCACCGTAAAAGGGCTCTTAATATAATGCAAGAATTTGTAAAAAAAAGATACTTTAATCGGGTCTTCAGAATAGTGATCACACGTCCTTCAAAATTTTGGACAGAAAAACTGTGGTAAATAATTCATTAACCCGTATTTTATCTCAGTGTTCTTCAGAATAACAATTAGTTTAGGGTTAAAGTACATCTCCGGTTAATTAGTACTACCAGTGACCGATCGAGCAAGCGCATCAGTACATGGGGAGCTAGTTGAGCCACATATACGAGTATAATGCATGTTGAATGTGGCCGTGGCGAGTAGGGGTCAGGGTTATCTGCTAATTAACCATGTTTGCGTGTTGCATCAATGGTATCTTGTGTGGGTCTAGTGTAATAGTACTCCATCGAATCGGCATCTACTGTAGCTGTAGTTAACAGGGCGCTTCAGTTGCATCACTGGCAGCAACTGTGACGATTTTCCCTGTAATCTTTTTTTTAGAACGAAGACCCTAGATGCGTCCGGCTTTAAATTAATAAAGCCCACATCAAGGCAGCGTAACAATACAAGACAACCGAAACGAGCACGGAGGCTCAGACCAAACGGCCAAGGTATCTAGAGAGTTCAGATGACCAAAAGAGGCTCTAGCGGGCATATTACATGGCCAATGGCCAAAACATGGAGCACGCAGGCTCCCTCGAGCGACAAAAGGATCACTTCACGTAGTAGAAGTGACAGCTGGCTCCCTTGCCAAAACATAGACCTGACGAAGACGAACTTGAGCTTGCTTCAGCTTCTCAGCATCCTTGCGCTTCGCCAACGGACTCCACTGCTGCAGGAATATGTTGCATTTGTAAATTAAGTTAGCAGGGTGGGTCGGGAAGATCCCCTTGATCGCTAATTTGTCCCTAGTGAGCCAAATTGCCCAAAACAGCGCACCAAAACAGCTCCAAAGCACTCAGTTGTTGCTTCCTTAAGCGGAATCAAGAATAGCCGCAAGATCCGAGGACGACCGCGGGTCCCAAGCTGTGTTGGCCGCAGACCGGACCGCACTCCAGGAAAAACGAGCTAACGGGCAACGGAAGAAAACGTGATTCGCATCTTCGGGCGAATTACAGATTGCACACAAACCAGTCGACGGGCCATTTCTTTTGGCATCATTTGCCGCGGTGGGAAGTCTGTTCCGAAACAGCTGCCAAAAGAAGACCTTAATCTTTAGCGGTAGGCGTGATTTCCACAGGCCCGTAGGCACCTGGAGGGACGGCCTCTGACACAGTTTGCGGTAGAGGGACTTGACTGAAAACTTGCCAGACGGGGTGAGTGCCCACGTCACCGAGTCTGCAGACATGGACAACGTCACCGGGTTGACGAGCGTAAGCAGCGTCGTGAGATGCATTTGCTCCTGCCCGGTAAGCTCGCGACGGAAGTGGATCGTCGGGGGGGACGAGGTGAGTGCCATGGCCACCGATAACTCCGGGTTGACTGCCAAGGCGTAGAGGTCTTGGAATTCCGACCATAAAGGCTGGGTACCGATCCAATGATCAGGCCAGAAACGGGCCGAGCGACCGTTACCAATGGAAAACTTGGCCCCCATTGCAAAAGCCGGACGTATTGCCTGGAGGTCATTCCAGAAAGGAGAACCCCTAGTGGCACCTTCGAAAAAATTCCCATTTGGGAAATATTTTGCTCGCAATAGGTCAACCCATAAACCCGTCGCCCCCGGGACAGTTTCCAAATCCACTTGCACATGAGTGCAACATTGAGGATTCTAGTATTCGTGATCCCGAGACCTCCCAGGTCTTTGGGACGGCATACCGTGGCCCATTTGACCATGTGATATTTACGTTTAGGCCCCGATCCTTCCCAAAAGAAGCGAGACCGAGGCGTGTCCATCTTGGCGTGAAGGCCTTCAGCCAAGAGGAAAAGGCCCATTGCAAAATGTGGCAGCGAGGACAGGCTAGAGTTCGTGAGCACCAATCTCGCTGCAGAGGATAGGAACTTCCCCCTCCACGGGCCGACAAGCCCGCCCACTTTGCTCCATAATGGAGCCCACCCATCAATCATGATACACTTGGCGTCTAATGGGAGGCCTAAGTATGTGAATGGAAGTTTGCCAACTTTGCAGTTGAGCAGGTCCGCTATACGTCTGCCCTCCTCCGCGTCCAAACCCATGGGCAGCACTTCGCACTTGTGGAAGTTAATTTTGAGCCCTGACATGAGTTCGAAACTAAGCAGCAGGGTTTGACCGTAGCCACACTATGGAGGTCAGGTTGGAACAGCAGTAGCATATCGTGGGCATACTGCAAATGAGATATCCCCCCTGGGATGAGGTGTCCCAACACCCCTTTGATGTGACCTGCCTCCGTGGCTTTACGCAACATGGCTGCTAGCGCGTCCATGACAAAGTTGAACAAGATCGGGGACATAGGGTCGCCCTGACGCAACCCGCGCTTGTTCCTGAAGAAGTGACCTACTTCTCCGTTAACCGAGACCGCAGTTTGGCCCCCCGAGACCAGTTGCATGACTCGGTGCACCCAAATAGGCGCAAAAACTGTAATCTTTCTGAGTGAAGGGGCGTTAAATAATCTTCACATGCACTTTGAGCACTTTTTGCATGGTGTCGTTCGGAGTCTCGGAAGAGCTATACGCTGCTGCTAGTGATATTTGTTTTCTCCTCTGCATATTCCTTGACGTAAATCGTCACACTTTATTTGAAAAGGAGGATCATCCCCAGTCTCTGCATCAGAATGATGCATGTAGCCATATTATTAAGCAATGTATCCGAAAGGCGGCGACTTGAGTGACATATGTAATTTGTAGATATTTACCCTTAATTTAAAAAAAATCATCAAATTGCAATCATGTTTTAACAAGATGTATATATTGACTATAATGAGAACTTATAGTGAGACCATTTCCTTGAGAGAAAATAACATTAAATATAATAAAGTGTATGAAATCTAGCCGCGCAAACACGTGGGTCACCTTGCTAGTTCATGTCACAGTTAACAATCGGAAACACTATATTCCACACTGATAATGCTTTCTCTGTATGCCTTACACTTCCTTTTCTTCCCAAACTCCCTGGCCCCTGGGAGCTGAATTTCTGATCCGTTTGTGCATCCCCATGCTCATACATCCATGTGAAAACAATTCGTACATCCATGTCAACACAATATACAGAGGCAGCGACTCTCAACTCATCCGGATTGAGATCCAGTGACTTGCTAGTCACCAGTGAACAGTACGATGACTTGCCCCCTTTTCACACCGTTTGATCTAAAATCAGCGGACAGATGTGCGTGAACAGTACAAAATCTACAGTGTTCGGTCTACAGTACCGCGTATACAGTAACCGATCTACAGTACCCCGTCTACGGTGTTCCCTACTGCAGTGTTTGATCTGAACCCCCCCTGTATCCAACGGTGGGCTACCCGCCAATTACCGCGTGACTAGCCAGAGGCCAGTCACTGGATCCCAGTCCATCCGACAGACCACTCTCACGGACTGACATATGCAATCCCCTCCCTCCCTCCATAGAGTGAAGTGTGAAGAAGACAACAAAATTACTAACAACAGCATGTAGCTCTTACACCATGCAAGAAGTGCACAAAGTGCATGTTAATAATAAGAAATGTCCCTCTCCCTAAAAAAGATTACAGTAAATCGTCACACTTTATAGTAAATGTCCCTCTCCCTAAAAAAGACTACATGCATCCACATATTCCTTGACGCTCTAGAGCATGGTATGTACTGTTCGGCCATTGAATAAGAAGTCTAATTATTATTACATATATACGAAATCAATTTGAAGGAGAAAATTAGCTCTCTTAGTAAAATGCATGTTGTGGTGGGCTTTTGCTTGCGTTACTTTATAGAGAGAAGTGCATATTTCAACCCTGAACATTTGCCCTAGTCTAATTTACAACCCCGAACTCCAATACCGTATAAATTACAACCCCCAACTCTCAAAACAGGCTAGGATTCAACCCTCCCCTCTCTGTTGACCGGTTTTGACCTGGTTGACCGGTTTTGACCAGTCAACAGGTCCAGTCAGCATGCCACGTCTGCAAAAGATGCAAAATTTCGAAGAAAACAATTTGTAAAATCGAAGAAAATCCAGGAAAATTAATAAGAAATCTAATTTCCGAAAAACAGGGAAAATAAAAAACGAATTTCTAAAAAGAATCCAGAAGAAACCCAAAAACTCAAATTCACGAAAAAATTATTTCCAGAAAAATACATTTTTATTTTCCCTAGATTTTTTCGTGAACAATTTTTTCGGAATTTTGCTTTTATATATTTTTCCCTTGATTTTTTTCCTGATCTTACATATTTTATTTACTTTTTCTTGAAATTTTGAAAAATAATCTGACGTGGCAGGCTGATTGGACCTGTTGACTAGTCAAAACTGGTCACCCCAGGTCAAAACCGGTCAACAGGGAGGGGAGGGTTGAATCCTGACCAGTTTTGAGACTTGGGGGTTGTAATTTAGACGGTATTAAAGTTTGGGATTGTAAATTAGACTAGGGCAAGAGTTCGGGGTTGAAATATCCACTTCCCTCTACTTTATTCCATCAATGTAGACCTGACATGTGGGATCCCAATGGGGTTTTGAGACCAGAATATGCTAGCTGGTAGTTGTGGTGGGCGTCTCCTGGTTCATCTACTAGGTGTGAGTCTTGAGTGACCGCTGAGATGGAGAGGGGGAGAGCCATAAATGCTGAATGTCGGATTTTTGACGTCTCGCCCCGAACATGCTCATAGCGATCGCCCAAATCTTGACGATCTCTGCGTGCCATGTCATCACAAGCGAAGCATTTGCGTCAATGTCGGATACTTACCCGAACGAGCTGCATTGCTTATCCACTCATAGCGAGGATACGTCCATTTTGCATCATGCTTTCCTACTGTTATTTATAATGTTTTTGATCATTTTAACACTTTGTGATGCAATTCTAATGCCTTTTCTCTCTTGATTTGTAAGATTTACAAGAAGAGGGAGATTGCCGGCGGTTGAAATTCTGGACCTAAAAAAGCTATATCAGAGATACCTATTCTGCACAACTCCAAATGACCTGAAATTTCACGGAGAATTTTTATGAAATATATAAAAATATAGGAGCAAAGAAGTACCAGAGGGGGCCCACCAATTGCCCACAAGGCAACAAGGCATGGCCACCCCCTGGGCGCGCCCTGATGCCTTGTGGGGCCCCTCGCGGGCCTCCGCCCCCCCCATCTTCTGCTATATGGAGGGTTTTGACCTAGAAAAAAAATCAAAAGAAGACTTTTGGGACGAAGCATCGCCGTCTCGAGGCAGAACCTGGGCAGGAGCACTTTAGCTCTCCGACGGGGCGATTCTGCCGGGGACACTTCCCTCCGGGAAGGGTAAATCGAAGACATCGACATCAACAACAACCCTTTCATCGTGAGAGGATCAATCTTCATCAACATCTTCACCAGCACCATCTCATCTCAAACCCTAGTTCATCTCTTGTATTCAGTTTTTGTGTCAAAACCTCAGATTGGTACCTGTGTGTTGCTAGTAGTGTTGATTACATCTCGTAGTTGACGCTAGTTGGTTTATTTGGTAGAAGATTATATGTTCAGATCCTTGATGGTATGCAATACCCCTCTGATCTTGAACATGAATATGATTTGTGAGTAGTTACTTTTTTTTCTTGAGGACATGGGAGAAGTCTTGTTATAAGTAATCATGTGAATTTGGTATTCGTTAGATATTTTGATGACATGTATCTTGTTGCTTCCTTTTTTGGCTTCATGTGAACATCGACTACATGACACTTCACAATACTTGGGTCTATGGGAAGGCATTGTGAAGTAATAAGTAGATGATGGGTTGCTAGAGTGAGATTAAACCCTAGTTTATGTGTTAATCCATAAGGGGCTTATTTGGATCCATATGTTCCATGCTATGGTTAGATTTATCTCAATTCTTCTTTGGTAGTTGAGGATGCTTGCGAGAGGGGGTAATAGTAAGTGGGAGGCTTGTTCAAGTAAGAACAACACCCAAGCACCGGTCCACCCACATATCAAATTATCAAAGTAGCGAACGTGAATCAAACAAACATGATGAAAGTAACTTCATGATAATTCCCATGTGTCCTCGGGTACTCTTTTCTTGTTATAAAAGAACGTTCCGGCCTATAATTTGCTATAAAAAGGATTGGGCTACCTTGCAGCATCTTTGTTACCATTGCTACTTGTTGCTCATTACAAATTACCTTGCTATCAAATTATCTGTTACCTATAATTTTAGTGCTTGCAGAGAATACCTTGCTGAAAACCGCTTGTCAATTCCTTTTGCTCCTCGCTGGGTTCGACACTCTTACTCATCGAAAGACTAAGATTGATCCCCTATACTTATGGGTCATCAAGACCCTTTTAAGGCGCCATTACCGAGGAATGAAGCGCCTTTGGTAAGTCATTTGGTAAGGAAATGTTTATATTACGTGCTGAAATTTACTGTCACTTGTTACTATGGAAAGTAACCCTTTGAGGGGCTTGTTCGGGGTATCTTCACCCTGACCGGAAGCAATAAGATTTGCCCCTCAACCTACTGAACCTCCTAAAAATATTTATCATGAGATTCCTTCGGGTATGTTAGAGAAACTGCTAGCTAACCCTTATGCAGGAGATGGAACAGTACATCCTGATATGCACTTAATCTATGTGGAAGAAATTTGTGGATTGTTTAAGCTTGCAAGTTTATCCGAGGATGGAGTTAATAAGAAGGTATTCCCTTTATCTTTGGAGGGAAAGGCATTGATATGGTACATGCTATTGGATTATATTGGAACATGGGATTGGAACCGTTTGAAATTGGAATTTCATCATAAGTTTATCCTATCCATCTGGTTCATCGTGATCGGAATTATATATATATATAAATTTTGGCCTCGTGAAGGAGAAAGTATCTCTCAATCTTGGGGGAGGCTTGAGTACATGATGTACACATGTCCCAATCATGAGCTCTTAAGATAAATTGTTATAAAAACTTGTATGCTCGACTTTCTCATAATGATCAATCCATGCTCGATTCTTCTTCTACGGGTTCCTTTATGAAGAAAACTATTGAATTCAAATCAGGTCTTCTGGAAAGAATTAAACACAACTCTGAAGATTGAGAACTAGACAAAGGTAAAGAGTCAGGTATAAAACTTAAGTTTGAGTGTGTTAAATCTTTTATGGAAACTGATGCTTATCATAAGTTTAGTACTAAATATGGACTGACTCTGAAATAGTAGCTTCCTTTTGTGAATCATTTGCTACTCATGTTGATCTCCCTAAGGAGAAGTGGTTTAAGTATCGCCCACCTATTAAAGAAAAGATTGAGGAACCGATTATAGTTAAAGATGAAACTGTTATTTATAATGTTGATCCAGTTGTGCCTCCTGCTTATATTGAGAAACCTCCTTTCCCTGTTAGGAATAAGGAACATGCTAGAGTTTCATTTGTGGTTAATAAAAGTTATAATAGAACACCTAGACCCTCTGAGCAAATAAGTGTGGAACCTAATATTGCTATGGTTAAAGATCTCTTAGTTGATTATATTGATGGGCATGTTATTTACTTCTATGATGAGGCAACTAGGATTGCTAAGCCTGATACTAAAGACAAGAATAAACCTGTTGTTTGCATGCCTGTTGTTTCTATTAAAATAGGAGATCATTGTTATCATGGCTTATGTGATTTGGGTGCTAGTGTGCGTGCTATTCCTTTTACCTTATATCAAGAGATTATGAATGATATTGCACTTGCTGAGATTGAGGACATTGATGTTATTATTAAGCTTGCAAATAGAGATACTATTTCACCACTTGGTATTGTTAGAGATGATGAAGTCATATGTGGTAAGATCAAGTAACCTACTAATTTTCTAGTTCTTCTCTACAAGATGATTTTGTCCCATTATATTTGGTAGACCTTTCCTCAATACAATTAAAGCTAAGATTGATTGCAATAGGGAAACAGTCGGTGTTAGTTGTGGTGATGTGTCTCATGAGTTTAATTTCTCTAAATTTCGTAGACAAACACATGATATAGAATTGCCTAGTAAGGATGAAATTATTGGTCTTGCTTCTATTGTCGTACCTCCTACTGATCCGCTAGAACAATATCTGCTAGACCATGAAAATGATATGCATATGAATGAAAGAAATGAAATAGATGAGATATTCTTTAATCAAGCAACCATCCTTAAACATAATTTACCTGTTGAAACTCTTGGGGTTCCTCCTGCACCTAAGGGTGATCCTTTGTCTGAACTTAAGAAATTACTTAATACACTGAAATATGCTTATCTTGATGAAAAGAAGATATATCATGTATTCCTATTATTATCAATGCTAACCTTTCAAAGCATGAAGAAAAGAAATTACTTAAAACTCTGAGGAAGCACCGTGCTGCTATTGGATATACTCTTGATGATCTTTAGGGCATTAGTCCCACTTTATGTCAGAACAAGATTAATATGAACCCCGGTGCTAAGCTAGTTGTTGATCATCAACGACGGTTGAATCCTAAAATGAAGGATGTGGTAAGAGCTGAAATATTAAAGCTTCTGGAAGCAAGTATAATTTATCCCATAGCTGATAGTAGATGGGTAAGTCATGTTCAATGTGTCCCTAAGAAAGGAGGCATTACTGTTGTTCCTAATGAGAAAAATAAACTTATCCCACAAAGAATTGTAACTGGTTATAGGATGGTAATTGATTTCAGGAAATTAAACAAATCTACTAGAAAACATCATTACCCCTTGCCTTTTATTGATAAATGTTAGAAAGATTGTCTAAGCATACACACTTTTGTTTCCTTGATGGATATCTTGGTTTTTCTCTACCTGTGTCAAATGAAGATCAAGAGAAAACTACTTTTACTTGTCCTTTTGAAACTTATGCTTATAGACGCATTCCTTTTGGTTTATGTAATGCACCTACTATTTTTCAAAAATGTATGACTGCTATATTCTCTGATTTTTGTGAAAAGATTGTTGAGGTATTCATGGATGATTTTCCCGTTTACGGAACATCTTTTGATGATTGCTTCAGCAAGCTTGATCAAGTTTTGTAGAGATGCGAAGAAACTAATCTTGTCTTGAATTTGGAGAAGTGTCACTTTATGGTTAATGAAGGTATAGTACTTGGGCATAAAATTTCCGAACAAGGAATTGAAGTAGACAAAGCTAAAATTGATGCAATTGAGAAAATGCCATGCCCTAAAGATATAAAAGGTATAAGAAGCTTCCTTGGTCATGCTGGTTTTTATAAGGATTCATCAAAGACTTCTCTAAAATTTCTATGCTTCTTACTAATCTTTTGCAAAAAGATGTTCCATTTGTTTTTTATGATGATTTGCGTAGAAGCCTTTGAAATACTTAAGAAAGTCTTAATCTCTGCACCCATTGTTCAACCACCTGATTGGAATCTACCTTTTGAAATTATGTGTGATGCTAGTGACTATGTTGTTAGTGTTGTTCTAGGACAAAGAGTTGATAAGAAATTGAATGTTATTCATTATGCTGGTAAAACTCTAGACATTGCTCAAAGAAATTATGCTACTACTGAGAAAGAATTTTTAGCAGTTGTGTTTGCATGTGATAAATCCAGATCTTATATCGTTGATTCTAAAGTAAAAAACTTGCACCGATCATGCTACTATTGAATATCTTATGGAAAAGAAAGATAATTAACCTAGGTTGATTAGGTGGGTCCTTTTGCTACAAGAATTTGACTTGTATATTATTGATAGAAAGGGAGCTAAGAATCCCGTAGCTGATAATTTAGAATGGGAAATGTTCTTGATGACCCACTACCTATTGATGATAGTTTTCCTGATGAACAATTAGCTGTTATAAATGATTCTCATAATACTCCTTGGTATGCAGACTATGCTAATTACATTGTTGCTAAATATATACCACCTAGTTTAACATAGCAACAAAAGAAAAAATTAGTCTTTGATTTAAGACATTACTTTTGGGATGACCCACATCTATATAAACAAGGAATTGATGGTGTTATTAGAGGTTGTGTACCTGAGCATGAACATGAACAAATCCTATGGAAGTGTCACTCCGAGGCATATGGAGGACACCATGCTGGAGACAAAACTGCACACAAGGTACTATAGTCTAGTTTTTATGGGCCTACTCTATTCAAGGATGCACGTAAGTTTGTCCTTTCTTGTGATGAATGTCAAAGAATTGGTAATATTGGTAGACGTCAAGAAATTCCTATGAATTATTCACTTGTTATTGAACCATTTGATGTTTGGGGATTTGATTTTATGGGACCTTTTCCTTCCTTTAATGGGTACACAAATATTCTAGTTGCTGTTGATTACGTTACTAAGTGGGTAGAACGTATTCCAACTAGTAGTGTTGACCATAACATATCTATTAAAATGCTTAAAGAAATTGTTTTCCCGAGGTTTGGAGTCCCTAGATATTTATTGACTGGTGGTGGCTCATATTTTATTCATGGTGCTTTCCGTAAAATTCTTGCTAAATATGATGTTAACCATAGAATTGCATCTCTTTATCATCCTCATTCTAGTGGTCAAGTTGAATTGAGCAATAGAGAAATGAAATTAATTTTGCAAAAGACCGTTAATAGATCTAGAAAGAATTGGTCCAAGAAATTGGATGATGCATTACAGGCTTATAAAACTGCTTATAAGAATCCTATGGGTATGTCTACATATAAAATGGTTTATGGAAAAGCATGTCATTTACCTCTTGAGCTAGAACATAAATCATATTGGGCAGTTGAAGAACTTAATTATGTTTTCGAACTTGCTGGTGAAAAGGGGTTATTTGATATTAGCTCGTTAGATGAGTGAAGAACCTAAGCTTATGAAAATGCCAAGTTGTTTAAAGAAAAAGTTAAAAGATGGCATGAAAAAAGAATTCAAAGATGGGAATTCAAAGTGAGTGAGCATGTTCTATTGTATAACTCCCATTTTTGATTTTTTCTAGGTAAACTTCTCCCAAATGGGAAGAACCCTATATCATCGAAGAGGTTTATTGCCCCGGAGCTATCAAGATTAATACTGCCGAGGGCACTAATCCGAGAGTGGTTAATGAGCAAAGAATTCAGAATTATATCTCAGGTACACCTATTAATGTTGAAACTAATATTGTTCAAACTATGACACTGAGGAACACATAAGAGAGAGACCCTCTGGAACACTCCAAAACCCTAAAAAAAGAGTAGGTATGTGATACGGTAAGTAAACCGACTCCAAAAAATTAATAAAAATAATTTATGTCTGTTTTGGAATATTAGAAAAAATACAAAAATAAGAAACAGCCGAGGGGACCCACGAGGAGGTCACAAGGCGACAGGGCGTGCCCTACCCCCCTGGGAGCACCTGGTTGCCTTGTGGCCATCTCCTGTGCCTTCCCCACTCCGTTTCTTCTGGAATACTTGTTTTGCAAGATAAAAATTCTTTATATATACTGGGGGTATCTATGGAGACATGGATCCTTATGCCTTAGCCACCGTATCGTGCGAATCTTTTCTGGCAGATCTGACATTATGTCTTCTCAAGACTGAGACTGAGAGAGCTATGCTTCCCACTATGTTGCAAACACAAGAATATATGGAGACATGGATCCTTATGGTTGCTCCACGGATTAGGAGCAAGGCACATATTTGAAGAGGATGGATGACACCAGCTTGGAGAAACAAGGATAAGCCCCTCTACCTCGACTTGGAGATATGCACATGGAGTTCAAGAAATCAAGTCTCCCAAACTCGGTTAAACCTCCAACACTTGATTTATTTCCTATTGTAACTTGCAAAAGAGTATTGCTTCACCTCCTCATCCAAGCTGCATCCCTAGGTTGATGGTGCTCTGGCCATCACCAGCAAGCTCCGTAAGGAAATCATGGAGCTCATATACCAGGTCAATAAGCTTGAGGAGGAGAACCGCATCCTCAAGGAAATCGTTGCCAAGAATATTGCACCACCAACATCGAAGAAAGAGACTAGAGTACATGGGTATATATGGGCACCACCCTAGGCTTGTGCCGAGCTTAGGGGAGGTGCCCCGGTGTTGTATCACCATCACTTCTATTATATTTACCTATCTTAGTTCGGTCATTAGTTATTTCGTGATTTAGAAGAATAAAAGTTTAGTATGATCTATCTATGTAATCGAGTTGAGAGTTATATAATAAAGAGTAGTTTGAGTTTTGCTTCTTTACTTTCATGTTTCAACCTTAGTAATGAAAATAATAAAAAGATCATATGTTAATCCCATGGAAAGTAATGACTTTACATAAAGAAAAGTATAATCACTACAAAAAAGAAACATCCGTGACATTTTGGGCCGAATGATTTTTTTCTGTCATGCTTATGACACTTCTATGACGATAATTGTGACAAAACCCGGTATCATCAGAGATGTGGTGGGATCCTACTTCTATGACAAAAAATCATGATAGAAAATGGGCTTTTCGTCTTGGGCGGGCCGGAGACGCAGCTGCATGACATTCTTTGGGCCGTCCATGACGGAAAAAACTATGGTAGAAGCGAGGGCGAGGAAAATATCGGGGAGTTCCCGGTTACGGTGGGTGGTCGAGGCCGAGTGATGCGCGTTTCTCTCGTACACGTACGCGCATGTGTGAGGCGTTGGGCTCTAACTGAACCCGAGCGAGGCATTCGCCTATTGAACCCGAGCGATTGCACTGCAGGCTACGCGTTACTGAACCCGGGCGATCGATTGATGGCTGTTAACTGAACTCGATCGAGCGATTTCTTCGCTACTGCTGCTAACTGAAGCCGATCGAACCTGCTGCCTCTTGATGAACAGTGAGCGTTGTTGGGGGTTTGGATGAATAGTACCTGGTGGGGGTTAGATGAACAGGAACTTGTGGTAGTAGAGGCCGTTGCCGCAGGATGAATAGGACCCCGATCGATCGAGCCGGTGGAGCGCTGGATGAACAAGACCCCGTGGAGGGCTGGATGAACAGGGCCCCGTGGAGGGCTGGTTGAATAGTAGCCGGTGGAGGGCTGGTTGAATAGTAGCCCGTGGTGGGGTGGTTGAACAGGACCCCATGGAGAGGGCTGGTTGAACAGTAGCCGGTGGAGACTAGATGAACAAGAGCCCGCGGATGAACAGTCGCAAGTGGAGGCTGGAGGAGGTCGACGGTGGATGAACAGTAGCCCGTGGAGGCTGGAGGAGGTCGATGATGGAGATGAACAGTATCCCGTGGAGTCCCGTTTTGCGGTACGCCACACCCCTCCCGATGAAGACGACCCCTGTTTCGACCGTAGCGCTCCAACACAAGTCCGTTTCCTCCGTTTTGCGGTATGCCACACCCCTCCCGATTAACAGGACCCCGTTTCGACCGTAGGAGGTCCAAGAGAAATCTGTTTCCTCCTTTTTGCGGTACGCCAGACCCCTCCCGATGAACAGGATTTTGTTTCGACCGTGGCCAGTCGAACACAAGGCCGTTTCCTCCGTTCTGCGGTACGTCAGGCCTCGTTTCCATCGGTTGTTCCGTCCAAGCCGGTTGGCTCCCGACGAACAACACGCGTTTTGTTGCCTCTTGATGAACGCGACGCATTTCGTTGCCTCCCCATGAACACGACGACGACGCAGTTTCTCCGTTCCAACCCAGCCATGTACATGAGACATGTCCATACGTATGCACAAGTAGGCGTTCGAGACCTCGCCCGTATGTACGTACGTGGCCGTATTTACTTTCTTGCACCCTGGCCGCTGTACGTATGTGTACATGGTACGTGCGCGCCTCTACTACGACACGTGCACGCCTCTACTACGACACGTGCCCTTCCTTACATGGCCACGGTTCATCGCTGTAGCCTGCAGACAGACCGATCGTATGTACGTACACATTCGCGACCAGAATGACAACGCTACGTACGCTTCGACCAGGTGGGTCCCGACTGTCAGGCACTTTCTTGCGTGTGAAGATGTAGCTGGTGGGTCCCAGCAGTCAGGGGGGCGAATCATTATTTTGCCCGTAATATGGACACACTTCCTTGCATGCGAAGATGTAGCTGGTGGGTCCCAACAGTCAGGGGGGAAATGTTGTTTCGTGAAATATGGTGGCCCATCCGGTGGGTCCCTGCTGTCAGGTGGAGGAATCATTATTTTCTGCGTAATAAGGAGGCACTTCCTTGTTGCGGCCGTGGACCCAACTGTCGGCCTCTCCACGTACAGTACTCTTCCGATTGAAGTTGTTCCTTGTCCACGTTGACCACGCCGCGGCGAGAGCACCAGGGCGGTGGACGACGGCGAGGCCTAGGAAGGGGACGACGCGGCAGTGGATGCCCACGCGGAGAGGAGTATGATGGTTCACTGGTTCGGCTGCGGTGTGAGGCTGCCATCGCCGCAGGGCCTGGCCAGCGGAGGGAGTAGTAGGGGGTGGTGAGGCCTCAACGGCAACACATCCGGCCACTGGAGGCAGGAGCAGGCGGTCTCACCGGCGCTGGTTTGGGCGGCTGGTGCAAGAAGAGCAGCGATTGAAGAAGCAGCAGTACCGTTCGATTCAAATCCAATAGTCACTACTGCTACAATTGTTTGTTGACTAAGTTGACAAAGCCCTGCATACGCGTCAACTTAGTAGGCCCATAGGTCAGCCTCCCAACCGGTGCGCCCCAAATGTCAGTGGGAGGAATCATTTTTTCGCGTAATAAGAAGGTAATTGATTGCGTGCGGCCAGGCAAGCGGAGGGAGTAGGGTGGGTCGGTGAAGCCTGCGCGGCATCACAGCGGGCCACAAGAGGAGGGAGCAGGCAGTCCCGCCGGCGCTAGTTTAGGCGGCTGGAGCAGGAAGATCAGAGATTGAAGAAGCACATCGGCCATTGGATGGACATCCAACAGTCACTGCTTCTAGAATCGTGTGTTGACTAACAAAGCCTTGCGTTAACAAGTCAGCCTCGAAATCTGTGGCGTGTACAGCCCATTTGCTATCATTTTTATAATTTTTACTCATTTTCTAATTCATATGGAATTTATTGTAGCCCATTTTCAATTTTTAGAATTGCTGCCCATTTTCTAGTCAGTACGAGGGTTAAAAAATTGAACTAAATATGTCCGAAGTTTTGAAAATTCGCAAATTTTTGCTGGGGAACAAAATATTCTTAATCCAAAAATTAGTAGCCATACTAAAACAAATTTAAAAATAAATTAGTACTATGTCATGTTAAAATCCAATGAAATATAAAATATTAGTGAAGAATAAAAACAAAAAAAGAAACTAATTTCTCATTTGCTATATTTTTTTGGAATTTTCAATCCCTTTGATATTACTTTTAACAGACACTGGCCATACTCTTTGGCCAGGCCGGAATGCATTCCTCCTCATTTTGAAAGATTTTCAGCCCAGTAAGTCGGAGAAAACAAATAGGCCTAGCTTGGGTATTCTTCAAAAAGAAATACTGTGCTACCTATTTTCACTGGTACAGCGATGTCCTAAACAAACGGTTTAAAACCCCTTTCCGCGGCGGCATTTGGAACCGTCGCCAAGTGAGTGTGGGCGATAGGGGGGTCCTTCCCACAAGACCCAGAAATCATCGGGGATAGGCCCTCGTGGGACCTAGGCTGGGGCCGTGTGCGATCGGGCGAGGCATGGAAACCCAATCATTTCCGTAGGTATGTACATCCCACACGGTGAATCCCAAAAATCATTTCCGTAGGTATGTACATCCCACACGGTGAATCCCAGAAATCATTTCCGTAGGTATGTACATCCCACACGGTGAATCCCAGAAATCATATCCGTAGGTATGTACATCCCACACGGTGAATCCCAGAAAATCATTTCCGTAGGTATGTACATCCCACACAGTTCTTTGTGTGGAAATGTTTGTGCAAGGTGGCCTAACGCAAACAGTTCGCTACCAGAAGCCGTGTGTGATTGTTAGTTGATCGAACATGCCCACTTTCTAGAAACCGTGCGGGTTGTTTGAGTTCATTGCCCACGGTGCTGCCTGAGTAACCGTTTGCAATAGAAAACCCCAATAAGCAGGGTAATTAGCCTATTATTGATAATCCATGTACTAATCAAACTGAAATTTCTTATAAAACACGCCAGATATTTCATATCCGTATAAAAGCAACCAAGATTTCATAATCGAATTACATCAGATAGCTTCGGCACTCAGTTACGCCATTACACAACAGCACCAAGTTTCACATGCAACATCAAAAACCTTTGGAAAGTAGCATCATACACGGCTAATAGATAGATGAATCTCATCTGGGAAACTGCAGAAGCGGAAGGCAAGTATTGAGCCTTCAGTGATGTTGAATGTCCTTGCAACTTTAGGCCAGTGGCTATGAATAATTGCCCGCCCAACCTTCGTCCTCTTTAGCAAGACTTCAATATTGTACCGTGGGTCTTGAATGAATACCTTCCTCGCCTCTTGACCATGCAGGTGGTTTGAGAGGTAATCATCGGTGAACTGCTTTGAAAAGTACTGAAAACAAAGCTATGCATAAATCGCCGTTGTAAATTTTGAAATGGCGCAAGGGGTAAAAACAAGGTAAAAGAGTTGGTACCATCCTATAGTTGACTGATGTCTTCTTCATTGTGCAAACAAAGATCTTGCTGTTATTTGTCGCAAGTTTCTTCATCCTAACAATCTTTCTGAGTTTCTTGACTTGACTAATATTCATGGAAATCTCATTTCCCCATATGCAAAATGGGTCGAACAGTGGGTCTAAGCCTCTGACAGCAGGACCTACATGTGCAAGACCAAATTGTAAGAAACCCAAATATTAGAATGATTCCTGCAACTGCACAATAATGTGCTATTAGCCAAAGGACCCTGCTTGAACAAACCTCAATGGTAAACCGAAGTGTCTCCCATTGTTTCCCTGCAACACACATAAGGAAGATCTTGATCAGGTTAACTGAGAGTTGCCATAGTATCAGTAGAATATGTATTGAGTACAGCCAAATTCGATTGGTGTCACATGCATAACAATACAAAATTGTACCCACATCAAATGAAAATCAAATTGCAGAACTGAACCAAACAGTTAAATGGACATCAGACCAAATGAACCAAAATAGTTAACTGAGCACGACATTGCAGAACAAAAACATGTACTAGAAGATAAGACAGTTAACAAAACAAAGAATGCTTGAGAACAGTACTACGAAATGTAGCAATTGTTGGACCAAAGTGTTAACTAAACATTACATTTCAGAGGACCAAACTGTTAACTGAACATCAGATTGCATATTAACATTACAGAGGACAAATCACTAGAAGGCACTGGCAGTGGCCTCGAGAAAACATCGCGAACTGTATTTTAAAGTAGACAACCGCGCGACGGTGTCGACGGTGGCCGCGAAGACGAGGTGCTCCTCCAAGATCTGGCGGTCGACACACATGTCATCCATAGCGACCTCATTCGCGCGTGCGGCCGCATGCTACTCAGCTCCATGTTATACTGCATGTAAAATGGCTGTGGGCGGTGCTTAATTGGAGGAGGGGCGCAGTGATTTCAGTGGAAGGTGTCGCTCCGTCCGTCGGGGCATTTGGGATGGGAAAGGAGGAAGATGGTGTGGGTGGGGTGTGGATTACCTGACCATATCGACGAGGCCGCGCATCAAGAAGAAGGGTCGGCAGCGAGGAGGCCGCGCAGCAAGAAGAAGGGTCGCCGGCGAGGAGGCAGCGCTGCAAGAACAAGAGTAGCCGGCAAGGAGGCGGCGCCGCAAGAAGAAGGGTCGCCGGCGAGGAGGCGGCGCCGCAAGAAGAAGGGTCGCCGGCGAGGAGGCTGAGCTGCCAGTAAGCAGCAGTGAAGGTTTGAACTTAGAAAGCAAGGAGGAATAGTGGAAATGTGGCTTTTGGTAGGAGGGAGGGGGCGGGGAGATAGATATTTCCGCAGTGGCAAAAAAATTCGCCCGGTGCTGCGAGAAACTGGCGCGCAAGTGTGGTTCAAGCGGGGGCGATGGACTGTAGATGACGAAGCTCCCTGCGTAAGCCAGACAAGACGGTGCGCCAAGATATTTTATATCACATCCGACAAGATTCTTTCTAGTAAACTGTTTGTGGTATACCTGATTTTTTCATTATGTTTGGAAAGACAAAATGGTGTTACGGAGGGAAAGGATGGTGTTTGAATTGCTAGAACATTTACGTACAGTGAACATGCAACTAGTATATGAGTGTCGTGTTTAAATTTGGAATTATTCCGGGTTCGTTTGGCATTTTTATGCATTAATTGAGTTTCTGGGCATTTAATGTGCATAATTCAAATTTGAACTACAAGCACATGCTCCAATGCACCAAAGTTTGCTGAAAAATCACATGTGTGTCTTTGGGTGAATTTATAGGTCCCATGCAAGAAATGGGAATAAAATTAAAACATCTAGGTGTCGTGGCTCGGCCGGAATGATTGAGAAACTTTGTTTTTTAATTCCTGTAATTCCAAAACACGCCTGAAAATCATGAAACTTGGCGTGGTCTCATGACATGGCACCAACATGCTGCGGTATTTTTTTTGGCCGAATGGGGACAAGCTTTGGTGTAGGCTTCTTGAAAACCGGAGCTTCCCTCAGGAAGGCTCGATGTTCCGAGAGGGAACGTGTCACCTCCGTGTGCGAAATGACATACGTACACTGCCTTCTCCCGCGTTATTTTCTTACACAGCCAGATTAGAACAAATAGAAGTACCGTGCTAAATTTTGGAATTATTCTGGGTTCGTTTGGCCTTTTTAATACATTAATTGAGTTTCTGGGCATTTAATATGCATAATTCAAATTTGAACTACTAGCACAGGCTCCAATGCACCAAAGTTGTTTGAAAAATCACATGTGTGTCCTTGGGTGAATTTATAGGTCCCATGCAAGAGATGGGAGTGAAATTCAAACATCTGGGCGTCGTGGCTCGGCTGGAATGATTGATAAACTTGGTTTTTTAATTCCAGTAATTGTAAAACATGGCTGAAAATCATGAAACTTGGCATGGTCTCATGACATGGCACCAACATGCTGCGGTAATTTTTTTGGCCGAATTGGGACAAGCTTTGGTGTAGGCCTCTTGCAAACCGGAGCTTCCCTCAAGAAGGCTCGTGGTTCCGACAGGGAACGTGTCACCTCCGTGTGCGAAACGATATACGTACACTGCCGTCACCCGCCTTAATTTTTTTACACAGCCAGATTAGACCAAATAGAAGTACCATGCTAAATTTTGGAATTATTCTGGGTTCGTTTGGCCTTTTTATACATTAATTGAGTTTCTGGGAATTTAATGTGCATAATTCAAATTTGAACTACAAGCACAGGCTCCAGTGCACCAAAGTGTTTGAAAAATCACATGTGTGTCCTTGGGTGAATTTATAGGTCTCATGACAAAGATGGGAATGAAATTCAAACATCTGGGCCTCGTGGCTCGGCCGGAATGATTGATACATTTGTTTTTTTAATTCCAGTAATTTGAAAACACGCCTGAAAATCATGAAACCTGGCATGGTCTCATAACATGGCACCAACATGCTGCGGTAATTTTTTTGGCCGAATTGGGACAAGCTTTGGTATAGGCTTCTTGCAAACCGGAGCTTCCCTCAAGAAGGCTCCTGGTTGCGAGAGGGAACATGTCACCTCCGTGTGCGAAACGATACACGTACACTCCCTTCTCTCGCCTTAATTTTTTTAATAGCCAAATTAGACCAAATAGAAGTACCGTGCTAAATTTTGGAATTATTCCGGGTTCGTTTGTCCTTTTTATACATTAATTGAGTTTCTGGGCATTTAATGTGCATAACTCAAATTTGAACTACAAGCACAGGCTCCAGTGCACCAAAGTTCTTTGAAAAATCACATGTGTGTCCTTGGGTGAATTTCTAGGTCCCATGCAAGAGATTGGAGTGAAATTCAAACATCTGGGCGTCGTGGCTCGGTTGGAAAGATTGAGAAACTTTATTTTTTAATTTCTGTAATTCCAAAACACGCCTGAAAATCATGAAACTTGGCATGGTGTCATGACTTGGCACGAACATGCTGTGGTAATTTTTTTGGCCGAATTGTGACAAGCTTTGGTGTAGGCTTCTTGCAAACTGGAGCTTCCCTCAAGAAGGCTCGTGGTTCCGAGAGGGAACGTGTCACCTCCGTGTGCGAAACGACATACGTACACTGCCTTCACCCGCCTTAAATTTTTTACATAGCCAGATTAGACCAAATAGAAGTACCGTGCTAAAGTTTGGAATTATTCCGGGTTCTTCTGGCGTTTTTTTCACATTAATTGAGTTTCTGGGCATTTAATGTGCGTAATTGAAATTTGAACTACAAGCACAGGCTCCAGTGCACCAAATTTGTTTGAAAAATCACATGTGTGTCCTTGGGTGAATTTCTAGGTCCCATGCAAGAGATGGGAGTGAAATTCAAACATCTGGGCGTCGTGACTCGGCCAGAATGATTGAGAAACTTGGTTTTTTCATTCCTGTAATTCCAAAACACGGCTGCAAATCATGAAATTTGGCATGGTCTCATGACATGGCACCAACATGCTACGGTAATTTTTTTGGCCGAATTGGGACAAGCTTTGGTGTAGCTTCTTGCAAACCGGAGCTTCCCTGAAGAAGGCTCCTGGTTCCGAGAGGGAACGTCTCACCTCCGTGTGCGAAACGACATACGTACACTGCCTTCTCCCGCCTTAATTTTTTTACACAGCCAGATTAGACCAAATAGAAGTACCGTGCTAAATTTTGGAATTATTCCGGGCTCGTTTGGCCTTTTTTATACATTAATTGAGTTTCTGGGAATTTAATATGCATAGTTGAAATTTGAACTACAAGCACAGGCTCCAGTGCACCAATGTTGTTTGAAAAAACACACGTGTGTCCTTGGGTGAATTTCTAGGTCCCATGCAAGAGATTGGAGTGAAATTCAAACATCTGCGCGTCGTGGCTCGGTCGGAAAGATTGAGAAACTTGGTTTTTTAATTCCTGTAATACCAAAACACGCTTGAAAATCATGAAACTTGGCATGGTGGCATGACATGGCACGGACATGCTGCGGTAATTTTTTTGGCCGAATTGGGACAAGCTTTGGTGTAAGCTTCTTGCAAACCGGAGCTTCACTCAAGAAGGCTCCTGGTTCCGAGAGGGAACGTGTCACCTCCGTGTGTGAAACGACATACGTACACTGCCTTCTCCCGCCTTAATTTTGTTACATAGCCAGATTAGACCAAATAGAAGTACCGTGCTAAATTTTGGAATTATTCCGGGCTCGTTTCGCCTTTTTTATACATTAATTGAGTTTCTGGGCATTTAATGTGTCTAATTCAAATTTGAACTACAAGCAAAGGCTCCAGTGCACCAAAGTTGTTTGAAAAATCACATGTGTGTTCTTGGGTGAATTTCTAGGTTCCATGCAAGAGATGGGAGTGAAATTCAAACATCTGGGCAACGTGGCTCGGCCAGAATGATTGAGAAACTTGGTTTTTTAATTCCTGTAATTCCAAAACACGGCTGAAAATCATGAAACTTGGCATGGTCTCATGACATGGCACCAACATGCTGCGGTATTTTTTTGGCCGAATTGGGACAAGCTTTGGTGTAGGCTTCTTGCAAACCGGAGCTTCCCTCAAGAAGGCTCCTGGTTCCGAGAGGGAACATGTCACCTCCGTGTGCGAAACGACATACGTACACTGCCTTCTCCCGCCTTAATTTTTTTACACAGGTAGATTAGACCAAATAGAAGTATCGTGCTAAATTTTGGAATTATTCTGTGTTCGTTTCGCCTTTTTATACATTAATTGAGTTTCTGGGCATTTAATGTGCATAATTCAAATTTGAACTACAAGCACAGGCTGCAGTGCACCAAAGTTGTTTGAAAAATCACATGTGTGTCCTTGGGTGAATTTCTAGGTCTGATGCAAGAGATTGGAGTGAAATTCAAACATCTGGGCGTCGTGGCTCGGCCAGAAAGATTGAGAAACTTGGTTTTTTAATTCTTGTAATTCGAAAACACGCCTGAAAATCATGAAACCTGGCATGGTCTCATAACATGGAACCAACATGCTGCGGTATTTTTTTTGGCCAAATTGGGACAAGCTTTGGTATAGGCTTCTTGCAAACCGGAGCTTCCCTCAAGAAGGCTCCTGGTTCCGAGAGGGAACATGTCACCTCCGTGTGCGAAACGACATACGTACACTGCCTTCTCCCGCTTTAATTTTTTTACACATCCAGATTAGACCAAATAGAAGTACCGTGCTAAAATTTGGAATTATTCCGGGCTCGTTTCGCCTTTTTATACATTAGTGGAGTTTCTAGGCATTTAATTTGCATAATTCAAAATTGAACTACAAGCACATGCTCCATTGCACCAAAGTTGTTTGAAAAATCACATGTGTGTCCTTGGGTGAATTTCTAGGTCGCATGCAAGAGATGGGAACGAAATTCAAACATCTGGGCAACGTGGCTCGGCCGAAAAGAATGAGAAACTTGGTTTTTTAATTCCTGTAATTCCAAAACACGCCTGAAAATCATGAAACTTGGCATGGTCTCATGACATGGCACCAACATGCTGTGGTAATTTTTCTGTCCGATTTGCGAAGGCCCACACATTAACAATCAACAATGTCATTTTGGAACAAGTGTTGTCACGTTACAAAACACAAGTATTATTGAAACCGTGGGCGTTCGACTTACCAATTACGTGCGGCCACGCGTCCCCTTTTTTATTGGCTAGGAGGTGTCGTGCGGGGTAGCTATTTGAGTACGGGAGGCGTGCGATCAGACCCCTGCGCGTGCTCATTGGGATGAGAGCCCTTTGACCGCTAACCGCCGCGCACCTCCCTCCCAATGGCGCCCGATCACCTATTCTACGGCGTGGCTATATGTCTCACTGGACTGAGATTTAAGAGAGAAAAATGAAAATCTGAAAAGAAAGTTTTGCATGGATCTTGATGTAAGATCCGACGGACCTATATAGCATCGACTGCGACTTATAGCAAGCATGATGAATATAAGGACGATGACAATGGATAATAATTGTCTTACATATTTAGAAACATAATTAAAAAAAGCCACATGCGGCAACGCCCGAAATATACAAGGGCAAAAGAAGAAGGAAGACAACGATCTAGCTCGCCGATCTCTACTTTATTGATGCGTTGCTGCAGGCCGCGGGAACTAGTCTGCGCGGCGAGCTGCGACGAGCTCTTTCTTGTCCTCAAGATGCTGCTTGAGAGCATCCACAGATTCCTCCACCAGCCTTCTGCGCTCGCAGCTTGTTATTCTCGTCCATAAGTTTCTCGACGATGACGTCGGTCCTCTTCAACAAGGCAATGGTCTGCTCCTGCTGCTCCGCACATCCGACGATCTTCACCCTCAACAAGTCGCGCTCGGCCCGGAGCTTCGCATTGCTCTCATTTAGTTGCCGGATGACGTTGGTAGGTTGTTCAAACGAGGCTGTCAGGTCATCCTGCAACCTCTCCCACCTGGAGATCTGATCCATCTTCCTAAGGACGAGGGCACGCACGCGCCTGTAAGAGTCCTCGCCTGCCCGCGAGGCATTTTCCCAGGCCGCCGTGGCGCCGGAGGACATCTCTGCTGCATTCGCGGCGTGGCGGGACATCTCTTCTACTTTCGCGGTGCAGCCGGACCAGTCTGTTGCATCGACGGCGCAGCGGGTCCTCCGTGCTGCTTCGGCGACGCGGTGGGACCTCTCTGCTGCTACGGTCGTGCGGCGGGACATGTTGGCTGCTTTCGTGGCGAGGCGGGACATCTCTCGTGCTAGCGCTTCCAGGCTCGCCTCTCCCTGGTGGCAATCTCTCGACCCAGAACTCACGCTGGCCATGGCGGACGCAAGGGAGCGATGATGAATGACTTGTTTGTTTTTGACTTTTTGCGGATGAGGAGTTGAGGAGGAATGTGCAGTCATCTTGGAGTAGTAGTATTTATAACCGCGTAGTAATATGCTCCTAAGTGGGAAACCGTTTAGGTTTTGATCAGTGTGAATATGTTTGTAATTTGGAATGTGACGGGACACGGCCTCCCTGTTCTTCTAAAAAAATTGTGACGGGACGCATGCTCAAACTTTACTGACGGTTATAAGTGTGGAACTATTCCCGGAAGGCGTAACGTGGGCACGTACGCCTTCTCGGCCGCGTACGTGGCGTTCGCACCATAGGGTGAACCGCAATAGGCAATGTCAGCACACGTCTTGTTCCAACAACCGTGCGCGCTCGTTATTACCATCGCACACGCTTCTTTTAATTAGAATGGCTGTGCTCGTCTAGCGCACACACGTTGATCTATCTAACTGTTTCAGTTTGTTGTGGCTACTCGCAAACAGTTCATCCATGTGAAGTGTATGCCATCAGTCACAGACACTTTGATCTGGCTTACCCGTTTCTGTTCTGTTGCCTAATCGCAAATAGTTAATCCTTCTGAAGCGTATGCCCTCAATCACACACACCTTGATCTGGCTGACCATTTCTTTTGTGTTGCCTAATCACAAACAGTTCACCCGAGTGAACCACATGCTGTATATCGCACATACCTTCATCTGGCTGCCTATTTCTTTTGTGTTGCCTAATCACAAACAGTTCATCCGAGTGAACCGTATGCTCTATACCGCACACGCCTTCATCAGGCTGCCCGTTTCTTTTGTTCCGCCTCATCGCAAACAGTTCATTGGACTGAACTGTATGCCCTAGATCGCACACGCAACTAAAATGTGAACCGTGTTTGATGCATCCTCCATTGCAAACATTTTGCACCTTTTTTGATGGTTTTTTACATCCCCGTTTGTGATTGATGCATCGCACACAGTTTGGTGAAAGGGTCTTTGATCGTAGTGTCGCGTTAGCAGCATCCTGCAGTAGTGTTTCCCCAAGAAAAAACTGCAGGGCTGGTCAGGTTGTTAGACGGGCCACAGAGACCGCACAACCCAGTTTATAGCCTGCTCCTCTGAATTACTACTCAAAAAAAGTTGTGCAATTCTGTCGTTAATTGACTATACGTTGAAAATGATGTGGGTCCTAGATATTAGCAGGGTGGATTAGAGTAAAAATACGAGGGGTACATCTGAGTAGTAAAAGAGGCACTTGCTTGTGTTCGGGAGTTGACCTGGTGGGTCCGTACTATCATACTCACAACTACATTCCTCTCCCGATTCACTATGTTGACAGGACCGGACGGCGGCGCCGCGGCGAGCGCACCAAGGCGGAGGATAAAGTGTTGTCGCCAATGTGCTGGGCTGGGTTGGACATTCTTATTGAAAAATAAAAATGGACTGGAACTATTTACGACATTGACTACGATTTGCATGGGTCCGCTGCTTGCAAGAAGAAAATGGTGGGAGAAAGAGGACTGGTCGCTATCTTTGCCTAATAATAATATCGACTAAATGTAACGACACTATCATAGGAAATAATATCCTCGTGTTAAATTGTTAATTTAAAGAACTAGTGCATCAGCATTTAGCTTTATTTATTTACTTATTTATGTTCACGGGACCATGAGCATGTACGTGGGCCGGATTCATGTGAGAGCCTCCCTTCCAGTTAATTACGGGCTCCTCTATTGGGCCTTGATCAGTGGGCTGCATGTTGATACGTCCATTTCGCATCATGCTCTTATATCGATATTTATTGCATTATGGGCTGTTATTACACGTTATGTCACAATACTTATGCCTATTCTATCTTATTTTACAAGGTTTACATGAAGAGGGAGAATGCCGGCAGCTGGGATTCTGGGCTGGAAAAGGAGCAAATATTAGAGACCTATTGTGCACAGCTCCAAAAGTCCTGAAACTTCACGGAAGTCATTTTTGGAATTAATAAAAAATACTGGGCGAAGAAAATACCAGAGGGGGCCCACACCCTGGCCACGAGGGTGGGAGGCGGGCCCTACCCCCCTGGGCGCGCCCCCTGCCTCGTGGGCCCCCTGGCAGGCCTCCGGTGCCCATCTTCTGCTATATGAAGTCTTTTGTCCGAGAAAAAATCATAAGCAAGCTTTTGGGAAGAAACTCCGCCGCCACGAGGCGGAACCTTGGCGGAACCAATCTAGGGCTCCGGCAAAGCTGTTCTGCCGGGGAAACTTCCCTCCGGGAGGGGGAAATCATCGCCATCGTCATCACCAACGATCCTCTCTTCGGAGGAGGGTCAATCTCCATCAACATCTTCACCAGAATCATCTCCTCTCAAACCCTAGTTCATCTCCTGTATCCAATCTTTGTCCCAAAGCCTCAGATTGGTACCTGTGGGTTGCTAGTAGTGTTGATTACTCCTTGTAGTTGATGCTAGTTGGTTTATTTGGTGAAAGATCATATGTTCAGATCCATTATGCATATTAATAAACCTCTGATTATGAACATGAATATGCTTTGTGAGTAGTTACGTTTGTTCCTTAGTACATGAGAGAAGTCTTGCAATAAGTAGTCATGTGAATTTGGTATTCGTTCGATATTTTGATGAGATGTATGTTGTCTTTCCTCTAGTGGTGTTATGTGAACGTCGACTACATGACACTTCACCATTATTTGGGCCTAGAGGAAGGCATTAGGAAGTAATAAGTAGATGATGGGTTGCTAGAGTGACAGAAGCTTAAACCCTAGTTTATGCGTTGCTTCGTAAGGGGCTGATTTGGATCCATATGTTTCATGCTATGGTTCGGTTTACCTTAATACTTCTTTTGTAGTCGCGGATGATTGCAATAGGGGTTAATCATAAGTGGGATGCTTGTCCAAGTAAGGATAGCACCCAAGCACCGGTCTACCCACATATCAAATTATCAAAGTACCGAACGCGAATCATATGAGCGTGATGAAAACTAGCTTGACGATAATTCCCATGTGTCCTCGGGAGCGCTTTTCTCTATATAAGAGTTTGTCCAGGCTTGTCCTTTGCTACAAAAAGGATTGGGCCATCTTGCTGCACTTTATTTACACTTGTTACTTGTTATCCGTTACAAATTATCTTATCACAAAACTACCTGTTACCGATAATTTCAGTGCTTGCAGAGAATAACTTGCTGAAAACCGCTTGTCATTTCCTTCTCCTCCTCGTTGGGTTCGACACTCTTACTTATCGAAAGGACTACGATCGACCCCCTATACTTGTGGGTCATCAAGACTCTTTTCTGGCGCCGTTGTGGGGGAGTGAAGCGCCTTTGGTAGGTGGAATTTGGTAAGGAAAAATTATATAGTGTGCTGAAATTTACTGTCACTTGCTACTATGGAAAGTATCCTCTGAGGGGCTTGTTCGGGGTACCTTCACCCCGACCAGTAGAGCAAAGAGTTGCTCCTCAACCTACTGAAAATGTTTACTTTTAAATTCCTTCGGGTATGATAGAGAAACTGCTAGCTAATCCTTTTGCAGGAGATGGAACATTGCATCCCGAGTTACACTTAATCTATGTGGATGCAGTTTGTGGATTATTTAAGCTTGCAGGTATGCCCGATGATGTTATCAAGAAGAAATTCTTCCCTTTATCTTTGAAGGGAGAGGCATTGACATGGTATAGGCTATGTGACAATATGGGATCATGGAACTACAAACGATTGAAATTGGAATTTCATCAGAAGTTTTATCCTATGCATCTTGTTCATCGTGATCGTAATTATATTTATAATTTTTGGCCTCGCGAAGGACAAAGCATCGCTCAAGCTTGGGGGAGGCTTAAGTCAATGTTATATTCATGCCCCAATCATGAGCTCTCAAGAGAAATGATTATTCAGAATTTTTATGCTCGGCTTTCTCTCAATAATCGCTCCATGCTCGATACTTCTTGTACTGGCTCTTTTATGATGAAGACTATTGAATTCAAATGGGATTTATTGGAAATAATTAAACGCAACTCTGAAGATTGGGACCTCGACGAAGGTAAAGAGTCAGGTATAACACCTAAGTTCGATTGTGTTAAATCTTTTATGGACACCGATGCTTTCCGTGAATTTAGCACTAAATATGGACTTGACTATGAGATAGTAGCTTCTTTCTGTGAATCCTTTGCTACTCATGTTGATCTCCCTAAGGAGAAGTGGTTTAAATATAATACTCCCATTGAAGTAAAATTACTTGCACCTATTAAAGTTGAAGAAAAGACTATCACTTACAATGATCCTATTGTTCCTACTGCTTATGTTGAGAAACCACCTTTCCCTGTTAGAATAAAGGATCATGCTAAAGCTTCAACTGTTTTCAACAAGAGTAATATTAGGACACACAAACCCCCTGAGAAAGTTAAAGTTGAACCTAATATTGCTATGGTTAAAGATCTCTTGGCTGATAATATTGATGGGCATGTTATTTACTTCTGTGATGAGACTGCTAGAATTGCTAAGCCTGGTGCCAAAGATAAACACAGACCTGTTATAGGCATGCCTGTTATTTCTGTTAAAATAAGATCATTGTTATCATGGCTTATGTGATATGGGTGCTAGTGCTAGTGTAATACCTCATACCTTATACAAAGAAATTATGCATGACATTGCACCTGCTGAGATAGAAGATATCGATGTTACCATTAAGCTTGCCAATAGAGATACTATTTCACCGATTGGGATTGTTAGAGTTGTTGAAGTCTTGTGTGGGAAAGTTAAATATCCTGCTGATTTTCTTGTTCTTGGTTCCCCACAAGATAGCTTTTGTCCCATTATATTTGGTTGACCCTTCTTGAACACTGTTAATGCTAAGATAGACTGTGAAAAGGATGTTGTTACTATTGGTTTGGGTGATATGTCTCATGAGTTTAATTTTTCTAAATTTCGTAGACAACCCCGTGATGAGGAATTGCCTAGTAAGGATGAAATTATTGGTCTTGCTTCTATTGTTGTACCTCCTAATGATCCTTTAGAACAGTATTTGCTTGATCATGAAAATGATATGTTTATGAATGAAAGAAGGGAAATAGATGAAGTATTCTTTAAATAGGGACCTATTCTGAAACACAACTTGCCTATTGAAATCCTAGGGGATCCTCCTCCACCCAAGGGTGATCCCGTGTTTGAGCTTAAACCATTGCTTGATACTCTTAAATATGCTTATCTTGATGAAATTTGAGGCATTACTTCTGGGATGCTGCTATTGCATATACTCTTGATGATCTTAAGGGCATTAGTCCCACTCTATGTCAACACAAAATAAATTTGGAGAAAGACGCCAAACCAATTATTGATCATCAACGACGGTTAAATCCTGAGATGAAAGAAGTGGTAAGAAAGGAAATATTAAAGCTCCTTAAAGCAGGTATAATTTATCCAGTTGCTGATAGTTAGTGGGTAAGTCCTATTCATTGTGTCCCTAAGAAGGGAGGTATTACCATCGTTCCTAATGATAAAGATGAATTGATCCCGCAAAGAATTATTACAGGTTATAGGATGGTAATTGATTTTCGCAAATTAAATAAAGCTACTAAAAAAGATCATTACCCTTTGCCTTTCATTGATCAAATGCTAGAAAGATTATCCAAACATACACATTTTTGCTTTCTAGATGGTTACTCTGGTTTCTCTCAAATACCTGTGTCAGCTGATGATCAAGAAAAGACCACTTTTACTTGCCCTTTTGGTACCTTTGCTTATAGACGTATGCCTTTTGGTTTATGTAATGCACCTGCTACCTTTCAAAGATGCATGATGGCTATATTCTCTGACTTTTGTGAAAAGATTTGTGAGGTTTTCATGGACGATTTCTCCGTTTATGGATCCTCTTTTGATGATTGCTTGAGCAACCTTGATCGAATTTTGCAGACATGTGAAGAAACTAATCTTGTCTTGAACTGGGAGAAGTGCCACTTTATGGTTAATGAAGGTATTGTCTTGGGGCATAAAATTTCTAAAAGAGGTATTGAAGTTGATAAAGCTAAAGTTGATGCTATTGAAAAGATGTCGTGTCCCAAGGACATCAAAGGTATAAGAAGTTTCCTTGCATGCCGGTTTTTCTAGGAGGTTCATTAAGGAATTTTAAAAAAAAATTGGCCTCTGACTAATCTATTACAAAAATATATACCCTTTGTCTTTGATGATGATTGTGTAGAAGCATTTGAAATACTTAAGAAAGCATTAATTTCTGCACCTATTGTTCAGCCACCTGATTGGAATTTACCCTTTGAAATTATGTGTGATGCTAGTGATTATGCGGTAGGTGCTGTTCTAGGACAAAGAGTTGATAAGAAATTAAATGTTATTCAATATGCTAGTAAAACTCTAGACAGTGCCCAGAGAAATTATGCTACTACTGAAAAAGAATTCTTAGCAGTTGTATTTGCTTGTGATAAGTTCAGACCTTATATTGTTGATTCTAAAGTAACTATTCACACTGATCATGCTGCTATTAAATATCTTATGGAAAAGAAAGATGCTAAACCTAGACTTATTAGATGGGTTCTCTTGCTACAAGAATTTGATTTGCATATTATTGATAGAAAGGGAGCTGAGAACCCCGTTGCAGACAATTTGTCTAGGCTAGAGAATGTTCTTGATGACCCACTACCTATTGATAATAGCTTTCCTGATGAACAATTAGCTGTCATAAATGCTACTCGTACTTCTCCATGGTATGCAGATTATGCTAATTACATTGTCGCTAAATTTATACCACCTAGTTTCACGTACCAGCAAAAGAAAAAGTTTTTCTATGATTTGAGGCATTACTTCTGGGATGACCCACACCTTTATAAAGAAGGAGTAGATGGTGTTATTAGGCGTTGTATACCTGAGCATGAACAGGAACAGATCCTACGCAAGTGTCACTCCGAGGCCTATGGAGGGCACCACGCTGGAGATAGAACTGCACATAAGGTATTGCAATCCGGTTTTTATTGGCCTACTCTCTTCAAGGATGCTCGTAAGTTTGTCTTATCTTGTGATGAATGTCAAAGGATTGGTAATATTAGTAGATGTCAGGAAATTCCTATGAATTATTCACTTGTTATTGAACCATTTGATGTTTGGGGCTTTGATTATATGGGACCATTTCCTTCCTCTAATGGGTATACGCATATTTTAGTTGCTGTTGATTACGTTAGTAAGTGGGTAGAAGCTATTCCAACTAGTAGCGTTGATCATAACACCTCTATTAAGATGCTCAAAGCAGTTATTTTTCCGAGGTCTGGAGTCCCTAGATATTTAATGACTGGTGGTGGTTCACATTTTATTCATGGTGCTTTCCATAAAATGCTTGCTAAGTATGATCTTAATCATAGAATTGCATCTCCTTATCACCCACAGTCTAGTGGTCAAGTAGAATTGAGTAATAGAGAGCTCAAATTAATTTTGCAAAAGACTGTTAATAGATCTAGAAAGAATTGGTCCAAGAAACTTGATGATGCACTATGGGCCTATAGAACTGCATACATAAATCCTATGGGTATGTCTCCGTATAAAATGGTCTATGGGAAAGCATGTCACTTACCTCTCGAACTAGAACATAAGGCATATTGGGCTATTAAAGAGCTCAATTATGATTTCAAACTTGCTGGTGAGAAGAGGTTATTTGACATTAGCTCACTTGATGAATGGAGAACCCAAGCCTATGAGAATGCCAAATTATTTAAAGAAAAGGTTAAAAGATGGCATGACAAAAGGATACAAAAGCATGAGTTTAATGTAGGTGATTATGTGTTACTATTCAACTCTCGTTTAAGATTTTTTGCAGGAAAACTTCTCTCTAAATGGGAAGGTCCTTACGTTATCGAGGAGGTCTATCGTTCCGGTGCCATAAAAATCAACAACTTCGAAGGCACAAATCCGAAGGTGGTGAACGGTTAAAGAATCAAACATTATATCTCAGGTAATCCTATAAATGTTGAAACTAATGTTGTTCAAACCGTAACCCCGGAGGAATACATAAGGGACACTTTCCAGAACGTTTTAGACTCCGACAAGGAATAGGTATGTGGTACGGTAAGTAAACCGACTCCAAAACAGTTCTAATGGCAATTTTTCTCCGTTTTGGAATATTTAAGAAAATAGGAAAATAAGAAGCAGTCCGGGAAGGACACGAGGCTTCCACGAGGGTGGGAGGCGCGCCCTACCCCCCTGGGCGCGCCCCCTGCCTCGTGGGCACCTCGTGCTCTCTCCGGACTCCATTTTCTTGCACGATACTTCTTTTGGTCGGTAAAAATTCATTATATAATCTCCCGAAGGTTTTGACCACCGTATCACGCAATTATCCTCTGTTCTTGTTTCGAGTTGTTTTCTGTCAGGGTTGTCAAGGCCAGGCATCATGTCGTCCCCCTCCTCCAACAACGGTGACAACGATGCTTGGCTAATGAAGATAGAACTGAAGAGGGAAGAACCCATGGAGATCAACAAGGATGAAGGGATCAAGAAGACCACGGACGACCAGGTTCCGGCAGCAGAAGACATCCTTCAACTTGATCACATTCTTCTTACCCCAACTAAGATCGAAGCTTTCAAGATGATTGAGTTAGCTCATATACAAAACAAGTATCTCACGTGTGAAAATATTTTGTTGAAGGGGCATATCATCGCACTCAAGGGCATTATGCGCAAGTTGGAGGACCTCCTACGCTCGATGTGCGACTATCCATCATCACCTCCATCTCCTGCACCAGCAAAAGAGATATAATCACATGGGTATGGGCACTCCCCTTGGCAACTACCAAGCTTGGGGGAGGTGCCCCAGTATGGTATCACCATCACACTCCTATCTTTACCGTTTTTCTTAGTTCGATCCTTTTGGTAATATCTTGATCTAGTAGAATAAAGTTTTAGTATGATTTAGTTTTGAGTTTTGCTTTATGATCCCTCTATGTAATCGAGTCCGTGAGCTGTATAAAATAAAGATTAGTGTTGAGTCAAGGGCTTTGCTATCTTGCTATGATCTTAAGAAAGAGAAAGAATAAAAAGAACAAAAGGGATCATATTGATCTTATGGAGAGTAATGACTTCACATATAAAGAGTATGATGATTAAAAGTTGTTGAGAGTTGACAAACATAGTTTTGGTCATCGTTGCAATTAATAGGAAGTAATAAAGAAAGAGAAGTCCCACATATAATTGTACTATCTTGGACACCTTTTATGATTGTGAGCTCTCATTAAAGTATGACATGCTAAAGAGTTGATGTTGGACAAGGAAGACAACGTAATGGGTTATGTTTTCTTACATCTGAAATAAAGTATGTTGTCATGGATCATCCAACATGTTGAGCTTGCCTTTCTCCCTCATGCTAGCCAATTCTTTGCACCAAGTAGAGATACTACTTGTGCTTCCAAATACCCTTAAACCCAGTTTTGCCATGAGAGTCCACAATATCTACCTATGGATTGAGTAAGATCCTTCAAGTAAGTTGTCATGTTGCATTGCAATCAAAATTTCTCTCTAAATATGTATGACTTATTAGTGTGGAAAATAAGCTTTATACGATCTTGTGATGTGGAAGAAATAAAAGCGACGGACTGCATAATAAAGGTCCATATCACAAGTAGCAATATGAAGTGACATTCTTTCGCATTAAGATTTCGTGCATCCAACCTCAAAAGCACATGACAACCGCTGCTTCCCTCTCCGAAGGGCCTATCTTTTACTTTTATCTTCTACCCTTATGCAAGAGTCATGGTGATCTTCACCTTTCCTTTTTACATTTTATCCTTTGGCAAGCACAGTGTGTTTGAAAGATCCTGACATATATATCCAATTGGATGTAAGTTAACATGAATTATTATTGTTGACATTACCCTTGAGGTAAAATGGTTGGGAGGCGAAACTATAAGCCCCTATCTTTCTCTGTGTCCGATTAAAACTCCGTAACCACAAGTATTGCGTGAGTGTTAGCAATTGTGAAAGACTAAATGATAGTTGAGTATGTGGACTTGCTGATAAGCTCTTATATAGACTCTTTCCGATGTTATGATAAATTGCAATTGCTTCAATGACTAAGATTATAGTTTGTTGGTTCTCAATGAAGTTTCTGATTCATTCTTGGCATTGTGAATAGATTATTACTTGAGCATAAGAAATCATATGATAATATTCAAATATGTTGCTGTTATAAGAATGATCATGATGCCCTCATGTCCGTATTTTATTTTATTGACACCTCTATCTCTAAACATGTGGACATATTTATCGTTATCGGCTTCCGCTTGAGGGCAAGCGAGGTCTAAGCTTGGGGGAGTTGATACGTCCATTTTGCATCATGCTTTTATATCAATATTTATTGCATTATGGGCTGTTATTACACATTATGTCACAATACTTATGCCTATTCTCTCTTATTTTACAAGGTTTACATGAAGAGGGAGAATGCCGACAGCTGGGATTCTGGGATGGAAAAGGAGCAAATATTAGAGACCTATTATGCACAGCTCCAAAAGTCCTGAGACATCACGGAAGTCATTTTTGAAATTAATAAAAAATACTGGGCGAAGAAAATACCAGAGGGGGCCCACACCCTGGCCAGGAGGGTGGGAGGCGCGCCCTACCCCCTGGGCGCGCCCCCCTGCCTCGTGGGCCCCCTGGCAGGCCTCCGGTGCCCATCTTCTGCTATATGAAGTCTTTCGTCCGAGAAAAAAATCACAAGCAAGCTTTTGGGAAGAAACTCCGCCGCCACGAGGCAGAACCTTGGCGGAACCAATCTAGGGCTCCGGCAGAGCTGTTCTGCCAGGGAAACTTCCCCGCGGGAGGAGAAAAATCATCGCCATCATCATCACCAACGATCATCTCTTCGGAGGAGGGTCAATCTCCATCAACATCTTCACCAGCACCATCTCCTCTCAAACCCTAGTTCATCTCTTGTATCCAATCTTTGTCCCAAAGCCTCAGATTGGTACCTGTGGGTTGCTAGTAGTGTTGATTACTCCTTGTAGTTGATGCTAGTTGGTTTATTTGGTGGAAGCTCATATGTTCAGATCCATTATGCATATTAATACCCCTCTGATTATGAACATGAATATGCTTTGTGAGTAGTTACGTTTGTTCCTGAGGACATGCGAGAAGTCTTGCTATAAGTAGTCATGTGAATTTGGTATTCGTTCGATATTTTGATGAGATATATGTTGTCTTTCCTCTAGTGGTGTTATGTGAACGTCGACTACATGACACTTCACCATTATTTGGGCCTAGAGGAAGGCATTGGGAAGTAATAAGTAGATGATGGGTTGCTAGAGTGACAAAAGCTTAAACCCTAGTTTATGCGTTGCTTCGTAATGGGATGATTTGGATCCATATGTTTCATGCTATGGTTAGGTTTACCTTAATACTTCTTTTGTAGTTGCAGATGCTTGCAAAAGGGGTTAATCATAAGTGGGCTGCTTGTCCAAGTAAGGACATCACCCAAGCACCGGTCCACCCACATATCAAATTATGAAAGTACCGAACGCGAAGCGTGATGAAAACTAGCTTGACGATAATTCCCATGTGTCCTCGGGAGCGCTTTTCTCTATATAAGAGTTTGTCGAGGCTTTTCCTTTGCTACAAAAAGGATTGGGCCATATTGCTGCACTTTATTTACACTAGTTACTTGTTATCCGTTACAAATTATCTTATCACAAAACTACCTGTTACCGATAATTTCAGTGCTTGCAGAGAATACCTTGCTGAAAACTGCTTGTCATTTCCTTCTGCTCCTCGTTGGGTTCGACACTCTTACTTATTGAAAGGACTACGATAGATCCCCTATACTTGTGGGTCATCACATGTTATCAACAAGTGGAAAATGTGTTCCGTACCAAAAATAGTATGCGCTACATATGGTACGTGGCACTAAAGGATCGGACCGTGCAACGACTTCCAAAACATTGTGTTTGTCGTTCTAACAACACATTTATTCAACCAACAGACGAAATATACTACTGATTGTACATTGAAAATAGCAGCAGTAGCAACCAGGACTGGGGGTGCAACAGAAGCAGTAAGCAGGCCAGAAGAGTAAAGACGCAACTCTCTCTTCCAAACCAAACATCAGCCATCATTACAAAAGGGCTACCAGAAAAGAACAAGTGTATGCATCAAACTAAATAAAGATCCTACTACACCAAGTGTACGCATCTAACTAACTCGCTCAGTTAGACGTTACTATTTATTAAGCTATGGAGATTGGCTGACGGCTTGAACCAGATGGGTGCCTGACGGGGGAAACTCCAGCCAGCAGGTCGAAGTCTGATACTTGCGACCATTTCTCCTACTTTGGGCTACAGAGCGTGGCGGCACATATCAGGGTATGGTGCATGCAGAGACGCATGGTACGTTGTGTACACACAGTTTTGCCTGATGAACGAAACCGCGCTGCCATCATGATCCTTGTCGTTGGTTATCTCCTGGCTAATTGGATAATTCAGTCCGAGAAATAGAGAGCGTGTACCAAGGCTACTTACCAGCCTCCAGTCAAAAATTCCTGAAGACCCAGAGAAGCTGGGATCCTGCTCAAAGACCTTGCAGTGACTGTGATTGTATTCTGCGAAACAACACATCCTGTACGTGCGAACGATCATCATTCGTTCGCCGTCGTCTGATCGAGCCAGGAACCACCTGCAACTGCCATGCTGCTTTTCTTTGAAAGGTTCTGGGATTAGGAAGGGTAGGGACACCAAGTGGCCTACAACATCATATCAAGTTGGAGTCAAATAAAAAAGGGCTCTTAATGTAGTCAATCTTAAGAACAACATGTTATGAGTATGAATATTTTTGCAGTAAATGTTGACAGTAATATAAGCAAGCCATCATGATATCATCGGAAAGTAACATACTGCTGTAACAGCCATTTCTAGCAATGACTAGAGTAGGCCAGCAATACGTCCAGCCATAGCAGGAGTCGACGGCGTAAATGAAGCCCTTGTGTTCAATGGCATCAGAGAACCATGGAGGATGTATGATCCTACGATGGACGTGCAGATTTATCCACTTACCGCAGTGACCTGTCAGATAGGCGAGACCACGGTTGAAGAACGCAATTAGCCTGGAGTCTTTATAATTCGCAGATCTTGTGGGCACTTGGCAGATTACAACCTTGAGCAAATCAAACTTGGTATCATGTTGGCTACTATAAGATTCCGAGTATTCCGGGCCGCAGTGCCAAAGCAGTGTAGTGTTAATCGAAGGAAGGGGGATCAATCGCCGAGTGTAGACCTCCACGAGCATCCAGCTGCCGCGACCATCGACGAGCACCATCCAAGACGTGTTCATGCCGACCCAGTACATACCGTTAATGTAGTTGAGGGTGACGGGGATCAAATCGCAGTCAAGGGGATTGATGCTCGCCACCCTACGATCGTTATGTTGCGTGACACGCCGTTTTTGAAAATCAGGCGGCATCAGCAAGCAAGGAGCTGGCTTAAAAAGCTCCGGCCTGAGGGATTTGAGTAAACGGTACAGCCCCGACAAGCACGAGGCAAGCGGCATGGTACTGAGATTGTCCACACGCGAAACAATGAGCTTGATTACCTCTGTGGGGAGCAAATTCCAACCACTATTTTTCGACTGACGCTACTCAGTTCTACCATTCTTAGTGCTTCGGTTTCGGACGAGGGGGGAGGGAAGAAGCGCCTTAGCAGGGATGCAAGATTGGACGAGATTATGTGCGGACAAAGATGGAGAAGCGAATATGTGCTACGGGAAGTGGACATGTGATGATGACTACAACACGCCGCTTGACTTACGAGACACATACCAGCAGCGTAGGGTTACTCCCTACAGTACCTACAGTACCTACTACTATGCCCTAACTTGTTTGAGTAGAGTAGTAGTGGAATAGGACTCTGCTCTACTACTAGCACGCGAGGAGTAGTATATTCTAATCTAAAATAGTTACAAACTTCAATGCCCGAGCGTGGAACGACTACGAACCGCCATCAGTGCTAACTCCAATCCCCAGTAAACGTTCGATGGGAGACATGGTAGGCCACCGTCGGATGGAAATCTGACGGTTACGTGGGATTCGCCAGGATTGAGCTCGTGGCGAACAATCGCCAAATATCATTACTAAAAAAAGGTTAAAACACCCGGGGCTATAACTTGCACCGGCTGACCACTAACAATGATACTAACATAGTTGTAAAATGGTCAAAGACCGTGTCTATGTGGTGTTTGGAACTATATGCAAAAAATAGCAAGATGCCCGTGCATTGCACGGAACATCAAGATGCATTTTTTTACAAAACACCTGTTGTGATTGACCCATGCCGGAGTAATCCCATGTGTAAAAACTAATGATATCTCGAGAATCTTATCGGAAAAATGGTATCTCGACCATTTCATCAAAAAAATCATATCTCGGGAAAGATGATAGATAAGGTGAGGAGGAGTGGGGCGTGGTGGTGACTGGTGGTCGGACTGGGCGGAGGCATGGGGATGGACGGCGCCGGCAGCGGCCACCATGCCAAATTGTTCCATAGACTTCCTTTTTTAATTGCTCAGCAATGAGATTGTGGGAGATAAGGATGAACGAGGCAAGGCCTTATCGGTAAATGTGGAGAGAGGTGCGGGTATGTTTTATAAAATTGTCATAGTTTGCTTTATATACGTCAGATATAGATCGGACAGTCTATATTATAAGATGGCAGGCACACCATCATCACCAACTTGTTTTTTTCTCTACTCCTATCTCTATCTCTACTCTTATAAAAAGCAGAGTTGGTGATGATGGTGTGCCTGCCATCCTGAAATATAGGCCATCCAATCTATATCTAACGGATAGGAAGGAAACTATGACAATTTACCCGCACTCCTCTCCACATTTGTAGATAAGGCCTTTCCTCGTTCATCATTTTCTCCCACAAGATAAACTACTCATACAAATGTATCTTCATGTTCCGTGCAACGCATGGGCATAAGATGGCAGGCACACCATCATCACCAACTCGGGTTTTTCTCTACTCCTACTCGTATAAAAGACTAAGTTGGTGATGATGGTGTGTCTGCCATCCGCCATTTCTGGCCATTAGATCTGCATCTAACGGCTATGATGTAAGTTGTGCCCTTTTGCAACAATTCCCACTTCTCTGCTCCAGTTTACACAAAACCCCTTAGTATCTTGAAACCAACCACATTCCTCCCTTACTTCATCAAAACAACCCAAAGAATATATTTGGTGTGAAACATAAGATATTTTTAGTGATATGTATATCAAAACTAAACTGTTTCCTTTCAAATCTGTGAATATGTATTATTCTACTTTGGATCCGTTGTAACGGACGGGCTCATTGTTATAAAGGTTTATCTCTTGCATCGTCCGCAATGAACACCTGGTGTACTGGTCCGGGCCGGATGCTCGCAGCGCGATGACCTGAGTTCGAATTCTGTCCTAAACTTTAGCTTTTTATATTTTTTAGTATATACTTCTTTCACTACTGTACCGGTAGTGGAACCCACAGAGTACTTAGAATACAAGATTAAGGATGGATTTGTTTCTTTTTAACTTTCTGTACGAATCTGTAGCCAGCCTGCAAGTCATTTACACGGTACTGACAGTGTAACTCACAGAGTACTTAGAATACAAGATTAAGGATGCAATTAACTTTTTATAGAGGGAGAATCATACACGCAATTAACTCAAATGGATTGGACGTGACTCTATTATTCTCCATCGGCAACCGGCAAATTTCCTCCCGCGGGCCAGAGTAGATTTCTCAGTTTGCATACGGGTTTAACGAAGGCGTTTGATGGAGGCGTGTTCAGCCGGGCGTGCAGCGGATGGCGCAGTACTATTCGATTTGACAGCTACTACTAGTATATTATAAAAAACAAAGAAGAGTAGTAGAGATAGAGATAAGAGTATAGATAGAGACTAGGGAGGAGCACCATCTACTGCTTCGTGTGCTACTCATGCGCTCCATTCGGCGGCCGCAACGTCCCCTACAACCACTCCCTCCTGCGCTCCATTCGGCGGGCGCTGTTGAAATTTGGGGAGCACACTCTCGCGACTGCTGGCAGCGACGACTTCACCGACGATGACTTCTTCCCCGACCTCGGCAACCTCTTCCTCAACGACATGGACGACAACCTCAACGCCAACGACGCTGCTCCCGTTGCACCGTATGTGTTTCTGTCCTTCCTGTTCAAAATCGTGGTAGAATTCATGTTTCTAGTCTGTGTCCTAGATTCGATCTGTTCATCTACTATGCTAGTCTACATGATTAGTTTAATCTCTGTTATAGTTGTCATGATTTATTTTGTGCTTATTCAGCCTAAATCTCGTAGTAACTTGCTCATATATTCAACTGGCACAACGTCCCCTACAGCCACTCCCGTTTCATGGACGGCCTGGTCGATGCCTCCAAGGAGCCCTTCGTCTACTGCTATGAGTGCCCGATGCCCTTTTGGGCCTCGCCGGCGGACATCGTGCATCACCTCACACAGGCGTGTGGCGATCACTACTGGCCCTTGGCGGAGAACATCAAGTATGAGACGTGCTACCCGTTCACCGTGCTGGAGTCACTGGAGGATCACCGCCGCCTGCTAGTCTCGGAGGAGGACGGCAGCATCTTCCTCTTGATCGTGGGCACCGGTGAGGCCTGCGCAGGCCGCTGCCCTGTCTCTATAGTGTGCGTCAGGGGCGACGCCGCTGACGCTGACACTAACACGATGCCAATGTACGGGTGCGTGCTCACTGTTACTACCCCTTTGAGGTACGTGGGCGGTGACACTGGCTACAGGAAGCTGACTAGGACTGTGTCGAGCTGGGACCTTTCCGCCGATGTGGACATGGAAGACGCATGGTATGCCCCCCCCAACATGGTGCACGGGGACTCCAAGGAGGTTCACCTGGACATATGCATTACCAAGTTAAATGTTGATCATTAGTCTTCGCTCAATGTAATCCGCTGTCTAAGCATGTGGAGACTTCCATGCATGATCTTGCTCTATTGGAGTATCGAGCATGAATAAAAGTGTATCTATTTATGGTTTAGTCTAGAATCTTCCATGTATGAATTTTTACTACAGTACTGGTGAAAGACTTATGATGAACAATTTCTTACATCTCCTCTGCCCCCTTCTAAGTCATCCTGATTTAGTCCCTCTGTCTAGGTGTATAAGGGCATGGTTAATACTTAATAGTATAGCAAACTGTTGACTATAAGAAAGTGCCATGTCATCTATAGCCAACATGTACAACAATCGATACTCAAAAACTAATTCTTAAAGATCATTTCTTGCAAAGCACAATAAATGTTATTTCTTCACAAGTTTTGGATGCAGGTTGAATAGTTGAACGCTTTTGTTTGCAAAAGATAATTTTTTATCTATTTCACCCAGATGTTTGTGAGCTCTAGAGATGAAATAATATCCGAAGAAACCTATCGATACCCGTTACACATGAGATGACCCTCACATCCTTTGTCAAAATAAACAACTCGCCGATCAATGCATTTAACTGTTCCGTGCAACGCACGGGCACCTTACTCACTACAGAAAAAATACACTTCCGTTATGATACGTGTTTGTCACAGTAGGTCGCGTTTTCTGTCATGCATGTACATCCATGACAAATTTATGACAGTATCAAGATAGTCATACCTGTGCTGTCGTAGAAGTGTTCCATGACATTGCCAAAATTATCATCATGGAAGTGTCCACTTCCATGACGATACATCGCGCGTCACAGAAGTGCTTTCGTCAAGGGTGACCGACACATGGCATCCACCCTAACGGAACACCGTTAAGCTATCGGGTCGGATTTTGGATCCAATAACCCGTTAACAGCCACGACCAATGCCGATTTTCCACGTGTAAAATTCTCATTGGCTGACGGATCCACGCGTCAGCTCCGCGTTGGCACAGGTGTCACTCATCCAACGGTCGAGATGGGCCTATGATATGTTGACACGTGGACTGGCCCAAAAGTGGCCCACAAAGTTTAAATGGGTCGGCCCAACCGAAGGCCCATAAGATTTAGCGGACCATAATGGGCCGGCCCAGCTAAAGGCCCACAAAATTTAGCGGACCATAATGGGGCCGGCCTAGCTAAAGGCCCACACGATTTTGCAGACCATAATGGGCCGACCCAGCTAAAGGCCCACAAGATTTTGCGGACCACAATGGGCCGGCCCAGCTAAAGGCCCACAAGATTCTGCAGACCATAATGGGCCGGCCCAGCTAAAGGCCCAACATTCTCTGTCAAATCGGCCCGTCAACGGCCTGTCCTAAACTTGTCATCAACGCGGCCCATGGTCACTTCTGGCCCGTTAACAGTCCGCTAAGTAATTGGGCCGAATTACGGCCCGGTGTATTTCCGGCCTGTTAAAGGTCCGGCTTCATTTGGGCCCAATTACAGGCCATCAAAACTTTCGGCCCATAAACGACCGTAAAGGATTTGGGTCATATTCGGCCATGTTTGACATTCGGCCTGTTAGAGGCCCACTATAGCTTTGGGCCACTTTCAGCCTGTTGTCATTTTCGGCCTGTTAACGCTGAACGTAAACCATGGGCCATATGTGGCCCAACGTCATATCGGGCCCATTAACGACCCATATAAAAATGACGATAATCTAGCCCGACTGAAGTTTGGGCCTGTTAAAGGCCCGTGTATTAGGTCGGCGCATTTACGGCCCATCTGAATTTCGGCCTGTCAAAGATCCGCATCGTAAATGGGCCACCATTTCGGCCTGCTAAGTCCAGTGGGTTATTTGGCACAATCAGGGCCCAATCTCGCTTTCAGTCTATTAAAGGCCCATGTTTTTTATGGGCTCGAGATATTTACGCCTGTAAACGACCTATTTTTACTGAGGGCCCAAATTATGTTTAGGCCTGTTAAAGGCCCACTATGGGCACAGGCCTACCAGAAAAATATGAAAGATTATGCTGATTTAGGCCCAGATATTTTTAGTGGGCTACATGCCAATTTCGGCCCGTAATCGTTTTTAGCCCAATTGGAATGGGCCCGACGAATGTTGGCATGTTGGGCTCCTATGAAGCTTTCGGCCGAATACATTACTAAGATAAACCTACACTATACAAAAATAGCGTCGTAATTACTGCAGCCTGAGGCAGCATCATAAATGTTGTATCACAACAAAATAAATTCCAACCATACAACAAAAGGCCTGTTGGCATAAAGTTTACAGTCCTTCCAGATAAAAGCTCCATCAGATGTATAGAAGCACAGATCATTTGACCTCGGTGCTAATGTTTCAGGAAGTAGAATCTGATGGAGTAGCACGATCTCCACCTTTTTCCGCCAATGCTCTTGAACAACGAAGCGAATGTCTGATAGTCTGGTTTCAAAACCATTCATATCTTGACGACATTTCTCAACCACTATTCTTGTTTCCGAAACAACGTCCATTAGGGATTGGACTTGTGTCTGGAGCACAGATATATCACTCTGTCTAGCTGGAAGATTTTGTTCAGTAGGCGATTTGGACGAGGTTACCTTGACAACCAACCCAGAATTACGCAGGAAGGTGCTTTTTGCACTGTTAGTGGAGAGATATTGACACACTGCAGCAAGAGGTGATATTGTGCCTGTAGTAGCCTCGTCACCTTCAGGTGGTTGTGGCTATTCAATCATTTGTTCCATAGCTTCCTGAAAGTTTGAACTTGTAGATTAGTGTACCAGATAAGTTACTAATGAGACAAAAACAAACAAAGTAGGTTAAACGTTTATACATAACTTATTTTGGTGAACTACTGTAATACATTAGCATGTATTGTCGTGCCAACTACATAATAAAATCACTTTCAGAACATATGTCCATGTAGCATGCCTACTGTATTGTCTATTTCCTCACATTGGTTGACATCTAAGGATAAAGAGACATGGTTTAAAGTAGGATGAACATAGTACGACATCATTCATATCATGGGCAAACAGATATAAAACAAACAGGCTATTTTATCATTGTGTGCGCACGTGAACATAACAACTAGATTACAGATCAAGACCAAAAGAATATCCTTCATCTCTTTTAAACCATGTAAGGTGAAATGATACGGTAAGACAACTGTGAATAAAAGTGAATAGAGTAACTGACATTGGCTGCAAACCAAGTAGTTAAATGAACACATCACAGTACCAATCAGTTCAAGGCAGGAGGAGTAAGGACTTACAACAGCGGCTTGAACTGGTGTGCTCATGCCCTTCATCTTGCTCGTGTGGCAATCCTTGAAGATTTGCACTACATTCGGTTCAGGTTCTTTTTGGTCCGCACGGGCTTTCCTCTGTATTTGGAACAAGTCAATATAGATACGATAATATGGCACAAAAAAGAAGGAAGTAGCAGCTATTTACAAGAGCCTCGCAGTGTGCAATATAGCTACGAGATCCTGTTGTCTGTTGGAATTTCACTTTAGAACGGTTGGTTTTGTTCTTCAAACAGTTAGCCTAGAAGAAGATACACTTGTAAGGCACATACATAAATACAAGTTCAATATGTGGTCTGATCAAATACATATAGCCTACCTAATACTTTAGATCAGACCAGTATTTAACGACGGCTGTCCTGTCTTCATCTGTAATATATTCCACTGGAGATGTTTGGGCGATTTCATTGTTAGCCTTGCCTTCAAAGTGAGATTTTCTAAGGTGGTACCGATACTGTCGCAGAGCAGACTGAAAAACATGAGTGCATGCTTGTTTAGTTGCATCATCTTTCGGATCCAACTTGAACCTCATCTGTTGAAAAAAGAATGTGAGTCTTATTAGGAGGAAGCTAGAAAGTATGGGACAGAGCAAGACAATATTACTAATTGCGATGAATAACATTACTTACGGATAAATGGTCAAGGAAGGTGTTAAACTGGGTATTGTCTTTCTCATTCCTGTACTGGATCCATGTTGGGAGGATACGTGCATGACACCTAACGGCAACGGCTGCCTCTGATACTAACTTGGCTGACTCTGTAGCATCACGTGGCCTTTTTAAACTAGCCTCAAAATGGATCTCCATTCTTCCTCCTTTAGATTTTGTTAATCTGTCAAGCATTATCCCTGATGTCTGTTTCCGCTTGCGCCGTGGTGCTAGTTCAACAACGAATACGGAAAGTGTTAGTGTACATCAAACTTTGAGAGTACATATAAAGGAGCATGCAACTGCAACTTGACTCGGTCAGGTACCGTCTTGGTGTTGATGCTCATGAGGTTCATCTGATCTTGCCAAGTCATGTTGTGTCATCAGTGCTTCGGAAGTAGTGTTAGGTGTGAAGGCAGCTTGGGAACTGGCCAGTTCCGGAGCAAACGAACGAGTAACAGGTTGAGATGCTGGTATAGTTGAAGCGGATGCTGCAGCTGGTGGAGCAGGTGATACTGTGTTTGTAGATTTAGCCGGTGGACTTGGACCTTCTACTGCACTATAAGTACCAGCAGAATCTCGACGGCCGAACCTTTTCCGTTTCACCCGACGAGTAACAGCACTCCCTACTATATTATTTTCCTTGCTCTTTTTTGGCTTTGCCATGTCAAGCTGTATCCACAACACAAAAGAATAAAATCACTCTTCAGAACTCATTGATGCAAGATACAGACAAGCAATACTTTGATGTAAGACAACCGTATGAGGATGGAATATGTAAGAAAAATAGGACGACATGACATATTCACAGCTACGATGTGCAAACTAAGCAGAAGGATTTTCAAGAAAATAGAAGTAGTGCAAGCTAGACACCGTATGAAAGATGCAACCAATATTACTCTACCAAGTTAAAAGTGTCTTGTCATAAGTGGCAATTCGAAAAATTAGAAGCAGTACAACGTAGAAATCAATGCAAGATGCAACCACTATCAAACTGCCATGTTAAAAGCGTCCAATCATGAGTGACTGATGCGGGATACACAACAGCAGTACTTTGATGTAAGAACATGGTATGATAGATAGATACAGTGTATTCTAGACACAAAAAGCCATGTCATATGCACATGTATAACGTATGAACTCAGCACGTGCAACTTAATCAAAATAGAAGAAATACAGGCTAGACACATATGCAACATGAAACCAATTATCACACTGTCAACTTAGAGCAAGCACCTGCGATGGTGGAGTATGGGAGATGAACTCATCATGTAGACTTGGGACTTCAACTTCATTAGCAGTAGCAGTGGCAAATCTAGAGAGTCTCTGTTTGCGTCGGTCCGGAGGACCACCAACATCCCCTAACTTACTCTTTTCCTTCCTATTTTCTGATACTGCCTTATGAAGTCAAAACCACAAGCAGATGAATAAAATTAGCTCTGCATAACTGGTTGATGCATGATACAGACGAACACTACTTTGATATAAGGCAAGCGTGGGATAGGAGGATGGAATATATACAAAAAAAGACAGTGTTTCATATTCACACGTACGATAGGAGGATGGAATATGTATGAAAAAACAGTAAGCGGAAGGCATTTCAACAAAATTAGAAGAAATGAAAGCTAGGCACCATATGAACATGCAACCAATATCACTCTATCAGGTAAAAAGTGTCTCGTCGTAAGTGCCATTTCAAGAAATTAGAAGCAGTACAAGCTAGAAGACAATGCAAGATGCAACCTACATCACAGTCCCAAGTTAAATGTGTCTTATGGGTAAGTGATCGTTGCAGGTATAAGTTGTAAGCTACGCTGATGCAATTCAACATAATCAGAAGCAATACAAACTAGACATCATACGGAAAACACAACCACGTATAACAGTTCCAAGTAAGAGCAAGCACCTGTGATGGTGGAGTAGGGGAGATGTGCTCATCATGTACACGTATGTTCTAGAAACAGGAACACGTGTCATATTCACAGGCATTATGTGTAAAGTAAGCAGATGCAATTCAAGTTAGAAGCAATACAAGCTAGACATCATACGCAACATGCAACCACATATAATAGTGTCAAGTTAGAGCAAGCACCTGTGATGGTGGAGTAGGGGAGATGTGCTCATCATCTACACAGCTACGTTGATTGTCCAGCCTTGTGTTGTCTTGCGAATCTTGTTGGGAGGATGGCGGAGTAGAATCTGTAGAGACCCCCTGTTTGAGTTGCTCCGAAGGACCACCATCATCCACTGCCGGACTAATTTCCTTCAGCTGTAATGATTTTGCATTGTGAAGTCAAACCGATAAGAAAAAGGAATAAAATTTGCTCTTCAAAACTCATTCATGCATGATACTGACGAACACTACTCGGATGAAAGGCAAACACATGATGCGAGGATGGAATATGTATGAAAAACAGGATGGTGTGACATATTCACACCTATGATGTGGTAACTAAGCATAAGGCATTTCAACAAATTAGAAGCACTGCAAGCTAGACACCATATGAAAGATGCAAGCAATATCACTCTGCCAAGTTCAAACTGTATGGTGTTTCAACAAATTAGAAGCAGTACATGCTAGAAATCATATGCAAGACACAATCAATATCACAGTGGCGACTTAAAGGTGCCTTATCATAAGTGACTGATGCGGGATATGCAAGAATAGTAGTCTGATGTAGAAACAGGAACACATGTCATATTCACAGGCATTATCTGTAAAGTAAGCAGATGCAATTCAACAAAGTTGGAAGCAATACAAGCTAGACATCATACGCAACATGCAACCACATATAATAGTGCCAAGTTAGAGCAAGCACCTGTGATGGTGGAGTAGGGGAGATGTGCTCATCATCTACACAGCTTCGTTGACTGTCTAGCCTTGCGTTGTCTGGCGAATCTTGTTGGGAGGATGGCGGAGTAGAATCTGTAGAGAACCTCCGTTTCAGCTGCGCGGAAGGACCACCATCATCCAATGCCTTGCCAATTTCCTTCAGCTTTATTGGTTTTGCATTGTGAGGTCATACCGACAAGAAAAAGGAATATCATTCGCTCTTCAGAACTCATTCATGCATGATACTGACGAACACTACTCTGATGAAAGGCAAAGTCATGATACGAGGATGGAATATGTACAAGAAAAGGGACGGCTTGACATATTCACACCTATGATGTGGTAACTAAGCAGAAGGCACTTCAACAAATTAGAAACACTGCAAGACACCACATGGAAGGTGCAATCAATATCACTCTGCAAAGTTAAAACTGTCTTGTCATAGGTGGCGTTCATCAAACTAGAAGCAATACATGCTAGAAATCATATTCAAGACGCAAACTAATATCACACTGCCAACTTAAAGGTGTCCCATCATAAGTGACTGATGCAGGATACACAAGAAGAGAGTTTCATGTAAGAACATGGTGTGATAGACAGATATAGTATGTACCAAAAACAGGAAAGCGTGTCATATTCACATGTATCATGTGTAAGCTAAGCAGATGCAGTTTACACTAATTAGGAGCAATACGAGCTAGACACCATATGAAACATGCAACCAGATATCACACTGCCAAGTTAGAGCAAGCACCTTGGATGGTGGACTAGGGGAGCGGAGACTTGGACCTTGTAATCCACTATCAGTACAAGGAGAATCGGTACAGATGCTCCGTTTACATTGCTGCAGTGGACCACCATCATCGCCTTCCTTACTCTTTTCCTTCCTCTTTCTTGATTTTGCCTTGTCAACTCAAACCCACAAGAAAAAGGAATAAAATTTGCTCTTCAGAACTCATTGATGCATGATACTGACGAACACTACTTTCATGTAAGGCAGCCGCATGATAGGAGGATGGAATATGTATGAAAAACAGGACGGCGTGACATATTGACATGTATGATGTATAAAGTGTAAACTAAGCACAAGGTGCTTGAACTTGTTAGAATCGATGCAAGCTAGAAACCATATGAAAGATGAAACCAATATCACTCTGCCAAATTAAAAGGGTGCCCTAACAAATGTATTTGACCAAATTAGAAGCAATACATGGCAACAGGCTAGAAATAATATGCAATATGCAACGAATAAAGGTGACTCATCGTAAGTGATTGATGCAGGATACAGAAGAGAGGTAGTTTCATGTAAGAACAAGGTTAACACATAGATGTAGTGTGTAGCGAAATAGGAAGGCATGTCATATTCACAGGTATAGTGTGTAAACTAAGCAGATGCAATTTACCCTAATTAGAAGCATTACAAGCTAGACACCGTATGCAACATGCAACCACATATCACACTGCGAAGTTAGAGCAAGCACCTGTGATGGTGGTGTAGGGGAAGTGCGGTCTTCAGGTACAGAGCTACGTTCAATATCTTCATTTAGGCTTGCTGTTTCTTGAGAATCATGTGGAGAGGATGAAATTGCATTCTTTATGAGAGTATTGCGTCTCATATTAACCCACGCGCGTGACTGTCTCATCATAAGCGATAGACGCAGGATACACAAGAACAGTAGTTTGATGTAAGAACATGGTGTGATAGGCAGATGTAGTATGTACCAAAAACAGGAAGGCGTGTCATATTCACATGTATAATGTGTAAGCTAAGGAGATGCAATTTAACAAATTAGGAGCATTCATGAGGGATACACAAGAAAAGTAGTTTGATGTAAGAACATGGTTAATAGAAAGACGTATTATGTACCAAAAATAGGAAGGCATGTCATATTCACAGGTATAATGTGTTAACTAAGCAGATGCAATTTACCCTAATTAGAAGCATTACAAGGTAGACACCATATGCAACATGCAACCACATGTCAGACTGCCAAGTAAGAGCAAGCACCTGCGATGGTGGTGTGGGGGAATTGCGGTGATCAACTAGAGAGCTACGTTGACTATCTTCATTTAGCATTGCTGTTTCTTGAGAATCATGTGGGGAGGATGACACTGCACTCTTTAGACGAGTAGGGCGTCTCACAGTAACCCACTCGGGTGGCTATCTCATCATAAGTGATTGACGAGTGATACAAAAGAGCATTAGTTTGATGTACGAACATGGTTAATAGACATATGTAGTATGTATCAAAAACAGGAAGGCATGTCATTATCAAAGGTATAATGTGTAAAGTAAGCAGATGCAATTTAACCAAATTGGAAGCAATACAAGCTAGACACCGTATGCAACATGCAACCACATTTGACAGCGCAAAGTTAAAGAAAGCACCTGGGATGGTTGTGTGTGGCAATTGAGATCATCAACTTCAGAGCTACGTTTACTGTCTCCAACTGCTGACACTGCACCCATTAGAGCGCTGAAACGCTTAGTGCTTATCTTTGAATTACACTGGAGCGACTTCTGTCTTTTCTTTTCTGCATTCATCAACACCGCGTCAAAGTCTGAAGTATCCATGCATAAAAAAACAATAGTGTGAGTATGGGTGAAGTGTGTGCACAATTAATACAGTGTAAAGGTAGCAGATAGCAGGTCGGTGAGAAATAAATGACGGGAGACATATGATAGCTCTACAACATGCATGCCACACTAAATTACTACCGGATTCTATGAAAATAACAGTCGACTGAAAGCAAATAGGTCAGTCCATTTTTTTTGCACCGTCCGATGTACAAAGAACGGGCAGATCGCCTTCATCTACCTCCAGCCAGTCAGTGTTGACGATCTTCCTCGAAATGCCAGCGACCACCGGCCCAGTATTCCTCCCCTGCCTGCGCCCTCCCCTCGACCTCACCGCACCGCCGTGCTTGGCACCGCCCCCCCCCCGGCCATCCATTCAAGCCCCTCCGACCTCTAGATCGGGTGCAAGCAGCTCCTACGCCCCACACCCCTATGATAGACACCGATGCGCCGCTTCCCCGGGGAACAGGCGGACTAGGTGCTCCGCGCGCCTAAGCGGGTGGTGCTTCTTTTAATTGCGGTTCGACTGACCCTGAATTGAAATCCAGGCGGGCTACTGACCTCTAGCAAAGGTGAAATAGTAAAAGGGAGGAAACCTTGTGCATTTAGTATCACGAAGAAGATGCAGTAAGAAGCGCTCAACTAGTTTCTTTCGTGGGATGAATACGGTGTGAGCGGAGACGTAAGATTTGCACGAATAAGGGAAGAGGAGTACCTCTTTCTGCTGGCAGTGCTATGTCCTCCTTCTGTTTTTCCGACGATCTTCTTGTTGTTCGCCGGAAACCAGAAGTTGTGGAGGATGGTGCAGCCTTGGACGAACCCATGGCCAAGTTGTTGAGTGTGGTGCGGTGGCCGTCTGTCGGCGGCGGGGAAGCAGATCCGAGGCGGCGAACGACGGTGTAGCGGGAACAGCTCCGGTGCGGTGGACGGTTGCGACAGTGGAGCCGCAGCAGTGAGGCGCAGGACGGTGTGGTCGGAGTGGTTCTGGTACAGCGCACATCGGCGTCGGCGTCGTGGAGGCAGCTCTACCTCGGCTTCAGCTGCTAAGTCCTTGAGGGTGTTGCGGTTGCGGTTGCGTTGGACGACGACGTCGGGGTACCGGCTCCGGCGGGATGGAGGAGGGCGGCGGTGGATTGGCCGCTATGGGGTGGAGGACGGCGGAGGCTGGGGTTTCGCGGCTGGTGGAGAGGGCGTTTTCGCGCCCACGGAGTATGAATGGGGAAACAGAGGGAGGCAGGGAACTAAGGGGGAACAATGTTTCGGTTTGAGACGCGCTTGTTTGAAATTTGGGGAAAGTTACAAACTTTGCCCCCATCTAAAATTTCGGACATATTGCGGGTTGGGGGTAGGACAGTCATGTCAGGTGTCCCAAATGTGGGCGGGATAGATTTCGGCCGAGCGCATGGGTAGGCGCCCACGGCGTATGAATGCTTCTCGGAGGCGGTTGAGACTGGCGTCTTGGTGAAGTTACAAACCTTCCCCGGTTTAGACCTCTGGACATCGGGCCGATAGGCTACACGGGCCAGAGTCAGGACAGTAATATCCTACCACCAAAACATTAGTCTCGCGCGGTTTCGGGTGAGCAGAGGCCTATTTGGCGCTTCTTTCAATATTTGGGAGTAGAAGCATTAACGTTTTCGGTTCCCTTGAATTGAACTTTCAGGATTTGTCAAACTTCACAAATCTTTACTCTTGAAAATCCTAAAGCTATGATTATTTTGGAATGGAGGGGGTACATTTGAATATACATTGTACACGAGTATATATTAAAAAATATGCAACTTACCTCAGTTCATGCATGGTTCCAGATATAATCTCCTTGGTTGCAAAAAAAAAAGTTAGCTATGCGTATGAATATATATAGCATGTTCAAACTCACAACAAAGATTGATGCCCCCTTTTACATCTGATTTACAAATGCCATTATCTCGGGTTCAAATAGATGAATGCACTTCCTATGAATTCGAATCTTCAAAACCCCCTTTATGTTGAATTCGACATGTATTCTATTTCGTAGCTAGCAATTTGGAATGTATCCATGCAAGTGACAAATGTATAAAGTGCTTCACACTAACAACATGGAGTGCACTAATTAATGTTTATATATGAATTGCGAAAGCATCCATTGCGTGTATTTCAAACCGCTCTCACTCTATGGATCGATAATATGAAATAAACACATGCACATGCTAGAATTCAATAGAGTATGGGTGTCTGATAGACCGATTTTCGTCCATACACAATTTGCAAAATTCATGATCTCATCCAAAAATAATAATGCCATTTATATTTTAATTTAATGCGTAGAACCTCCTTTTACACGTAGATGCACTATGCCTCGCCCCGTTCTCACAAACGCGTTATATATCTCTCTATCTAACGCATAAGTGCACACACTTTATATGCATCGGCATTTCTCTTTCACACATGCTCACAATCTTTCTCAGGGTGTCGGGGTGTCTCACACACATGCTCTCTCTGTTTCTCTCTCTCTCTCTCTTTCTGACTACTATGTACCACTCTATTCACTTATCTCAGTTGGAAAACACTATTTCTCTCACATGCATATATACACATGCACGGTCTCTACTAGCCCTCTATACGCACATATATGTGCCTACGTGTCTCCCGCACGCACATTCTCTTTAGGCCTCTCTCGCACACATTGCCCCCCCGACACACCTCTCTCTTAGTAGTTGGCAGATATGATTTCACCATATCATTCGGTAGGATACCCCTGGCTGTTAGGCTGGATTGTAATACGAGGCAAAGTTTTACCCTAGTTCGGTTCGGACCCTTGCAGTTGAAGAAAGAGCCTACACCTGGTACTGTATATTAGTGATAGGGGTGTGTACAAAGTACACGTGAATACCAGGCATTGTGCGTGTGTGTATACTATCGACGAACTAGCCCCCAAGCTTGTATAACATACTAAGGGCCTAGGGTTACAAATCATATATAGTCGGCTTATCACCAGTGGGGATAGAGTCCTCTGCGACTCTGGTAGCTTCGTGTTGTACGCCGAGTCCTCCACATGGGTCTTCGTATAACATGCCTCGGTCCAACCTATATGTGGCGCAGGATGGAACCTACCCATGAGTCTTCATGTTGACCCACCACAACTAGAAATGATGTGCCCACCACACCACACACGCAATCGGCCACTAAGAAAATAAGCATATACAATAGTACAACGGTATCTAGCTCACGATACGTCTCCATATTTTGTTGATGACACTGACGGACTTTGCATTTGATGCGTGCTCCGTATTTTGTTGACGACACTTACGGTCATTGTATTTGAAGCGAAAGCACGATATGGTCACTGGACTTCAGAATAAGCTCATCACGGTCACCACATACATTTTGTCGTGCTAACCAACATGTGGTTGGATGGTTAGAGGACAGTGGTTTCTCGAGCCCACCAAGGTTAAAGTCCCGGTGCTCGCATTTATCTTGTGTTAATTTCAGTATTTTCCGGCGATGTACGTTCTGTGGGAGGAGACGTTCCACTCGACTACGAGGCACCTATGGTGACTTCGTAAAATCTCAAGATCATATATGATGGCCCACTCTCTCGAAGGTGCTCATAGGGGTAGGGTTCGCGTGTGTGCGCTTATAGCGGTGAGTGCTTGCGCGTATATATGAGCCCTTGCGTCTGTACTGTGTTAAAGAAATACATATCATGATTATACGGTCACTGGCTCACCCGTACAACTCCGTATTTTGTTGATGACACAATCAATTGACCAGTCAAACGTTCCACGCGGCGCAACTAGTGTTGCACCATCGGGGCGCGTAACCGTGGGGCCCACCTGTCAGCCCGTATATGAAAGAAATAAATGGTAGTTTGAGTCTGTACTATGTTAATAAAATAGGAGTACATTTTAGGGTGATCATACGGTCACTGGCTCACCATACAGCTCCGTAATTTGTTGATAAGACGATCAATTGACCAGTCAAACGGTCCATATTCAGCAGCGCACATTACCATAGGGCCCAACCGGCAGCGCGTATATGAAGGACAGAAATGGTAATAAATCAGTGGTCGGTGGGTATTCGAAGTCGTGAGA